>NC_141546.1:77942500-78267500 GCF_021556685.1 Rattus norvegicus | reverse complement strand
TGTTTATGCAATATTTGATTATATGGCATTAACATCTTTGATGACTGATTGTTCTTTAATCAGTAAAAGAGTTTATAAGTACATTTCCAAATATCCTGTTTCTTTTAAAACAAGAAAACACACAAACACCTATCCTGCTTGTTCTCCTCAGCAAAGTTGAACTAATAAACATGCAAACAGCAAACAAAGGTCTCTGGAGGGTTATGTAAGCCTTCGTCATCGCAGTCCTGCCTCTTCTCAGCTTTCTCAGCATCCAGTGAGGCCTCTCCAGCCCCGAGACTTTAGAATAAGTGGTTTCTTTTTCTTTTCTGATGTTCTAGTTGAGAAGCTTCCCTAGACATGAGCTCATATTTTCTGAAATTGGCAAACTCTGCCTCGTATATAAGTGATACTCCACACCATGCTTAGAGAAGATTTTTCCACAGGGTTAACTTTTGGTAGGATTGGTAGAGAGAATGTTCACCGAGCGGGCACGGAGTGGAGCCTGAAATGTTTCTTTTACTGTAGCATCTTGGGTCTCACAGTTCCTTTTATCAAATGCTGGAAGATTTATATGTTCCTTTCTACTTTGTAGAGTGATGGTTGTAGTGGCAGACTCGGTACCTATTAAAGCATTTCAACAAAGGAAAGAACATTTTTTTTTAGATCAAGCGTAATGAAATTTATCCAGACATGAACTTTTAAAGAGATAAATATAAGTAAAATAGGAAGTTGTTATTATGAAATCTATTTACAAGTCATCCCAAGGAAGATTGCCATTAAAATATTTGCCCTATGAATATAAACATTTTATTGAAGGGAAGGATGGATAAAGGGTCTAACACCATGCTGAATAAAAGTTTAGCTTATGAGTTAGATGTGTTTTATACATCTCAGTAACCACTCTTTCTCTTTCTCATTAGAGCGAATAGAATAAGCATCATTTTTAAGAATTAAAAGAAAGAAAAAAACACACTTACCCAATAAAAGTTTCCGCAGTTCCCCACACCTCCTCCTTCTAAAGGAGGGGAGAAAGATCACCCAGAGAGCTGCCTGCCTGTAACCAGATGTGCCTTCCAGCTGCTCTAATCCTCAAGACTGGGGGAAGACCACAGGATGAATCCTCAACACATTTAAGAAATAAAACCTAATTTAGTTCATTAATCATGGAACCGAATTCTGCAGTTTAGCTAGACATATTTCAAAGACTGAATCCCTTCTGACAAGAGAAACAGAAAACAATATCTCGACGGCTACAATCTGTTCTCAGCTGCCCTCAGGGGACGGAGCAATTTCCCTGAGCATGATGGTATTTAGGGCTTTTATTTAAGTGTTTGTCTCCGTCCTCCCCGGCTTCCTTTACCTCCGGTATTCTGCTTTCTCGAGATGGCACGCATATTTGTTTTCTGTAGTGGTTGAGGTTTGTTTGTTTATTTTATTTTATTTTATTTTTGAAAGAACAGCACTTCTTTGAGGGAGGAAATGTAGCCTGTGTTGAGTTGGGCCGGGAAGTGGCATTTACTTCAACTGACCTAGTTCACGCACGCTGCTAGCTTACTTCAGGCAAGTCCTTTATTACTCGCTTGACTTACTTTGTCATAAGGTATCGATACATGAAAAATAACGTGATGTGAAAATATATAACTCTTTCACAAACTTCAGAAACGCACACTTGCTGTTCCATCCAATAAAGCGAACTCTGAGGAGACCGAGCCCTGCAACTGTTTTCTGTTTACGGATTAGAGTTTTTCTGGCCTGTAGAATCTTAGTGCGTTACTACTCTGAAGTGACTCACTCTCCTGATCCCATTTTAACTTTTTTCATTGTACCCTACTGTGACCCTTGATGTCCACCAGATTATTTTGGGTGCATTTTTCTCTTAGGGACAAGGAGCCAAGGAGCTACTACTTCACAATATGTCCCCAAGCTGTGCAAATATTTGAAAAGTAATCACATTCTTTGCTATAAAGCACTTGCTCTGCCTCGAACTCCTTCATGGGAATTCAGTAAGCCAAGGAGAAATTGGGCTTGTAAAAATAAATGAAAAACAAGCTGGGTGTGGTGGCGCCTGCCTTTGATCCCAGCACTCAGGAGGCAGAGGCAAGCAGATCTCTGTGAGTTCCAGGAGGACAGCCAGAGCTACATAGTGAGAAAAAAAAAACAGATAAAAATAAGGTAAAACAAAGGGTTAAGTGTATGTGCACCAGTGGACCATAAAAGATAGAATCTTTCAAAATTAAGTCATCGAGAAGAGATCAAAAATTAAAAATACAGTTTATTGGACTCACGCTAAGCTCAAAATGTGAGGACTTATTGGGATTGGACATATTGGTGAGCATGAGAGCAAGCGTTTATTAGCAAGAGAACAACTCCTACAATGTCTACACACACAAGTGAGAAACGTCTCATCTGGGTTTTAGGGGTATTAGGGATTTCTGTGTGTTTACTGTGGATTCAGAGAATTCTCCGTTCACTTATGATTTACACAAATCTCTGTGTCCCTGTGTCTGTGTCTATAAAAGTGCCACATCAATATGGCAGACTGGGGCTCACTGCTTAGCCTTTCACAGGGGCCACTTAAAACCATAAGGAAACCCAGATATTTACACTACGACTCACGGCAGCAGCAAAATTACAGTTATGAAATAGTAACAAAAATAAATTTGTGGTAGGGGGCTCACCGCAACACGAGGAACTGTATTAAAGGGTCACAGCATTAGGAAGGTGGAGAAGCACTGGCTAATGAACACCAAGTGCTCAGTTCTCCGGTATGCTTCCTGTTGTGAGCACAAATAGATGGCTTGCCCTTTTCTTGTTCTGCACTTAGCCCAAACGTCTCTGACGAGTATCGTTTATCCCCAGCTTGGTTATATATTCACTGTGGTTTCCCAGTCGATGCTGGAGGCCATTGAGTACTACTGAAATTAGAATATTCCCGCACTCTGGAAGTCGAACACTTCCAGTGTGTCATTTACAGAGTGACTAAGTAGACATCCGTTTTTAATCTGCAGCTAGAAACTGATGCCTCATGACTTTTTGTGACGCTCATACGGCTCCACCACAAATGCCACCATGAATGCGAGGCATGCGTCTGCCCTAGAACTTTCTGGATAAGATCCCCCACCCCCTTCGGGCCATGTTTCCTCTGTTCATGATGACTACTCATACTGACCCTGTAGTGCTTCAGGGGGCATTAGCAATCTTTATCCACACAGTCTCAGCACCGTCCTATCATACGATACACAATTAGGGCCCAAGGTATCAAGACTGTTAAACTAAGCCCTGATTTAGTAAGTTCCCAGGGACCTACCATGAAGCATTCTCCCTGGGTCCGTCATGTTTCCAGTGTAGCACTGACTGACTACACCACTGAGATCTCTGTGGGGTTTTCGTACAGACATAATACCATGTTAACTAATGACTGCCCATAAATTTGCCCTTCTGTTCTTCAACTTCAATTTCCTAACAAGTTGCATAATGTAAACATTCTGCCCTCCATCTGATGTGTCCTGTTCTCTTACGCCCCTCTTTGAAATCTAATAAGCCTAGAATATGTAACGACTGCATTTCTAGATCATGAAGTATCGAAGACTTCTTCATTTTGCTTTGTTTTGTTTTGTTTTTGCCAAGCCATTAACAATCAAAATCTCCTTGGCATTTTCAAGTAGTGGATCTGTATTGCTCACAGCTGTGACACATGTGGAGAAAACCAGTCTCTCTGGGTGAGGCATTTGGACCACAGTTTATTGCAATGCTGATGTGCCTTCCCCGGTGTGGTCCAGACAACCAGCTTGGTTATTTCCTCTTTTCTGGAGTGAGGCAGATTATGCCCCAAACAGTCTTCGTGACTGGGAGGCAAAGATTAGATGGATTTTTTGGAGAATAAATGTCAGTCTTATTTGCTGAGAAACATACGTGTGTGTGTGTGTGTGTGTGTGTGTGTGTGTGTGTTTAAAAAATAGTCTTCATTTTATGACCTGTGCAGTTTGTACTAGGGGGCATAGCTAATTCCAAGTCACCATTTTCAAAAGTCATAGAATCATTTCTTTCCTAGAAATACTTTCTTTGGGGGCTTGTTTTCATAATCTATGTGCTATTTATGCTATTGTAATGCTGGTAATTTCTATCAGTCTGCAGAAAAAGAAACAGAAAAACCAGATAGTGTGATTATTTCTCTAACACATTTGTGCCCCTTCTGGTGCAAACTGGAGTCACTGGCATCGGAACTTCCCAAGGGACACATTTAGGACTCCACCATCTCCCATGAAAGAGACACTCCAACACTGGCATGTTTTAAATATCACAGGTGAAGTTTTACGTGGCACTGGAAAGCACAAACTTAGACCATTTTGATCCATAGTAATTGGCATCGAGGAACAGAGTAATGTGTTTATTTGTGACCATGGGTGAATATTTTGTTCCAGTGTCACTTAAACTGTATGTGCCAATCTTATGTCTTTAGCCAGGTACATGCAGTTTGAAAGACGAGGAGAGGAGACAGATGGTTTATACCTTGGAGTACCTGCCGTGGTGCTTTTTTTTATTACAGGTTGCTTTAAAGCAGCTGTTGAACAAATGAAAATCTGAACAACCCAGCAAGAAATGAAGAGCACAAGCACAGTACTTATAGGCCCATGACGCCATTCTAAGAAAAGAAATACACTATTGAGAAATATACAACCCCCGAGTATACACTTAGGTGACCGCTGTCTCAGTGCTAGTGTCGAAGAAGCATGTGTTGGAAGTTTGTCTTCCTGTCACACAGAGAGCTGCATTTGCTGTTTAGTTGTAAGTCTAAGTAATTATCAGAAAGACGCCATCTATCATCCATCCACTTCTTCCTTCCTTTAAAATTAAGTATTTCGGGCTGGAGAGATGGCTCAGTGGTTAAGAGCACTGACTGCTCGTCCTGAGGTCCTGAGTTCAATTCCCAGCAACCACATGGTGGCTCACAATCATCTGTAATGGGATCCGATGCCCTCTTCTGGTGTGTCTGAACAGCTTCAGTGTATTTACATATAATAAATAAATCTTTAAAAAAATAAAAAATAAAATTAAGTATTTCTTTACTTGCAGTAAATAAAGCACTTGATAAAGCACGGACTTCTCAATGAATTTAATTCAACCAACCTTTAATTTGGTTCAGTAAACCAAGTTTTAAATTAACCCCCCTTTGCGTGCATATTTATGGGAAGACTGTTCATGAGATTTCACTATAACTTTCCCCAATGTAGCGTGTTTAATGACAACTGAACGTATTCCGTTAGTGACATACTTGGATCCAGCATATATTAGGGCTAGATCTTCAATGTCCCCTTCTAAGTATGAGCCAAGGTTCTTGTCACAAGTGGTTGGTCTATTAACACCAAGGCATGTTTTCTAATGGAGTATATGTCACAGTAGATTGGTCTCCAAGCGTTCTATTTGTTGGCCTATCTTAACCGATAGAATCTTGGACTAATTAGAAAGAGTGACTCTTAGAAAAGCAGAGTGAGTTTGACTTCAGTAAGCTCAAAGGAAAAGAGAATGAAAGGAAAACCCTTGTACCAATGAGACTAGCCGAAACTAGGGGCAGCAGTTTCCTGGATCTAGGCCTGTAGCAGAGCTTACTACGGAGTTATAGGCCTCTAATCCCATCTGAGAGCCTTCGGTGACACAAATGTTGCTCTGGTGGTCTGTGATGTCACTGGAACCCCCCTTGCTGGAATTACAGCTTCATAATTCACAGCTCACTCTTGTTTATTTTACGTTTAATTATTTGGGAGCACACTGGCTACCTACCCAGGGGAGCTATGTGGTTATGCTCCTGCAAATCTCCTCGTTACATAATCAAGTACATCAGAAGTCATTCACCAAGTGTCATTGCATCCCAGGTCTCAGGCCTAGCTCCTTCTGGTCTTGTTTATGACTGTCCTGAAGGTATCTTGGTTGACTCACCCTCCTAATGAGTCCTCCTACTTGGGGTGGGTAGTTATTAAAGACAGCTCCTAGCTTAAAGGCACTTTTACGAGTAGCAAATATGTTTCCATAGACAAATAATGTGATACTATCGTCTACAATACAATCTGAGAAGCAAGATTCTATTCCTGTTAATCCACTGCTATCAATGAGACAGCAAAGGGGCTTCAGGGTAAGCAAGGAGACTCTGGACTTTTCTCTGTATTTCTTTTTTTTTTTTTTTTTTTTGTTTTTTGGAGCTGGGGACCGAACCCAGGGCTCTACCACTGAGCTAAATCCCCAACCCCTTCTCTGTATTTCTTTGTGTTTGTCCTTAAAGTCAGAAATGACTCAACTCAACTAGCATCGTGGGATTTCTCATTGGGATAAGAGTACTAAAGGAAAGAAACGGATTTTTATTGAGTACGCATCACAGAGAAGACTGTGATGAGTGACTTATTTTTACTAATTAAGTTGCTTAAATGTCCGTGGCAATGCTGAATGATAGATATTGTTGTTCCTAATTTATGGACCCAGCTCTATTACTTCTACTGTTGCAGTGACTGGAAGATAAGGGAGAGCTCAAAGACGGATGATGATATATAATGTACCCAAGGGATCCTGACTAGTTCTGATTTCTGAAAATAAATAGCTTTAAGACAATGAGCTCTAGAGAAGAACTTGAGGTGAAATAGAGACACCTGACACTTGACTTTGACCAAGGAGCTTGCCAACTGCATGACTTTGATACTTTTGGGCTCTAGGTCTATGAGACAGGAATGACAGAAACATCTTATTGTCAAGTCCATTAGAGGAAAACAAGATGCCCATGGACTTAACTATCACAGATGGATGTAACCAAGCTCTTGATTTGTGTCAGGTCTAATGTCAAATTGTAGAACATTATGAAGGAAAAATTACATTCAAAGTCTCTAGTTATGTATTTGAGGTAACAACAGGGTTTTGAAAATCGTGGACTGGATTTTGTTTTCCTTCAAGAGCTTCTTACAGTGACCTCTAACTTGACTGTTTAAATGTGGAAATTCATTTGTCTAAATGTGATGTTCTAAGTAGTGATTCGTTTCCCAGAAAATCTAAAATAATTAGTGAATGTATGATGTAGTTGAACTGTGGCCTTGGTGGGGGCAGCCAGGGCGCCACATCCTAGAAGGATGTGATTTTGTGACTCCAGGGTGAAAAAGGAATGGGTAAATGTTTTCTCTTCTTTCGTGTAGGACCTATGTTAGGCCAAACTTAGAGTTTAGTGAGTTTAACCTCTGGATTTTCTTACTCAACAGTTTATCTTCCATATCTCCTGTGCACCCTCATAGTTTCCTTTCAGAACTGCCACAAAGCATCATCTCTTGAAGCATGCAACAGATGTTAAGACCTTGATCTTCCTACTGATTCTTTTAGCGTTCTCTGTAAGGAAAATGAACACATAGAAGAGTGATTAAGTGACAAATAATATACCAAACGGACATCACTAAACCATGGGCACCCAGGTTTATAAGATTTGCTTATGCAGTGAAGTAGGGGTCTGGAATCAACAGTAATAAATGCAGACTCCCTTTCCAGTATGTCTTTCTCTTACCCATGCTTTTACACTGTTGGCAAGTATGCACCGAGTACCAGACATTCCACTCCTTATCCGAGGTATTAGGGCTATGACAGAAAACAGAAAAACTGCTTTGTCTCATAAACTTGACATTTTCCTGCGAAGGAAATCAGTCAATAGTAAATGAACAAGCACTTAGATAAATAGTCTAGCTAGGACCACAGGTGAGTTCTATAAAAAATGAAACAGGCTTATTTGAGCAAAAATGTGAATGAAAAACTTAGCCACAAGAAGAAGAAACCGATGTAATGGTTCTGAAGTGGGACCAAACTTGCACATCCAGAGCACAGAGGAGGGACAAGATGGCCAGAAGACAGGATTCTGTGGGAACTTTAGAGAAGACAAGGTGAGAAGGTTAGATAGCAAGATGTCAGGGACTTAGGTGCTGAGGGAGGGTGGTCTGTTGCCTATGGTGGCAATGGGAAGCCATTGGCCAGGGTGTGGAATTTTATAGTGTGATTTTGATCTTTAAAAGAACAATTGGACCGTTCTATGAGAATAGATGTTAGAGCAGGAACATCATCATCATCATCATCATCATCATCATCATCATCACCACCTTCATCATCATCATCATCATCATCAACAACAACAACAACAACAACGACAGCAACAAAGGAGAAGGAGGAGGTGGTGGCATCTTGAAGCAACCATGAGATGCTGTTTCAGGAAACCATGCTACACACTCAGACCATGCATACAGTGGCACACAAGCTGAGGAGAACTGGCTAAGATTCGTGGATGGAGGAGAACTGAAGGGGACATTATTAAGTGTAACCTGGTCTGGAGGATAATTTTCCTAGCCCTGTATTTTCTACATAGCTTGACCTGGATGTTCTCTTCAGCTTGCAGGTTCCCTGTGAGCGGTTGAAAGTGGAGAAAGCAACTGTGTGAAGTAGGGTGTGAAGTAGACGCAATTCCTTTCTGGAGTTCATTATTTGAATGATTAAAGCCTGCTTTAAATTCTGGCAAGAGCAACATCTTTGAAGTGTATCAAAACATTAGCAGATAACATTGCTAAATGTTATAAATCGGATGTGTGAAGACTTCTGTAACTAAAATTTCCCACGAAGTTACTTATTTCCTGGTTCTGAGCCCTTCCTCTTGAAGGGGTATGTGTTAGTGGAACTGAAGGTCATAAATCAGTCAGATTGTTTCTCCCAACAACAAAACTGAAATCATACTTCAGAAGGGCTGAAACCAGAAAAGTCTGTCTAGCAGTAGTCATTTCGTTTGCAAATATTTATTGTGGTAAGCACCACATGAAGCAGTTTGGACAGCAGTGAAGAAATATCTGACACATCCTCTTGTCCAAGGGACAAATTGAGTACAATCCCTTAAGTAGCCTGACTTTAATATGCCCAATGTTGCTGGTGCTTTATCCTGCTCCTCTTCTCTCTACCATTCAATGGCATCTCAAGACTTCCGCTAGACCATGGGGATCACATAGCAGTTAGCCTGCATGTCAAATAATATTTTTGTTATGATTAATAACAGTAACAAAGTTATAGTTATGAAGTAGCTACAAAATAATTTTATGGTCAGGGGTCACCACAGCATGAGGAACTGCGTTAAAGGGTCGCAGCGTTTGGAAGGTTGATTACGACAGAGCTCAAAGCTTCCACACCACCTCCATCTTCTTCTCGTCTTCCTTCCGAATGCCTCTGGAGCATCCTTTTTTTTTTTTCTAGGGCAGGCAGACTGCCTCACAGAAGGTTTGCTTCAATTTTTCTCTAGTACTTTCTATGAGCCTGATGTAACTCCAAAGCATGTCAATTTCAAATCTGTAAGAAGCCATTAATTTGGAATCACCAGAAGAAACTGTAGCTTTTGCAGAATATTTTCTACCCTGGATTTCTTAAGAACTCAGCCTCTTAGAGCATCTTGAAAGGGAAACAAGACTATTGCATTCCCTCTTCTGTTTCAGCATTCTGAATCTTTTAACATGCTCCCCGACCTTTAAAATGTATTCATTGCTCAGCACAGGAAATTTAATCTACATTTTGCCTAAGGCTGAAAGATCAGCTTTTTGTTTTAATCAGGTCTTGCTTATTTGAGGTTCATGTCTTCAAACTCTGAGCCTTCCCAGATGTCTCCATTAATGGAAAAATAAAAGAAGAAATTGGGTCAGGATAAGCTAGTTTACACCTATATGGCTGGACCAACAAACCAGGTTCATCTCTTGACACAGGAGGAAAGAGGGTGATGTGATGTGAGTCAAGCCTGCAGCCTGAGACTGGGATGCACTGTCAAAGGGTGACTCCAGCCTGGATCAGCAGCTGGCTAGGGCCAGCAGATTGACCGGAAGCTAGCCCTTCTGCAAGACAAACTCAGAGGATACGAGTTACTGAGGAAAGTACCTTGATCTAGTCTTGTTAGTTGGAAAAATGTTCATTTGGATAGATAGAGACTGAAGAGTTTGGCTTTTGAAGTCAGAACATTTAAATTTCAGTTCCACTTTCATTTCTGCCCAAGAGTGACACTGCTGGTCTCTGCATATCAAGAAAAAGAAAAAATGTTAATGCTTGAAGGAGTTTGTTTAAGCCAAGAGGCCTATGTATGGTTTGATATCTGATGGAAATTCCCATTAGATAATAAACCCTTATAGGCCTGGAGGGCAACTCTTTGATATCTACCAGAGAATCAGAAGCAAGGTTTTTGGAGGAGATGGTCTTGTTTGAGACTTGGAGTGTAGTACAATATATTTTCTTTTTCTTTCTACAAGTCCAAATATTGTGAGTTAAGACCAATGTAAGCACCAAACAAGCAAATTCAATTAGTGAGGTACCTGTTCGATCCTACACGAACACTTCCAGGACTAAGTGGAGTCGAGTGGGTCTCTGTGGTCGTAGTTGACATTGCACTATTTTCTGACAAACTAAAAAGGTAGATCCTTTGCCTAGTAGGTTTCCGCTCTGGATCTTTTCACTGGTGTTAAACTCACTTAAAACAATTTGCAGTGAGGCTGGAGAGATTATCCTTAGCACTTAGGATTGCATGGCACTCTTGCAGAGGATTCAAATTCTGTTCCTAGCATTTACAAGGGGCAGGCTACCACTGCCTGTAACTCCAGCTTCAAAAGGCTCTAGCTTCTGGCTGCCATGAGAATCTATCTGCACACACACACACACACACACACACACACACACACACACACAATTTAAAGATTGAAAAAAATTAATAAATATTGGCGTGTTTTTAGTTAAAACCGCAAAAAAAAATCACAACCTATTTCTTATATTCTGGTTTTTATTTTAAGCGTAATTTAGCGAGTAGGCAATGGCAGCTTGGAAAAAATTTTGGCCTGAGAGACCAAGAACCTAAGAAAGCAAAAATAGGCAGGCTCTGTTTTATAGCTGACCCTTTCTTTAAAAGGAGCTGAAGTGACTTGAAGAGTAGGGGGAACAGGAAGGAAGAAAGAACTGTGAGGGAAAAGATTTCTCCTGTGGTTTCAGCAAGTTGAAAGACTGAGAGTCCTACAGTGCCTTGGGGAGTGGGCTGGGAAAGGTGGCTGGCTAAGGCTGACCACTTCTGACACTTACTTGAATTCTAGCCTTTGGGGTTGGGGGAGCAATTTGATGAGGTCAGGGAAAGAGGTGGCAGGGATGGATGACATTTAACATGGTTACAAGACAAACAGGCCACAGCAGCTCGTACAGTGGCTTCCCTGAGAGGCATTCCAGAACAAGCAGTCACCTCTTAATTGCCTGCATGTGGATTTTCCCACCTCGTGAATTCTTTGGCTAATCTACAGTAGACACTTCTCTCTCATGTGCGCCTTTCCGAGTTTCTATGTCTCATCATCTGCCGACGAAAAGTCTCATAGAAATACACCAAGGCAAGACGAATCGGAAGTGTAAACATCCTAGATAAATACAGTGAACTAAAGTGAAGAAGCTAGAATGGTTTCCAAGCACACAGAGCATTTTGGACTATTGTTTATTTTGAGTAAAGAAGCCAGCGCTCACTGAGTTTCTGAAAAAAAAAAATCATTCTGCTTTGCTTCTTTGCTTAAGTAGAATAACAAAATATCAATTGGACATTATCCTACCTCATTCCGAACACAAATTATTCGAGTTTTTTTTTTTTTGCTAATAGATGCTTTTTTCAGTGTCAAATGTTAAATATAAAGTTTCTATGAAAAGAGTTAAACAAAAGATCTTCCTGACCATTTGATTTCTTTTTTTCTTAATAAGTCAGAATATTATAAGGGAAAAACAATATAAACATCCAATAGGGAATTTTTAGGACCTCACATGCGACAGCTGCTTTTCAAACAATAAAAACAGATTGGCCTCAGGCGTCTAGACCCTTCAGATGTGTATTTTGTGAACAAGTCTATTGATGTTGCTAGTTGTAACTGTAGGACTTTTGTTCTATAAGCCCCCTTCCCTGCTCTCTGATGACAGTCTCTTCGGATACGTAGGGATGTCCCAGGACTTTTGTAAACACTCTCCCATCTTTTTTTTTTATCATCCACCAACAGTGGCGAGTTCTTCTCTGAAAACGTTACAGCACACAGATGCAGAATGTGGGGCTGGAACGGCATCTTTTTTTTTCTATCTTGTTTGTTCTGAAGGATTTTCTGAGCCTCTTTCCCCCCTAAAAGGAAGACTAAAACACTCCCAGACCCCCCCCCCATAGGACGTGTTCATGAACATTGAATGAGATGATGCATTGAAAGGGGTGAATTCCATGCCTGTCATGTAGTGAGTCCTGGTCAACTCAAAGTTATTTTATAATGAGTGCTTGGAGCTCGTTCTACAAGGAACAGACACCGTGGAGTCCTTTATCACTCAGCCATAAAAACTATGTGAATGTTTCCTTGAAATATTTGTAAACATCTGGAAACGATTTAGTGCAAGGACAGTTTAGGTAACTAAAGGGACTCATTCTCAGAATGAATATATAGTCTCGGAAGACTCGGAGGTCAAAGAGCAAGTGACCAAATACCTCTCCTCAATCTGAAGACCTTTAAATGGTGAGAGAAAAGCCAAAAGGAAAGGAGAAAGGAAGGGACTTTGGGAAATAGATTTTACATAAAGTTAAGCCATAAGAACAATTCGAGGAGAACACGCAGCTCTCCTGTAAATCGTTTGACACGTAGGCAGTACACCCATTCACTGGTGTGACCTTTGAATTCATTGTTATACATCCCAGCAATTGTTATTATTATCATTCTTTTTATTACCCTAGAGACTGTTGAAGGTAAGATAAATCCTAGTCCTTCCTATGGACTTTAAACCCACAAAGTAAAGGAAGAGGGGAACTCAGAGCACTGAAAGCAGAACATGAGTTAGGAAAGAAGGATTTATAGAGCTCGAATATTCTTTCTGAACCGGACTGCCTGAGGCCAAAAACTAAACTCTGATTCTTCACTCCCGTTTTTCTTAAAAAAAAAAAAAAGCTTTAATTTCACCAATATCTTTGGAAAAAAGTAATTGGATGCTTTACACTTGCTTCTAAAGATAGCTTTAAGTCAGACATTTCCAGGGCTTTCTGACTTCTAACTTTCCTTGAAAATTAATTTTAGATTCATGCTTGAATGTACCCAGAATTTAGAAATTCTGTAGCAGTAAAACTTTGGTTTCTGAAACTGGGGAAATGCTTACATAGACTAGTGAGAATATTCAAATTGACCTACAATTCGCTATTTCATGGGACAAATCACTTTGCAGCACTAAAACAATAGTGAGTTCATTTTCAAGACAAAATAAGCATATTTAACGTATAAAAAATAACTGCCACGTGTACTTATTTTCACCATATATCGTGACATTTGAAAGTTGTCATTGTTCTGAGATGTGTGTGCTGGGCATCCCTGATGGAGATGTTTTTTGGTTACTATATTTCACTATACAGTGGCTAATTTCACTCATACAATGATGGCTGTTCTTTATTTTTCTCTAATATCTAAGAAATCTATTATTTTAAAATTGGATTGATACAAGTGGACTCTCTGGAGCTTTGCATCATCAAGAAATGAATCAACAAGTGAATAAATATTATGCCTGGCTATCACAGGGTACACAGCCTGCGGTGATGTAATACAAATTACAGAAACAGCTTGCTTGATAAACCAGGCTTTGAGATATGCAGAATGTTGGAGAAGGAAGCTCAGGGACTGGAGAGTGTTCACATTACTATAAAAAGATGTGGATGGAAACAAGATTGGTTTGTGAAGCAGATTTGTATTTAAATCATGTTTGTGACCATATGTCTGTATCAGAAAACACATGGCCTCTTAGAAACACTTTCAGCACATGATCCCAAAGTCTGGGTATTTATCACCTTGAGAAATCACTGTCAGCCACACGTGGTAGCACATGACTATATTCCCTGTGCTTGGGAGGTAGAGGCAAAGAGTTCAAGAGTTCAAGTATCCTTCATTACATAGCAAGTTTGAGGCCAACATGGACTACATGAGAAATGATCTCAAAAATAAAGAGATAAAAATGATTTTAGGTTTCATTTTTTTAGGTATTATTCTTGCTTTTGGGCATCAGGTGGTGATGTGAGATGAGCTGTGAGGTGCGAGGAAGGTAGGCAGCTTAGATTATGTCCTAAATTAAAAGGGACGCCCACTGAGATTTGGAGAAGGAAGAAGTGTGTGTGTGTGTGTGTGTGTGTGTGTATGTGTGTGTGTGTGTATGTGTGTGTATGTGTGTGTATGTGTGTGTACGTGTGTGTACAAGTGTTTGTGTGTGTGTATGTGAATATGTGATTGTGTATGTGTGTGTACAAGTGTTTGTGTGTATATGTGTGTGTATGTGTGTGTACAAGTGTTTGTGTGTGTGTATGTGAACATGTGAGTGTGATTGTGTGTGATTGTGTGTGTGTGTGTGTGTGTGTGTGTGTGTGTGCCAGTTTGAGAGACAAATTAACAATGGAAACCCAGTGAAGGTTTAGTTACATTTTGACTAAGAAACATTAGGTTAGCCTCACCCATCTGAACGAAACAGTTTTATTACATTTAATACACTTTGTTTTCAAAATGTAGGAGTTACTGAACCTGTAGATCCCAGTAGCCATTTCAGTAGCAGCGTTTCATTCACAGAAAGACTCTGCTCCTCCCCTCCTACCTATAATGGTAGTGAATAAGATCTAGAAATATCACTGCATGCAGTGCCTGGTTCCTGCTGCCTGGGAGGCCAATATGAAACTTTAAACTGGCCGTGTTCTCTGAAGTCAAAATGAAGAGAGGGTCAAGGTAAGGCTTACTAAGGGGAGCTGTCAATCCAATGGGTAAAGACACAAATACCAGGATGAATATGAACCCTCAGCTGGACCTGGATGATGGGGAGATGTACAGTAAGGAAATTACTGTAATGCAAGGCTCTGCCCCCAGAGCTGTTCAAGCACACGTAGAATAAAGAAGAAAAGTTGGCTGGGTCCAAGCATTTACATATGGTCAATCTTGGGGGAACACTCAGGAGTTAGCAGAGTTATCTGTTTGCTTCCTGCTTTCCTGCTCCTCTGGAGTTTGTTTTGTTTTGTTTGAAACAGAGTGTCACTCTGTAGTAGCTTAGGCAAGCCTAGAATTTACTGTGTAGCCTAGGCTGAGCTCAAACGCCCTTCTCAGCCTCCCAAATGCAACAATTACGGGCTTGCATCCATCGCCATGGATGACCACAGTGTGAGCTTTGCATGTGAAAACTTGGGCAAACAGATTTGGTGAGACCTCATTTTCTCATATATATCTTCATATATGGGAGTTTGTCTGACAGTTCCAATTGTAATATAAATTGGGCTTTAATATTAAAATATTTTTACTGGGTCAAATAAATTAAATATCTAGACTATGTGCTAGGAAAGTGTTGCAAGTGTGACCGTGAGATGAAATGAATGAAATGGAATTTTGAAGCTGTTCGGAGGGATGGCTATTTCATAAAGAGATTAAAAAGGAAAAGGCAGCTTGATTCGGGCATTGCCAGGGATCACAATAAAGTAAAGATGACTTGTTTGTCAGTAGTCCATTAGCAATGGTTTGAATACAGGGAGAAATGCGTGGTGACATTCTAGTGTGTATAGTATTTGCCAGTTTAGGGAACAGTGGAGAGAGCAGAGCAAAGCTTTCAAGTGAGGCTCCTACCTCACTCACCATTGCTCTTCTGGGGCTGTTCACAGCATGATGTGTTAGGCGCCAGCAACCAAACATGAATTGGTTGAAGAGCATTTATTAGGAATCTAGGGGTTAACTATAAAGTATTGACTTTTAGGGGCCACTGCCCCTTATAGGAATTTTGACATCTCTGAGAAAAATGTCTTCTGTGCTTTCTCTCCCTCCCTCCCTTCCTTTCTCAATTATTAGGGGTAACCTTCCTTGAGTCATTCTTGTATTTTGTTTTAGAATGTAGCTAACGTTCCCTTACAAAGGATCACCTTACATATTATTAAATCTCCAGGCGTGCTTGAAGACCAGTTGAAGCTGTATTTTATTTCAGACCACTGTAGTTCTCTTACTGTTTAACAATTGGATTGATCCTAGCTATAGAATCTTATTTTTCCCTAGAAGTGATAATCTATGACAAATATTGGGGACTAATCCAGGCTCACTGAATAATGTCCTTGGAAACAAGAGAAAGAAACCCTTTGTTTCATATTCTCTCTCCCTCTCCCTCTCTCTCCTCCTCTCTCTCTCTCTCTCTCTCTCTCTCTCTCCCTCCCTCCCTCCCTCCCTCCCTCCCTCCCTCTCTCCTTCCACTCCTGCCTCCCAACTACTACATTTTTCTGCAACTAAGACTTTTGGAATTTTTATAACATCAAGAATGCTTACCTTCTGCAGAAAGTCCTTGACCCAGAGGTACCTTGGGAAATTTTAGGAGCTGGCCTAATCCTATACGTATTCCAGGCAAATTTTGACAGGCTTATTGCTTTTCATCATTAAGTGATCCTGGAACTTTTCCTAAATAGTCAGGCATGTTAACACTAGCATCTTGATCCGGTTCCAACCCAACCTTCAATTTATTCCATAGACTAGTCACTGCATTCTTCCTTACTCCGTCTGTGACCTAAGCCATTCCAGGAGACCTCTGTGTGTGCTGTTAATATTTGCAGAGTTCTCAGGGGACAGAACTCCAGAAGAGCTACATAATATGGCCTTATTATTATTACTAATCACAGGGCCCTACCTCAAAGGAATAAAGGCAAGGAGAGATGAAAAGGCATTGATAAATGACTTGCAAAATAGAATATGCTGTAAAAAGTAAAAGGCCCTAAATCTACTATAAAGAGTGGAGACAGCATGCAAATGTGATTAGGGAGACGGGGGTCAGAGGATGACCGCTGGAATATGGTGCGCCTAGGGTCAGGGTGACCGAATTCCACTATGATGTAACTCTTGCACATGCCAATCTCAGAAGCAGGCTTTGGAAGGCAAGCTACTCAATGTGGCAGTGCAGTCACGCTTAAGGAGGGGTAAAAAGAGCAGCAACACTTTGTTTCCTTGCTGTGCTGGGATCCCATTCTCCCCTGTCACTGACTACCACTAAATTCAGCTCTCACCATCATGAACAATGTCAAAATATGTGTGTTAAGTAAAGGCTGCTCACCAGCCTCCTAAAAGAAAACATTTAGCAGTAACGGATTTTCTGGGACTGATAGTATTATGGGCAGTGGTTAACACGTTTACTATGGCAATGTATTATGGTACCTTCAGAAATTTAATAAAAAAAGATGAAAGGCTTAGTTAGGCATTGTGTTAGCCTAGGTTTACGAGATGGGATGAAAGATAAAGGAAATGTATCTTCTGAGAAATCTGATCTTGGGGGAACAGGAAGATGTAGTTAGATACAAAGCATCTGCAGGCTGTGAGGCTCAGGTAGGTTTTACGGTCCCGAAGCAACAATGGTTGGGGACAATATTTCCATCTGACTTCTACCCGTCTGAGGCCTACTTTTTATGCTTCCTGCCCATAGGAAGGGAGAATACTATTTTCCACCACACAGAGATTCCGAGAAACAAATAGAATTTTAATTTTTGGAAGGCTTTGTAGTTCCTGGACGAAGGCTGCTGCCCAGAGGGAGGTCATTACCACATAGTCTGCTTTCCAGGTGCAAGGGGGTCCAGACCCCAGGTGCCAGGATATCCAAGTTTCAACACCATAAGTTTTCATTTTCTCACTTGTGTTTGCTGTACGTAGTACCTACCACCTCACGAAAGGCACAATCAATTCTCGAAATGAAATTAGGGAACGCACTTGTGACTTACAGAACTGTGAGAGAGAACCTTTAAGCAACCAAACGGAACCTATCCTGGAAGCTGCAATCCCTTCTCTCACGTTCCTGGCAGACACGAGCCAACCTTGCTTAAAGATTTTCAAGGAGTGCACTAACTCTGTGCTTCAGAGGGTGCACGTTGTTGTTACAAAATTATACGAGCTTTATGGGTATGCATATGTATAACCTGTGTATCCAGCTAGGAAGGGCCCAGTTCTACAAAGCTGTGTTTTCTTATTTAAAAGCTGGACACGGTGCTGAGAATCACAGCTGTACGTATGGGGAAATTAAGGCCAAAGGGAAATAGTGCTTGAGCCTGTCAAGTGTGCCCATGGGGACTTTACTGCAGGTTTTTTTTCCTTTTTTTCGGAGCTGGGGACCGAACCCAGGGCCTTGCACTTGCTAGGCAAGTGCTCTACCACTGAGCTAAATCCCCAACCCCACTTTACTGCAGTTTTAAGGGGACATACTTCTGCTGATAGTACCAAGCATATATTTCTATTGATTTAGAATGTCTACCATTTTATAGTGAGAGTAGATTATAAATAAAACTTTACTGATCTTCCCTTCCTTCCTTCCCTCTTCCCTTCCTTCCTCTTTCTTTTCCTCTTTCTTCCTTTCTTCCTTCCTTCCTTCCTTTCTTTCTTTCTTTCTTTCTTTCTTTCTTTCTTTCTTTCTTTCTTTCTTTCTTTCCTTCTTTCTTTCTGTAGCAACCAAATGCTTTTAGCCACTGGAGTCTAATGAGTAACAGCTGTGCTTGAAAGGGTCCCGCAGATAAAAATCAAAAGTGTGTTAGCATCTTAGGGTTTTGGTTGTTGCTCTTGTTGTTGTAATAGGAGCAGACCAAGGAACTAGGAGCAGGCCGGAGGCATCAATTCTTCTAATTTGTCACTTAGCTTCTCCGTGTAATTTGTTATGGAAGAGAAAGCCAGGGTTCTCTGACTTGATTTGTTATCACTGAACTTGTGGTGGAGTCTCACTCCCTGGGAATGGTGGGAGATGTTCACTGAATGTCTTTGGAGGCATGAGAAGTGAGACACTGGATGCTAGCATGACCCAAAGCTGTAACCATAGCAGTGGACTATGAGGGGGGAAAAGGAGCCAGCGAGCGTGTCCCTCCAAGTCACTTACATGCAAACTGAGCAAAAGGAAAGGGAGTCGCACACAATCTGCTACTTTGCAAAGCCCGAGCCCCTGTTCACTGCTCATTACATTCCGTCCATGGCTGTACCACAGCTGTATTACGTTCTAGCCATTCGGTGTTTTTGATCCTATCAGATGTTATACCTACCTAAATGTTCAGTGTGATTATAGATTTTTTTCTTTTTTTTCCCCATCTTTTTAAAATTGGGTATTTCTTATTTACATTTCGATTGTTATTCCCTTTCCTGGTTTTCAGGCCAACATCCCCCTAACCCCTCCCCCTCCCCGTGTTCATGGGTGTTCCCCTCCCCATCCTCCCCCCATTACCACCCTCCCCCTAACAATCACATTCACTAGGGGTCCAGCCTTGGCAGGACCAAGGGCTTCCCCTTCCACTGTGCCCTTACTAGGCTATTCATTGCTATGTATGCAGTTGGAGTCCAGGGTCAGTCCATGTATAGTCTTTGGGTAGTGGCTTAGTCCCTGGAAGCTCTGGTTGCTTGGCATTGTTGTTCATATGGGGTCTCAAGCCCCTTCAGCTCTTTCAGTCCTTTCTCTGATTCCTTCAGCGGGGATCCAGTTCTCAGTTCAGTGGTTTGCTGCTGGCATTTGCCTATGTACTTGCTGTATTCTGGCTATGTCTCTCAGGAGAGATCTACATCTTGTTCCTGTCAGCCTGCACTTCTTTGCTTCATCCATCTTATCTAGTTTGGTGGCTGTATATGTATGGGCCACATGTGGGACAGGCTCTGAATGGGTGCTCCTTCAGCCTCTGTTCTAAACTTTGCCTCCCTATCCCTTCGACCAAAACAGCGATGGAACTCATGTAGACCTGGTCAAAGGTATGGATGTTCTGAGTTGGACTGTTTACTCTTTGAAGTTGGGGGTTTTATGAGATCATCCATGGAGAAAAGCATCTTCTGCTTTCGAATCGGGACTAACACCACTCACACTGCTAGTGTCAGGGTCTTTGCACGTGGACATAACACCTAGTTGTTACATTTTCTACATCTTTCCAATCAACAAAAATCCCACAAGCAGTGTATTTTCTCACACGTAATCTCTTGTATGAAAACTTCACTTTGCCTCCCTCTTCTATAGGCCTTGACTTCTGCCTTCTCTTCCCACTTTTTTCCTGGGTAAATTCTTTTGCTCTTTGTTGAGGTCAAAGTGTGTGTTCAGAGAAACAGTAGATTGCTTTTCCAATGGATATTCTAGAATCTATGTAGATAATTCAGCACCTAGAATCTAGATGTTTGGCATGGAGAAATAAAATACAAGCAGACTTTTCTTTAATCTACATGAAGACTATGGTGCTTTTGTTTCTTTTGGGTATAACAATGGGTGTGTCCAAAACTCAGTTGAGAAGCAGGGACACAGGGGCCACACATAGGCCTCACACTTGCACAAATCACTCATTTAACAGACAGTGAGACTAAGAAGACCCAGGGTAGCTTGGTAGTAGGGAGAAGCAGGCATGCCGGTCTTGGCTGTTCAAAATCCCAGTGGTTATCACCCAGGCACTGCAAGAGCAGTGGTGAGCCCGTTGTTAGCTGAGACCAGCAAGGATGTTCTGAATTTGAGGGAAAAAAATGTAGCTGTGATTCCTTTCTTTCTGTTTTATACTGGCTGTTTCCCTAGTGTGCAGATCACAAAGAAGAATGTATCCCAGTATTCCAGCGGTTATAAAAAGATAACACTAGGTGCAGCCGGAGGTCCAGAAGGGATGTGGTTAGGACTTGTCAAGCTATTTAAAGTCATTTAAAAGGAGAAATCCCACACTCAATGACTCTTAGGAACATAACTTTCTGCCTAAGAAAAAGCAACGAATGTATTCAGCCATTTGTAATAGGGGTTAGTGTCCCTTTCATTTATATGCAAATTAGTCAAAAAGCTAGGAAAACCTATAAAATTTTAAATATTCCACACCAGGGGCTTACACTAAGAGTCTTTGTCAAATAAAATGAGTTCTCACAGATCTGCTTTGAGCCACTTTGCCTCTAAGCACAGTCTCTCTCAGAGGAAGGAAACAGTAAAGTTCTCACACGGAGAGAAAAACGTTTACCACTCAGTAAAAATCCCTGGGCCCTGCCGTATGAAAGCTTTAATTTAGCTCAGTTCACTGCTCCATGAGGTAATTTAGAGTGCCAATAAAAGGAGATTATTTTTGGACTGCGAATCTGCCTGGCACATTCTTTGAACTTAATAGGGCTAAATAAAGCTATCCAAACTCGCATGATTTTTGGAGAAGGTCATCCACACAGGATATCCCTGTGATAGTTGTTATGCACACACAGCAGAGCAAGCATGAAAGAAAGAGATTAGGGACCATACACATGGACAGGCCCCTTCTTCAACATATATGGACTGGAGAAGATAGGGGAGCAAAGGAACCAGTAGCTACAAGAGCACCCACACATGTAGCCAGCAGAAAAGGAAAGGACTGAAGGAATGATGTAGGCTCCAGTACAGAATGACTGCCTCAGCTCAGCTGTGGGGAAGAGCTGGTTTCTACTAGGCTGGCTCCTTCATCTCCCAGCCTCAGTCACTGTGCTGCAATGGAAACCAACCTTCTTCCCTGAGGAAGGGTTGTAGTTGAGTCTGAGTCTGTTAGCCTGTGTTAAAGCTTCCTGAAAACCCTTGGACATGGCTAATATGTTAGTCTGGGTGGGTTTTCTTGCCACTGTTGACAGTTTCTGTCTTCTTCTGATATCAGTGTGAGACAAGCTTACCATGGAAAATTAGAGAAGACTAGAGAAAAGGAAATAATCTATTCTTGTATCGCTGAGAGATGAACACTTTTAAATACATTGATTTGTCTTCTTACAGGTTTTCTGCTGGATATTGCTTTATATAGTTAAGAATACAAATACATCTAACTTGTAAGGGGTGTGTGTGCATGTGCGTGCGTGTGTGTGTGTGTCTGTGTGTGTGCGCGCACACGCGTGTGTCCCTTCACGCTATTAAAAGAGTTTATTTCAGTACTATTTAGCCCCCTTTATGCCATGTCCCCTTTCCCTTTGCTTCTAACATCTGGATTATTATGACTTCGATATCCCTTAAACACTGTGTGTTAGACGGTGTAGAGATGGCTTACATACATGTGATTCTTCATTTCACCCTTGGGCACTATTAATGTTGGTATACTTAGAAAAGTGTGATCAAAATGGGCAAAAGCATTAAAAAGAATTATAGTTAAGAGGTAAGCCCCATTTCTGTGAGAGATACTTCAGGATCATTTAAACTAATGTCAGAAACCCTGATCATGAGCTTCGTTGGAAAGCTGAAGCCAAGTAGGGATATCTGTCTATCTATCTGTCTGTCTACCTGCCTATCTATCTATCTATCTATCTATCTATCTATCTATCTATCTATCTATCTTTCTTCAGAAAAATCTATAACCATTATATAACCAGTTTTTTAATAGACAATGGTTTTTTTTGTTGTTGGTTTTTGTTGTTGTTTGTTGTTTGTTTTGGTTTAGCCTCTTAGAGCAGTTGAGAAATAGCACCCTATTATTTCATTAACTGTCAGAAATTAATCCTGTACTTTTTATGTATCCCATCGGAATGCATTCAGAGCAGAGCCAGAGGTAAGTGGCTGTGGACTGTGTTGACAGTGGGCCGTAGATGTGCCTTGTATACAGTGCTCACCTCTTTGCTGTCCCCACCACTCTACAGTACTCGCCTCTTTGCTGTCCCCCCACACCCCAAGTATCAGCTAGTGAAGATAAAGGGAGGGAGAGAGTGGGGGAGTCACCCGCAGCTGTAAGGGAAGAGTGGAATGGAAGGGCCAAGGGGTCTCTAGAGAAGGGGCCCCTGGCCAAGGCCCTTCCAGCCCCCCTTCTGTGAGGCCCGGGCTGCCAAGCCTGTGATTCTTTGGTGATGGTCCGTAATCCTTTGTCAGGTTAATTGACAGCGAAGTCTGCACTTTTGCAGCTAATGATAAATAGGGCTTTTAAAGGTTGTAATTTCTTGTTTAACCAATGCCAGTTGCACATACTTTGTACTGAGAAATAATTCCTCTCTGCCAAATAAAATACAGTGGACGTCTGTGGTGTGTTTCTCAGCTCATTGTTAGTCACAGATCGCCTGACAGAGCACTTTCTACACAGGAGATAAATGCCAGGCAGACCGACTGCCAATTTCAGCACAGAAAAGACTTCTCTTATGAAAGGAAAAGACAGTTTTGTTTTTCTAAAAAACAGTAATAAAGTTCCCTCCCACCTATATTTTTAACCCTTAACAAAACCCTTTCAGAAGTAAATGCCTTAGTGCGTTGAAATGAGGATTCGTTGAGTGTCTGCACACACTTCTCTCTGTTCCTCTTCTGCTCAGAGGTGCTGATTTGCACAAAGCACCTCCACATAAGGGCCAAGAAGACATTCTGTAGTCAGCTTACAGAATGCTGGGGGGTTATGAGATATAGAACCAGGTAACGATTTTTCCAAGGGTCTGTCCATCTCTATATAGAATAGAAGGTGACGGGAATGGTGCCTAATTTGTGAAGGGTAGAGGCAGGCTCTGTCCGGCTTGCTTAGAATTACATTGTTATTGCTACTCCCCCAAACGCTGAGACGTGCCAGCATGCCTCACAATACAAACAGAAGGATTTCAAGGCCCTTCACACACATGTCTGTAATGATATTTGAATGTCAGTGAAGTCGGCGGCTTAGAAACATCCTGTGGTCATTTTCTGTTTCCAAAAGGAAGTGAATTGACATATCTGATTTTATGGTTTGGGAAATTATGTTTTTATGAATCAGATTGCTTACAGTGAGGCTCTCCAGGAGCCCAGGAAGTTCACTAGGTCTCAGGTGAAATACTAGAGGGCAAGGCACATGCGGCTGGGTTAGAGCCATTCATGACTTGTCTGATTGTTTGTTGCTTATAGAAGTGAACATGGGCCTTTAGGAGATGTATCTGGACCGTAGGAAAATATTCCAGATCTCCTCTGTATTGGAATACTGAAAGAAAGATATCATTACATGCCCTTTGAGTCTTAAAGTTTTTATTTTATTTATTTTATTTTTGTAGTGACTTAGATACAGGTACACTTCACAGACTGGGATACAACATGACTTTGAGGATTTAAAAACAGAACAGGATAGAAGAGGTAGTTGATAGGCAGGGCCGAGGTAGACATTTGGGATCAGACAGGCATGCACGGGCTAAGCATTAAAGCAGCATGACAACGCACAAGGCTGGGCTCAACCGTCGCCTAGTTTTAGAACGGAGGCGCTTGCCTCACGCCCAGACAAAGATAAACTCTGCGTAGGCGCCATGATCTTACGTGAAGCGCTGAAGTGCTCATGTGACTATCTCCCACCCTTCCTGACTTCCATGCACCAAAGGGTGGAGTTTAACCACCCGAGAATGCTGTAAAGAGCCCACGGCCAGCCACCTCTGCCTTCTCTAGATCAGCTTCATTTTTCTCCTCTCAAAGCTCCCAAACTCTCAGTTCCTGCAACACTGAAAAGCCACCATCTCGTCTCTGACTGACACTGGGCTCTTGACAGACTTTCTTCTCTCAACCTAAAATTAGAGAGAGATGCGGTCTTAGGATGCAAATGAGGAAAAATCAATTTTAGCAACGAGTCACACAGCTTTTTTTATCACTCTGCTCCACTCATTACAAGAATTCCCCCCTCAATTAGCCAACATACGTACTCTTTTCTTTGAACATGCAACTCATTTAGTTCCTCTTATTCTAGGACTCCTTTCTAACATTTAGCTTCATCTATCAAGACGCAGTTGGTCCCTGTGTGTCAGCTATGCAGTGCACACCCTCATCTGGATAGCGTACTTAAGTCATTGTTGGAGTTACTTGCTAACATAATCCCCCTCCCCCCACTAAGCTGGGAACTCCTTGTTAGAAGGAGCTCATCTTTCATAATTACCAACCAAGTGTTGTTCATTAAACATACGTTCTAAGAGTCAGGAAGAGAACACAGGACCAGAAACCTGAATTGTGATTTTCTAAAATTGTTGCTTCCTTTGAATCCCACCAGTTGCAAGCTGAGGGAAGGCTTTGGGGCGAACTCAGTTTACTCTGTGGGCATCTGCTCCGTTCATCTCTATTCAATAAGGCAGACGCTTTCCTTGTATTTCTCAAGCATTACCATTTCCGGCTTCAGAGAATATACAGCCTTCTTTCTAAAACTTCTAAGGAGTAGACAATTTTTAAGAACCACCTAAGAAGTAGACTTATTAGACTTTTCTGTGTGGACTAGGAACTGCGTAATGGTGGATTGAGGAGGGAGCAGAGCTGCACTTTTGCTAAATAAAAGTAATTTTTTGGGTTGGGGATTTAGCTCAGTGGTAGGGCACTTGCCTAGCAAGCGCAAGGCCCTGGGTTCGGTCCCCAGCTCCGAAAAAAAGAAAAAAGAAAAAAAAATAATTTTTTTATACAAAAGGACTAAACATGGAACCATCCAGTATAATTTCATAAGCATGGGTAACTGGTCCTAAGGCCTAAGATCAAAGCTATTATCTATGATATATTGACAGATGTCACACTTTGATTTTTGGTTTTTTTTGTTCGTTTGTTTCTTCGTTTTTTGTTTTTTGTTTTCTTTCACTTTCTGATGTTTAGTATTTAATCCCTCTGTGAACATAGACACCCTTTTTATTTTTCCTTTTCTTTTATAATTGAGAGGAAGACAGTCAAATATTTCTCTCCCATCCATGGAGCTAGGAGAATGTTTCCAACAACTCGGTGATGGCAGAACACTGACCCTGTAGCACGTGAGCTGTGGTGCCACGTGTGATGGGTGGGTAACACTTCGGTGCAACTCTCTTGCACCCATTATCGGATCCATGCTCCCACGACTCCAGGAAAAGCCTGTAGTGAGAATTAGGAGAGGAATAGAAACATGGACCAGAAGTTCATTTTCTCAAAGGCAACAAAAACCCTAAGGTGCAGAAACATTTCTTAGAAAAACATGTCGTATGAAAGTCACAGGATCACACCCTGATCAGGTGGAGGTGAAGACTCACATGTCTATTTCAGTTTCTGGGTTCAAATGACATCCAATGGACTTGGGGAGAACTCTTACCTACCGAAAGAATTCCTTCATTCCCTCCCTCTCTTTCCTCTTCTTCTCTTGCCCTTTCTGGTGTTTTGAGACCGGGTTTCATGTGCAGTCTTGAATGCTCTCCTGTCTGCAACCCTCATCTTTCCACACGCCTAGTGCTGGCATTAGAGGCCTACACTGCCACACCCAACTTCTTCCAGGTCTTATTAGTTCTTAGGAACAACATTTTATAGCCTCTGAGTTCTTTCAAGATCACTGAGTCCTTGAATGTCAAGCGGAGAAAAGCATTTCAGAACCTGGGCTCTGTAGCCAGACTGAGAGATGTCTCAGCTGCAAGCCCTTAACTGGAATGCTCGCCTAAACCGCAAAACAGTGCCCTTGAAAATGTTTAGGGTTTGTTTTCTTCATTTGTCAATTAAATGGACTTGGGCCCGGGAAGGCTGCGTTTGCTGAAGTAAAGGACAGATCCTACTGGCTCAGTCTTTCAGCTAGTATCAAATCTGCTACAATGTTATGAATTGTTTGCCTCAAATACCAACTCAAGGGAGAAAAATATAATTAACATGAAACATGAAAAGAAAAATATTCCTTGTGTTTGTTGATATCCATATGGTGATTTCTCTGCCATGTATGTCTGTGAGCACAGAGGCCAGAAGAGAGCATCAGATCCCCTGGGACTAGAGTTACAGGCAGTTGTGAGCCTGCATGTATGTGCTAGGAATCAAACCTGGGTCCTCTGGAAGAGCAGCCAATGCTCTTAACCACCGAACCAGCTCTCTAGTTGCCACCTCACCTCCCAGATAAAGTTTAATTAAAAGGTAAAAATAATAAACCTACCCATTGGCTATTTTTTTTGCCAAAATATTGCTAAGTGTTTGTCCTCTGCAATTAATTAGATAAATGTGACTTTGTTAAGTCACGTTGAAACTGTATTAAAATAGTCCTTTTCGGTTGAAATTGTATTAAGTGCTCCTTTGCAGTACCAAAAACATTTAGAATATAAATGAAATAGCATATGTGAGATGTTTTATGATCTTTGGAAGAAAAGACCTATAGAAACCTGACCTGTCAAATGTGCAGAAGCTGAGAGCACCACTCCATTCCGATTTGCTGATGGAACTGCTCTGACCATGTAATCATAGAGCAGGGGGATGTAGATCCCAACTTGTTTGTTCTGAGACTGAAATATCTTGAGGCTATGGTTAGCTTTTGGCTGAAGGCCATAAAAAAACACTCAAAACAGTCATTGAATCCATAGGTGTAGGTGGGTACCTAAAACGTAACTGATTTATCGGCCATGGCCTACTGCAGTGATGGTCTGGGGCCGTCTGCAAACCTGCCTTCTCAGTCGTATTATTTTCCTCAAGGCACCTTGAGAAGCAGCATAGCCTTCAGAAAGCCAGCGACATACATGTTACTCATGTTCTCCACCCCAACGCGCGATGGTCTTGGAGAAACTCACTGTCTAGATAGTCATAATGGAAACAAACTAGATGATAACCAGGCTTCCCTCAGTGGGTCTGCCCATGTGGCATATTCCATAAGCAAAACGTTTTCTAATGCTAAGTATTAGACTTTCAAATCGAATTTGGAGAATAAGTTGTTTCACTCAGTCTCTTCTTGGAAGAGGTATGAGTTTGGATTCCAACAGGCTTCTCTTCTGTTGTGACTGGATGCTTTATATCATTGTTTTTCCAGTTCTGACCGAAAACCCTCTTTTTCTAGAGGGACCCATAAAACTTGCCTAGTGGCTTAGCTCAGAACTTTGAAATATACACCACAAATGGCTCCGAAGGTGCATATATCATCTGGGTTTCTAGAGGGACTGGGGCGGTCTCAACGTCAATGTATAAACACTCAAATTTTAGTGGAAGAAGTTTTCTTTTTTTCTTTTTGTGATTCGTCTTCAATGTCTCCATTAACTTCCATTTTATTTTCCATGCTTGGATTGTACAATGATTTAAGATCCCATTGATGTGGTGCTTGGTCATGCCAGCCAGAGCGATGTGCCAGTTGGCTACACTTGGAACCCGACATACTCTGCCTTGCTTTATTTAAATTTCAAATGTCTGAAATATCTATTTAAATGTTCTTTTGTTTTGAAACCAAGTCCAGTTGGCAGTGACATGGGAGCCGCTATCTGAGAACTCCCACCAGCAACCAATATGTCAAAGTGAGTTACCAGATATAGTTAGTATCTGACCAGGTAATTTTGAGAGCTCTCAGCAGTTTTAGTGGGCTATACAGACAGCCCAAGTAAGTAAATCCTTCACAATGCAGGAGTCTGGGCCTTTCCACCATGGACAATTGGATCTGCCTTGAGTTCTTATATTTATAGCATTGTTGCTACTAGTTCAGCTGTAGATTTTCTGAGTGTGTGTGTGTGTGTGTGTGTGTGTGTGTGTGTGTGTGTGTGAGCATGCACCTACACATTGCTGGGTTTATTTACTATTGCTCTTATATCTGCCATTTGTGCTTGAATCACCTATTGGGGTGCTCAGATGTTAAGATCTCATAATGCTTTGGCAAGGAACCCAAGTTAATTTTCCAATACCCACACTGAAGACCTCCCCGCCATCTGTAATTCTAGCTTCAAGGGGGAATCTTCTAATGCACTCCTGAACTCTGCAGGTGCCTGGACTCATGTGCGCATACCCACTCACACATATAACACATAATTTTACAAATAGTTTTAAAACTTGCTCTTTAATCGGGTGGCAGTGGTGCATTCCTTTAACCCCAGCATTTGGGAGGGCAGAATCGGGCAGATCTCTGAGTTCAGTTTGAGCCCAGACTGAGAGTGATTAACAAGGGTGTACTGAGGGTATATGAAAAAAAGAAAGTTAAATTTAGTCAAAACTCCCCTAAACGCCATGTGGGATAATTTTATTCCACTGAGTCATGTGCCCTGGTTTTTATGTAGCCTGAGGAAGTCTGTGTTAATAGATGCTCCTGTCCAGCCTGGGGTACTACAGAGTGAGTTTCAGGACAGACAGAGCCACATTGAGAGACCCCGTCTCAAAATTTAAAAAAAAAAAAACTTAAAAAATTTCCTCCTTAGAAGACATTGAAAAGTCAATTTTTTACCAAGATATTGAAGCAGAGTAAAAGCCCATGGATCTGAAAAGAAAAGCGTGTGGCATGGGAGGCAGACTGAAAACCGAGGCTGGGGGACTATAGCATGCCTTCCACCGGCTTTCAGATGCTAGGGCGTGGATAGTGGTCATGAAGTGAGTCACAGCAAGACACAGGTCTCTCACAGTCTCCTCCCCAGGCTGACAGGAGCATCTATTAACAAGGACTTCCTGAGGCTGCATAAAACCAGGGCACATGACTCAGTGGAATAAGATGATCCCACATGGCGTTTAGGGGAGTTTTGACTAAATTTAACTTTCTTTTTCTCGTATGTCCTCAGTGCATCCTTGCTAGTTAAGACACTTGCAAATCCCTAGGGAAGAGTTCACCATCTAGTTAAGGTTAGGAGTGGTTGGTGGGCAGTCATGTCCCTGTAGGTTAGAGAGGGAATTAGCCAAGCTTTCATAAGAGCGTTCCTTGACAGGGAAAGGGAATAGCAAACATGGTGCCTGGAGATGACTGACTTAAAAACAAAAAACAAAAAACAAAACAAACAAACAAAAAAACTAAAGTACCCATGTCTTTTTAAAACACAGGAAGAGTTGTACTGAGCCACCTTTCAAGATTTCCTTTGCCTTCTTCACAAGACCAAACTAGTCAGTAATTTGTAGTGCCCCTATTATTAGAGTCTAATATTTATTAAAGGCTACCAGGACTGTGGTGTTACACTTACTTCCTCTGCCTTCAAGGGTTCCATTTCTGATGTAAAGCCACTGAGAGAGAAGGCACATCAAAGATCTGAAGACATTTATAAGGCTCAAAACAGGAAACCTTAGTCATTTGAAAATTTATGTGTCTATTTTTTTTTTCAAACAGAAACTGATGCCCGAAAGACTTGCTATGCTTGATAGCTAAGTGTGAACTGGGTAGGCCATGAAGAGCAGTTTTGCTAACCAGTTTAATATGTTCCTTTAGTTATTCCAAGAACAGTTCCTAAACTATGCTGGGTACTATCGCTGGATGCCACAACATCACACTTAACAAGTCAAAGTTCTTGCCTTCCAGACATAATAGCCTACTATGCCAACCATGAATATAAGACATTACACATTGCCATAAGAATTCATAAGGTTATGGCATGGGCTAAAGTTCTGGGGGTGGAGTAAACAACGAAGAGAGAACTACTGCTTGGTAGGTGAGGTTCATGCAAAGAGCCAGCAGGAAGCTGAGACTTCCAAGCTGAGGAGAAGGCACCACTGATGTAAAGTATGTGGATAAGGGTAAGGTTTTGTTAGGCCACAAGAGACACAATTGAAGTACGAAAACAAAGATGGTGGTCATCACTGGTGCAACTACTAGAGTGGAGAGAATGGAGAGAAAGCAATGCTGAAACAGGAAGGATACTGAGCTTCCAACCTGAGAGAAGGAAGCTGTGAAGGTTTCATCTCTACCGTAGCACTCACGTGATAGCTCTGTCCTCCTCCCTTACCTACCGCTGGCTCTGGTGGCCATTAAGTTAAGTGGACATATTTTCTCTGCTGTTACTTTTCTGTTGATGTGCTTACAATTTTGCTTATCAACTCAACATAAAATCTTCTGAGAACAGGCTCCACGTTGTACCTCTCTACATCCAGAGAGCCTGCTTTCCCTGGTTAGCAAAAGGAAACTGGTGGATATTTGGGCTGGTGGTAAAAGGATATGAAGGTTATGATTGGTTGGCTTTTGAGCATAGTTAGTGCCAGTAATTTTAGAATTGTTCTCCAGTGTTTGATAGAAACAGGGTTTGCAGCAAGGTGAATGCTCTCTAACTCATGGGAAGGAGGTCAAAGACAGTGGAAGAAACAGAAATGGTTTGTAGTTGTTACTACTTCCTTTTGGATCAGCTAGAGGACAGGGCAACTGACCGGTAGAGCTTTTCCTTGTCTAGACAATAATTGTACATGAATTATTTCTTATAAAATGGCATTTGTATCATTTTCAATCTGGAGACTTATCCTGGTAGGATCCTATTGGCATCCAGGTATTTATCAATCTCCTAGGATTTCCCCAAGCATGCTAACTACAGTGCAACCCTCATACCTTTTTTAATCCTTCATGGTTTTCTTTAAAAAAGAAAGAAAGAAAGAAAGGAAGGAAGGAAGAAAGAAAGAAAGAAAGAAAGAATGAAAGAAAGAAAAAGAGCATACTACCATCAAACAGAGCATAATTTAGTTGCATCTAAAACAAATAATTATTGAAACCTTTCTATTTGGCTACATACATACTGGAAAAAAAAAAGAAAGAAAACAACAACCACCTTAGGACCCCACAGTGAGATGTTGGTGGCACTGCAGGTTGATGTTACACACTTGGCTAGCAACTCCTTGAATTAGAATCCAAACTTCCTGTCTTCCAACCTGTACTCAACTTCCAGAATTGCTAGTAATAATTAGTAAGACTCAATACATCTTAAAGCAGAATATAACTGTGTCTCTCAGTCCTTATAACTGGAACCCTCTAAAAGTACGTGAACAAATGCTTTGAGTCAGAGCAATTCTCCTCCAGCAAATGCTTAACTCTACCCCACCCTCACCTCCAGTCAAATTCATGTGTTATAGCTGTAACATTCAGTGAGTCAGACATGTTTGAAGGTCAGGTCTTGAGGAAGTAATGCGGTTCAGATGAGGTCACACGGGTGGAGCCCTCACTATAGAATATGATCCTTGTTACCTCAAGAAAACACAGCCACACCCCCCACACACGCACACTGTTATTTTTAAGCAACTGAATAGGTCCATGCTCAGGCACTAAGGCTCCCCAGTTTCCAGTCTGTGAGAGATAAATTTCTGCTATGTAACCCCCAGACTACGGGACTTTTTCATGGCAACCTAAACTGACTGAGATGGCAACAGATTTTATATATGAAAGTATTAAAACCAACCGAGAGATGTTATAGAGCAGTGTCCACTTCTCAACCCCACAAAAACGTTCTAAGCTTGAGCCACTGTGTATGCTTTCAGTTTTCTCGGTCTTTGGGGAGAATTTTAATTTCCTTTACTTAAGCATTATTCTTCAATTTCATATTTTTTTTTAATGTGGGGCACATTTGCATCCTCCTGTCTTCAATCCTTTTGGTAGCCAAGAGCACAGTAACCATTCAGAGATACTTAATCTCCCCTTCCGACTTCCTTGTTTACGGTAGATTACTGAGCCCTTTGCTCTGGTGGTTTATTGTGATGGACAGCTAGCTCTCTCTCCGTTCCCTATGGCTTCTCTCCTAGACTCATCTTGCCCTTTTCACTCTAGACTAACAACATGCAGGGCAGTATAAGTCATGCTCTCAGACTTTAAATACCTTGTAATCGTTACTATGTTTTTATCCAAGGAGAAGAGCCCTCTCTGTCCCATTCTTCCTGTCCTTCCAAAGACTGAGCTCATTCATTAGGCATGGACATTTCTCTCATTGCACTTGGCTCCTAGAGCCTGGTTTTTCTTTTCCTCCCCCAGATCTTAAAGTAAGATTTTAAAATGTAATAAAAATAAAAGAATCAGCTTTAAAAATGACCTGGGACAAGTTGATCCACACGATATTGCCAGTTCCTACTGGTAATGCCATGATTGATGGTAAGTCTTCCTTAAAGTTGGAAACCCTCTTTACAAAGGAAGAATGTCAGAGGAAGAAGCTGGAGATGTCTGTATAGGCAGCCATCACCTCAGGGGACCGAATACCTGGAACATGGAAAAGTTTGGAAAGCTTTTACAATCTAATTCAAAATTACTCTTTTCCTAAAATTTTTGCCTTCCTTTGTCATTTCTTTCCTTGTTTGTTTTCTTTAAAAAAAATGGAATTTCCCCAAATGCTCAGACATTTAATAAAATTAAATAAAAAAAGGAGGAGGAAGAAAGAAAGTCACTGCATAAATCCTGGATAATGTAACTTTTAGTTTAGACATGTGGCAACCAAATTAGTTAACACAAAGCAAATGAGCTGAGAATAATTGAATTTTCACAGCACGTATTTAGCCTTTGGCCTTCTTCTTTTTCCAGTGTTTTTTAAAATACTAATTTCTGGTGGGATTGTTTACAAAAGTTCTGGATTCCTTACCTATTTGAGTGCAGGCATCTGCTTGATATTTGGACATTTCTTTTCAGAAGTGAATTTTAGAGAGAAAATTTGGCTCCGTAGAAAGCCAGGAATTAACTAACAGCAGTGGGGTGTCTGGGACAAACTGTGGATTCCCTCATGCTTTGTTGGGTCTACCGCCATGTCTACTGACTTTTAAAGCTTTTGTGAGTCTTTTTTTTTTTTTTGCACTGGACCTCATCTACACACTCATCAAACTGGATCGAGCAGTAGTGACCATATCGGAAGCGTCTTCCGACTTCCTCTGCAGTTCCTTACTGATAGCATGAGTCATTACAAACAGGAAGCAGAGGGCAATGAGAAAGAACAGCACAATGGCTTTCGCTAGATCATTTCCAAGGAGAAATCTCATCAGTAACTTAGCAGTGCAGCCTTGTTCAAATGCCTTCTCGGTGCTGATTGACTGCCTCTAGGATGCATTCCTGAGTGCCCCAGGCAACCTTGAGACCTAATTCCTTTTCTCTATTCTGTTCTTTTGAAAACAGGCTCAGAGAAGTGAAGCACATTGTCCACAGTCACAGTTAATAATGGGGAGGCTGCAGGAAAACATGGTTATCTTGGTCTCTAAGCTGCTAAGCTTTCTCCTCTGTTCCACTATATCCCCTCCATTACAGTCAGGTGGATCTAATCAAGGGTTCTTATTTCCTACTTTGTTATTCTTTCTATTCTTTTAGTATTTCCCATAGAGAAACTGAGGGTAGTAACTATATCTAAAGCCAGATCTTTATGTCTCTAGCAAAGGGGAGGTACTCTAATAACTCAATACTTCTTCTTCTTCTTCTTCTTCTTCTTCTTCTTCTTCTTCTTCTTCTTCTTCTTCTTCTTCTTCTTCTTCTTCTTCTTCTTCTTCTTCTCCTCCTCCTCCTCCTCCTCCTCCTCCTCCTCCTTCTCCTTCTCCTTCTCCTTCTCCTCCTCTTTTTTCTTCCTTTCTTCTTTTCTTACATCCTCCTCCTCCTCTTCATCATCATCATCATCGTCATCACCATCAGGTGGTCTGAAGAGCAAACCGAGAGCTTTATACACATTCTACACAGTTCCAGAAGAAAGTTAGATTTCTGATAAAGAACTGCATAGGAAGGTTTGTTTGTACTGGATTCCCTGAAGAATTGTGCTCAGAAATGCCATAAGACACATCTTGAGAGTTAAAGCACAGAAAAGTGATATGGATTATACTAACATTTTAGTACTATGGAAATACATTTGCCTTACAGATCCAAAAAAAAAAAAACTATAGAGAAGATGAGAGATTTAAAATACTACCAACCATGTTAAGGCACTTCACAGCTTTTAATGCTTTCTGTTTCAAAGGAAGGTTGGCTTTAATGAGAAGGCTAATTTTGGGATTGTATGCAGAACCAGAGACTCACCCTAAAGAACCATTAAAAGTAAATGTCTTAAAAGATTTAGCATGTGTGTGTGTGTGTGTGTGTGTGTGTGTCTGTGTGTGTCTGTGTGTGTCTGTGTGTGTGTATGCTTGTGCTTGTGAGTGCAGGTGTCTGTGGACATGTAGAGGACAGAAGAGGGCATTCAATTCCATGGAGCTCAAGTCATGGTGGCTGTGAGCCACTTGCTGTGGGTTCTGGAAACCTTGTGCAAGAAGAATCTGCACTGCTAACCATAGAACCATCTCTCCACCCCCATGGCACACCAACCCCTTTTCATGTCTTTAGAACATTCTTTTTCTCTAACAAACAATCACATTCTACATGTTTTAATATTATTTTGTAAGATTTAGATCAATATCTAACAGAAATAAGCCAAATGCATGCCACCTTGATGGTAAAGGCAAGAACACATGTCTAATTTTACCACGCAGTGTGGGCCTGTAAGCTCTAAGGTCATCATTTACACACACTATACATTATAGGCAAATACCTATAGTGACTGAAGAGCTGCATATTAGTCAGCGTGGATGAGATTCAGTGATGGAGGACCATGCGAGAACCTGGCTTTGGTCATTGCTATACATAGCTAAGCTCCACTAACACTGCAACAAGTGTCTCCAGTTAAGTGGTACCAGAGCCACTTATCAGGACACATATTAGAAGGATGCTGTCCCAATTTCAGTTAAAGCCAAGTATACTCAAAGAAATGCTAATGGGCACCGCCGTTGTCTTCGTGTTTTTCGTAGGCCTGGCAATCTAAGCAAAACAGTTCTTAGTGGCTTTTGCAATTATGCTTCCTTTCAATTTTCTAAAGGTTACAGAGCCTGAACCACACAAATCCCATTAAAGTAAGTGGCTGTTGTGCAATACAAATTGCTTTGAAAACATTCTTCAATGCCCATAAAGTGATCAGCGGTCTGCGACTCAGATTCGCTGGCCTGCCATGATTTCAGCCCAGAGACCGAAGGCGGGCTTTGATGTGGTGGTCGGTTTCTGCTACCGAAGTTGGCATTTTATCTTCTTGCATCAGATTTCTTCCCAAATTGATGTGACTCAGGCATAGGGAACACATTTTTACTGCGATTTTCTTCCTAAAATATATATATTTTTCTTTTGCTGTACCTTTAAATTACACTGGGCTGACCCTTGATCTTGGACCTCGGAGGTTCCTCCTACTGGATGTAGCACAGCAGAAGGTCAGAGACTGCATGGTGTGTGTGTGTGTGTGTGTGTGTGTGTGTGTGTGTGTGTGTGTGTGTGTGTCTGCGCATGCGCAAGGTCTTAGTAAGTAGGGGTTACCATAGCTGCCTGGTCTTGGCACTTTCTGCTTTCTTCCCCCTACCCTCTAGTGGAATGTCAGCAACCTCATACAGAATACACGGTGAACTTTATGCTACAGCCAGGGTGTTCGTGGTTTCTTTCCAACCCATGTATGTATACACAATTTATCTTACAAGTGATTCTAATCCCTATTCTGATGCCACTAATATTCTGATCCACTGAAAACACTACTCTTTTTAGCATTTCTGTCTCGTATGTGTGTCTCATTACTTAAATTGTTCATTCATCTCAAAGATGCTTTTCACATAAGAGATGAAACCAAAAGATTGAGCTCTCCATTTACAAAGAAACAAGACCCCACATCCTTTCCTGTGCCTGGATCTGAAGAAGACTCGCTGTAAAAGGTTTTTTCTTTCTTCCTTTTGTATTTAAAATCACCCAGAAACAAAGGTAGTCCTGACCTAACTAGTTGTCGTTTTTTCACTATTAAAAAGAATCATCAGAATTCAGGACTCGCTGAGCACTTTCGGGGATGGGGCTTCTAACTCATGGTCCTGCTTCTATATGACAGTACAGGTCCATTCTTCCAACATTTATCACCAGCTCATCTATGCTGCCTCTATCTCTTTCATAGCAATGATTGAATGCACAAAGACAAGAAAATGTTCACCTGGAAGAATTGGATTGAAAACTTTTAATTACATTAATTTATTTATCACTTTACATCCCAATCAGCCCCCCAGGCCTCCTTCTCCATACTGGAGGACTAGGGGCATCCTCTCTCACTGAGGCCAGACAAGGTAGCCCAGTTAGGGGAATAGGATCTATAGGCAGACAATAAATTCAAGGATAGCCCTAGCTCTCCTTGTTGGGGGGACTCCCATGAAGACCAAGCTGCATATCTATTGCTATATATGTTCATAGGGTCTAGGCAGGACTGTAATTTTTACATAGTATTTGATAAAACAGTAACATATGTATGGAGATTTAGAAAGAAATAGGCTAATACAGGCTGAAACTATTGGCCAAGTCTTCACACAGGAAGTAAAACGTGATGTGCTTCCTAGGACACATCGATTTTCATGTATTCTTTAAAATGAAAGAGAAGTGTGCCCACGTGTTCTGGAAAAAAGATGGAAGGCAGAGGAGTTCTGTTGTGCATAAATAACCACAGGGAGGCAACTGAGAAAGAAAGCACAGGATATCTGACCTTAACAGCTACTAAAGATGCACACATGGACATTCTGGCAGCAACAGTACATGACACATTGGTTTTCGTTCACCGACCCGCCTTAGAATGTTTTTATAACAGCTAGCACGAGAAATCACTTCCCATGAGTCATTTCCACAGCTAGGTTCACTTTCCTTGCTGACGACTTCTTGTTCTTCTTTTGCACAGCACGTATTTGCTCTTAAGAACAGAGTAGAATTGAGTGTCCTGGCGCCCAGTTCTGTCTAGAAATCTCAAAATGCCATTGCTATTTTGGGCAAATCATTTTGTTCTGCAAAATGAGGGGGAACGGATTAGGGAATTTCTTGCATTGTATATGGTGCCAGAATCTTAGGAAACTGTACCTGCCTGTTAATCCAGTTTAGTCACTTCATCCAGAGAGTAGCAATAGCTGTATAATTGCAATGAATTCAAACACACATCTATAACATCCATAACCACCTTGGATTTACATATGATCTCTTTTTGTAAAGATATAGTCAAAACTCTTGGTTATTCCAAGGCTTAGTAAATCCCAATGCCTTTAGGAGGCCCAAGAATGGTGTTCATCCCATCAGCCAGTTGAATATTAGTGCCTTTGAACCATGTAGTTTGAAATTGGTCTTCACCGTAGCTGGCCTAGCAGAAAGATGACTCTCTTGCTATGATAAACCCTCACTGCATTTTCCCTTGCATTTACTCAGAACCCCAAATCTGATAGATGTATTTATCATATGTTTTTCAAGTGCCCTGAATTTGTAAACTTCAGCAGCATTTATTTATCTTTCCCTGCTGTGGGTGACGACTGTACTCGGTCCTGTTCTTCAGAGGTAGGGAAAACTCTCAGGCTGTAAGCAGTGAGCAAAGACAGAGGAGTCAACAGGCTGCTGCCCCAGCTACCTCGCTGCCTACTCATTGTCTCTTCCATTTGGCTTGGGTTTTGAAGGACATTTGCCAGAGCCAGACTCCTGGGACTCTTGTGATTTGCATGTCTTTTCTCACCTTCAACATGATCTGAACTGATGTTTTCATTTGTTAAAAGAAACTGAGAACATTTACTGGGAAACTCTTGCTGGAATCACATCAGAACATCATTGCTATTTATTTCTGTGTCATAAACTATAATCCTTCATTTCCCTTACTCCCATGTCAGGGGAGTTGGTGGTTTTATAGTGGACAGTCAGTGGAATTTCAATCAACAGTGGGAGATCTCAAAGAACTACGGAGAGATGATGGGGCAGGTTGTAGTACTAAGACCAAGGCATAAAAAATATTCTTGGTCTTGATCAGAGCTTGGCAGTACAAGAAGAAACAGGATTACAAGACAGAAAAAAAGGACATGGAACTTGTGGTTAGGCAGGAAAAGGAATTTTGAGTGAAGAAAAATCAGGGAATTTACTTAATCTGGGGTTTTCTTTATTTGACAAAAAACAAAATAGTAACCTGTGGTCTGATTGGTCTCAAATTTAGAAAAGTATAGAAGGTAAGGACTTTATGCAGATTCATGCTTAGTGGAAACATGAAATTCCTAATAAGGTATTGTCTCAAAGTCCTTGAAGATGAAGAGATACCAGAAGAGCTAGGCATACGGAATTGAGTTCAAGAGATCTAGTATGAAGAAGAAGAAGAAGAAGAAGAAGAAGAAGAAGAAGAAGAAGAAGAAGAAGAAGAAGAAGAAGAAGAAGAAGAAGAGAGGAGGAGGAGGAGGAGGAGGAGGAGGAGGAGGAGGAGGAGGAGGAGGAGGAGGAGGAGGAGGAGGAGAAGGGAGAAGGAGAAGGAGAAGAAGGAGAAAGAAGGAGAAGGAGAAGGAGAAGAAGAAGAAGAAAAGAACAATGCAAATGCTTCCAAACAATGGAACAGGGAGGAGACTGTACATGCTAAATGATGTTTGGTCCTACATGCCTCAATTACAGTGTTGTTACTGTCAGTGTTATTTCAGTGATGACATTGTCAGCTAATATTTCTAATAGGTAAATGATGTCAGTCATGTTAACTGGGATGATCTAGGCATCGAGAGATCTTGATTATGATTCAAATGGTTCTATCATCAAAATGAGGCTGATTTGAGAGTCTCATCAGAGCACGACAGAAGCTCCATCTGAAGAAAGGATTAATGGAGTTCCTGCATCTATCAATCATTTCTGATAGTCAGAAACTTCTTCTATTTCTTTCTTCCTTCCTTTCTTTCTTCCTTCCTTTCTTTCTTCCTTCCTTCCTTTCTTTCTTTCTTCCTTCCTTTCTTTCTTTCTTCCCTCCTTTCCTTCCTTCTTTCCTTCCTTTCTTTCTTTTATTATTATTCTTTAATTAAAATAACCCAGTTGTTATCCTCCTCCTGGTCTGACCTCTATCTGTTCCTCATCCCATCCTATTCCTCCTCCCCTGTCTCCAAGAGGGTGTCCCCACCCCCCACCCCCACCCCACCAGACCTCTTCAAGGATCCTGAATGTTTTTCAAGGATATGTTGGGGGCCTCAGATTAGCTCATGTGTGCTGCCTGGTTGGTGATTCGGTGTCTGAAAGATCTTGGTGGTCCAGGTTAGTTGAGACTGCTGGTCTTCCCGTAGGAAGACCAGTGATTTCTCTCTTTGAGAAATTGGGTAAGATCTTACACTTTTTTTTCTACAGACAAACTTTTCTGAGGACAAGAGAAGTTTCATGTTTCCCGGGGGGGGGGGGAATTAGCCAGTGTTTATTGTATCTGGGTCTTTAATTGCCAAGGACAATATACAGTGTCTGTTCTAAGTCCTAGAGGAGGCTAAGAGGGAAGGGATCTTGGAGTGTGACGATGGCAGTCTCAGTCATCAGGTACCTAGAGATCTGCTCTGCAGGAGTCCTCAGTCTAACCTGCACTTTGAACCCCAAACATAACTGTAGAACAGGCTCTCATTTGTTTCTTTGTGGTAACAGTGATACTACAGTTGAGGTCGATTCTTGCCAGCAGCTTTGTTGTGAGTGCTGTGCGTATTTACTCACAAGAAACCATGATTAGATGTGCTAGAAACAAAGTGCTAGGAGCCCCGGTTTGTTTAAAATGGAGCAAATATACAATCTCTTCTTTATCTTCGTCATTACTCCTCGTGATTTAGTCGGGACTGAGCCTCTCTGGACAGCACATGCCATAACAGAATGTGTATGACCTATACGGGCTCTGGGAGTTCCAGCTTCTGGGATAATTGTTTGATGGTGGCATTAGCACAGCTGGTCAGCCCCTCGGTTTCCAGTCAATCATCCTTGTACTGGGGCTGGGAGGGATTTCAGGACACTCCTCTGTGATGGGAGCGTTTTGCTCTCGGAATGACTGGCACACCAAGATGACTTTGGGATAATTCAGAGCTAACTCATGTAGGACCGTGGCAGGTAAAAAAATTCAGAGATGTGATTATTTTTCCCCAAAGGTTCCCCTGGTCCTCAGGACCCTACATCTCAACGTGGGGTGCAACTGTTTCAGGGAACAGCTCCTTATTCTTGTGTGCTTTTTAAGTAATGGTTGCTAGGGTTCCTGATACTGCTCTAAGCTGAAGCCTGTTTGGGTGACGGCATGGCATGGAGTTTTTACTGAACGCCGCTCTGAGTTAGTCAGTCACTGCATTTAAGGAGAACTCGTTTTAAAATGGAAACCTCTCTGATTTGGTTTGGACCGTCTCTTTTCCATACGCTGTGCACTTGTGACCGTGTGCCTGTGATGTGGAGAGGAGCTGGTTTACTTCGAGAGGAAACTGTGTGAATGAACATCATATAGTGTGAGGGAGTGAGGTAGAATAAGGTCTACTTTTCTTTCCCAATCTCTGGTGAAATGAGGAGGATATGGACAGGTGAGATTTTCCTTCAGCTGTCTGTCACAGAACAGACCGCAGTGAGCTGCAAGTAACATCCTTCAGGCGACCATCTCAGGTCTAATCTTAAATAGACGTGCGATAATGAGGCCCCAGCGCTGAGGAGGCGTCTTGGCCCTTGCTGAAAATGGCATTTGACTGTGGACTTTGCAATCTCTCATAGATGACAGTAAATACAGGCTGCCTGGGATCTCTAGAGTGACTGTCCTTCCTTATCCCCACTTTCCTTCCAGATGATCAGCTGAACTCTGAGGAGAAGAAGAAGAGAAAGCAACGGAGAAACAGGACAACCTTCAATAGCAGCCAGCTGCAGGCCTTGGAGCGTGTCTTCGAGAGGACCCATTACCCGGATGCTTTTGTACGGGAAGATCTTGCACGTCGGGTGAACCTCACGGAGGCCAGAGTGCAGGTAACTCATGCTTTGAGTGGCAGGCACCAAGCATCCCCTCCATAGTGACACAGCCATGAACATTGATTATGGATACAAATTAGAGGTTTGGGACTGGAGATGATACTGATATGGGTTATGAAAATAAAGTGTAACAACGGGCTGCATACCTTTACTGTGTTTCTTTGGGTAGAATGGCATTTTAAAAAAGTCAAGTAGAGCGCCTTTGGGAAGTATGGAATATGTTGTAGGGAAGGAAAGGCTATCCCTCTTCCCTGTTGTGAACTTTCTATATCGTGTTCTATAAACCGTCCACAAAGGGCTTGCCTCTGCTGCACCCTGGGCTCTCAATTTAAATCCTAGAGAGTCCATAGATATGGACTCTTCCTTGACAGCTTGGGAGAATATATAAACCTTCCAGCACTTTGTTCTCAGTACTCGTGATTATGAATGGTGATAGAGGCTGGACATGGCTCTAGAGAAGTTAAGAGCACACTTAAACTAGATACTGTCTCACAGTCTCCAATGTCTTGAGGAAATAAAACAGGGAAGGGGAGAATAGAGCCATGGTGGCTCCTTCAGTCAGAGAGTGTAACAAGATTCTCCACCCGGGGACCCAGGGGCGTCTCCTCCAAGTTCCTCCCAAGAGATAAGAAAAAAGGAAAAGGGAAGATGCAAGGAAAGCCATCTAGGCCCCTTCTGTGGCCCCAGGGAAAGGAAGACAGAGTGTTGAGGAAACGACTTTGTGTCGCTGTCAGGGCTCAGATGCTGCTGCTTATAGAAACATAGCACAGCTCCATGGTGTCAACATTGATCCCGTTCTCTCCCTCCTGCTATCCTCGCAGAACTGATGTTAACCTCAGTGTATACACCACCCCACTGCTGTGAGCTCTCTCCGCCTTCCTAACCCTTTACATCTCCTATTTCCCACCTCAGCCTGCAGTGAAAGACATCTGTAAATGAGTAACCTACACACAAAAGAAACAAAGGAGAAAGAAAAGCACAAAAACATGCTCTTAGTTTGGGTGTTTTCCTTTTTTTTTTTTCTATTTTGATCTTTTGTTTTCAAGTTTTTTTTTTTTTTTAGGGAGGAGGGCACTAATCTTATTTTTATTTTATTTTATTTTATTTTTTTTTATTAACTTGAGTATTTCTTATATACATTTCGAGTGTTATTCCCTTTCCCGGTTTCCGGGCAAACATCCCCCTCCCCCCTCCCCTTCCTTATGGGTGTTCCCCTCCCAACCCTCCCCCCATTGCCGCCCTCCCCCCACCAGTCTAGTTCACTGGGGGTTCAGTCTTAGCAGGATCCAGGGCTTCCCCTTCCACTGGTGCTCTTACTAGGATATTCATTGCTACCTATGGGGTCAGAGTCCAGGGTCAGTCCATGTATAGTCATTAGGTAGTGGCTTAGTCCCTGGAAGCTCTGGTTGCTTGGCATAGTTGTACTTTTGGGGTCTCGAGCCCCTTCAAGCTCTTCCAGTTCTTTCTCTGATTCCTTCAATAGGGGACCTATTCTCAGTTCAGTGGTTTGCTGCTGGCATTCGCCTCTGTATTTGCTGTATTCTGGCTGTGTCTCTCAGGAGCGATCTACATCCGGCTCCTGTCGGTCTGCACTTCTTTGCTTCATCCATCTTGTCTAATTGGATGGCTGTATATGTATGGGCCACATGTGGGGCAGGCTCTGAATGGGTGTTCCTTCAGTCTCTGTTTTAATCTTTGCCTCTCCCTTCCCTGTCAAGGGTATTCTTTTTCCTCATTTAAAGAAGGAGTGAAGCATTCATATTTTGATCATCCGTCTTGAGTTTCGTTTGTTCTAGGGATCTAGGGTAATTCAAGCATTTGGGCTAATAGCCGCTTATCAATGAGTGCATACCATGTATGTCTTTCTGTGATTGGGTTAGCTCACTCAGGATGATATTTTCCAGTTCCAACCATTTGCCTACGAATTTCATAAAGTCATTGTTTTTGATAGCTGAGTAATATTCCATTGTGTAGATGTACCACATTTTCTGTATCCATTCCTCTGTTGAAGGGCATCTGGGTTCTTTCCATTTTCTGGCTATTATAAATAAGGCTGCGATGAACATAGTGGAGCACGTGTCTCTTTTATATGTTGAGGCATCTTTTGGGTATATGCCCAAGAGAGGTATAGCTGGATCCTCAGGCAGTTCAATGTCCAATTTTCTGAGGAACCTCCAGACTGATTTCCAGAATGGTTTTACCAGTCTGCAATCCCACCAACAATGGAGGAGTGTTCCTCTTTCTCCACATCCTCGCCAGCATCTGCTGTCACCTGAGTTTTTGATCTTAGCCAATCGCACTGGTGTGAGGTGAAATCTCAGGGTTGTTTTGATTTGCATTTCCCTTATGACTAAAGATGTTGAACATTTCTTTAGGTGTTTCTCAGCCATTCGGCATTCCTCAGCTGTGAATTCTTTGTTTAGCTCTGAACCCCATTTTTTAATAGGGTTATTTGTTTCCCTGCGGTCTAACTTCTTGAGTTCTTTGTATATTTTGGATATAAGGCCTCTATCTGTTGTAGGATTGGTAAAGATCTTTTCCCAATCTGTTGGTTGCCGTTTTGTCCTAACCACAGTGTCCTTTGCCTTACAGAAGCTTTGCAGTTTTATGAGATCCCATTTGTCGATTCTTGATCTTAGAGCATAAGCCATTGGTGTTTTGTTCAGGAAATTTTTTCCGAGGGCACTAATCTTAAATAGTAAGAAGGTAGAGAGGATCTGGGAGGAGTTGGAGGAAGGAAAAAATGTGGTCGGATATATTGTATGTAAAAAAAAATTAAATCAGCACAGCACCATTTTGTTTAGTGCTCTGAATTTTAAAAAGGAAACAGATAGTGTGGTGCTGAAAATCATTTTAAAATGCAGAAGGGTTGTGAGATAAATCATGTCCCATTTCAGTGAATGAATGTCATGCATGTACATACATAATGCATACATGTACACAGAGATACATTCACCATTGCCTCTATTGCTGTGAACATTTCCTGGGCGAGCAGCACAGAATTGTTCCTCTGTGACTTTATTATTTCTCCTTCAACTTCTAGCTTTTCCCAGACCAAACCAAATACTGAACTCTGGGACTCCATGTCCAGGGCATTTGTTGTAATACGGCATGAACTATATCAAGTTATCTGTGGACCAAGTCTCCTCACTGCGTGCTAAAGTCCTCCTGTGCGGAGAGGGGACTTTATTTTTTTTCATCTTGGAAAACACATTTTCTCCTCCTTTCCTTAAAATGCCTATTGAACTACTGTGGACTTGTTGAATTGTTGGAGATAAATAAGGCACTGGCCCACTCATTAAGGGTACCATTGCCTAGAACAGAGAAGAGTTATGTAGGCCATGGAATGGTGAAATCATCACAAGACGATCCCCACAAGTATCACTGATAAGTAGAGGAATGTCTGGTGTCACTGCATGTGGTGAACCCTCATCTACTGTTTTGGGGGAGTCCTCTGAATCTAAGACACACTAAAAAGTAGTATGGCTTTATGATAAACAGCTAATTCTTTTATTTATCATTCCATTCATTTACATCTCAGTTGATTTTCCACTTCCCAGTTACCCCCTCCACTAACCCCCCATCCCAGGATATCCCACTTCTCAGTTACCCCCTCCACCAGCCTCCAACCCACATCTGTCTTCCCCACCCCCCTTTGTATGAGAGTGAGAGCTCATTCTTGAACAGTGCTTTTCTTTCTGTGTTAAGAAATTTTCATTTTTTTTTCCAGTAGAAAGGTGGTAGAGGGTATCAAGTAAGGCATCAGCTATATTTACATGTAAAGTGGTAACTCTAATGGCAAAGTGTTGCCCATATTATAAATGAAAGATCTGGGGGCTGGACAGGTAGGGAGGAGATGTCTGAAACTACCCTTGCTGACTTCCATTCAGGTCCTGCATGCTACACAATTCCTTGGGGGGGGGGCAATAGTCACATGACATTTTAGGTCAATGTTGTCCACTAGAGCAATTTATCCCCACACACTGTCATACTTTCGATAACTTGGCCAAAATATTTGGCTTACATTATTTAGGTGTATGTGTGCATCAGGCTTTCACAAGCTTTGAACTGCTTGAGAGCAGTCAATAAATGCTCGTCATCTCTTCTTCCCAGATTTAGTATCAGGCCTGCACTCCAGTGAGCACCCCATAGAGCGTTCTGGAATGGACGTAATGAATGAATAAAATTATATGAGTAAATGATAAGAATTGTATGGCCATGCGTTAGACATCCTTAAGTAGAACTAAATGTTGTTATTATTTGCACGAACTTCAAGATCGCTTCTCACTGAACTCATATCCTCAACTTTAAAGTAGAAAGCATAGAGCCCAACATGCAGAATTATCACGCTAACTAGAAATAGTGTCAGTCCCAATGTAGGTTACGAGTCCTGGGATCAATTTAAATAAAAGGTTATGACTAGTTGTCACAGATCCTGTCAGGCTACATGCATCCCTTGGGATGTACAAATAAATGTCCTCCCATTGACTTTTCAGGGTTAGTGCCAGTTTGTTTGTTTGTTTGTTTGTTTGTTGTTTCCTTCCTGCTAAGAGTTCCTTTATAGAATGTAAATAGGTTTCCCTGTCTGGTTCAATATCGTAGAAGTGCTGGGATATTATAGCCAGGAGCCAGCGTATAGATATACCCTTGAGGGGAGAGGGATACCCCTGAACATCTAGCCACTGTTCATCTTGGTCTCCAGAGTCCCCATTTGTTGGGCTCCCATGGGGGTGCGATTTATTAGAGCACCCTTTAGTGGTTCTTTTTCTTTTGTTGCATCTTCACCCCCCCCCCATGGTTTTCTGCACCTTTTCTAGGAATAATTTTCTTCTTAATCCTTGCCAGAAGGTGTGGGGGAGATGGAGGGTTTTCTTTAAATGATAAACACAATGAAAGCAGACGAAAAATTGTAAGAATTGTAAAATGCTCTTAGAAAACCCATTGTATCTATTGCCCACATCTAAGAAAATTCTAATTTTATTGAATATAATTACAACAGGGTTTATAACTGACATGTTGTCTCGTAGAATGTGTATAATTCCCATCTTTGATTTCTTAATTGCTATAAGTATTTGATGGTCCTTTTGTGCCGGGCCTTGTATATGTTAAGCAGTACCTCTGAAGTACTACACAGATACAGAGGTTTACCTCTAAACTCATTGCCCATGGGGGAAGAATAACACTGCAGGATTTCTGTTATTTTAGGAATAGACCCATCCTGTATCTTTCTTGGGGTGGCATTACATAGTAAAGTCAACCAAAATTTCCTTCCTGTAACCTATTTTTCCTTGTTCTTCCTCTCCCTCTTGACATCTTTCTCCCTTCACAACACTATTCCAGGTGTGGTTTCAGAACCGAAGAGCCAAGTTCCGCAGGAATGAGCGAGCCATGCTGGCCAATAAAAACGCTTCTCTCCTCAAGTCCTACTCAGGAGACGTGACTGCCGTGGAACAACCCATTGTACCTCGTCCTGCTCCCAGACCCACCGATTATCTCTCCTGGGGGACAGCCTCTCCGTACAGGTGAATGACTGGCCCACTCTCTCTCGCTCCACTTCCACATGCTTCTCAACCATCCACCACTTTCGAGGCCGCTTTTGCAGCCGGCTGACATTCCTTACTGGGTTAGCTTCTTCAGAGACATTCAACTTGCTGGTATCCCCACATTTTCCCAGGAGATTGCTAGTTGCCCCAGGAGCAGGGTTTGGGGCAGAAGAGAGAGGGGCAGCCATCAGCAATCTCCTCCCGGACTCAGGAATTCTTGCCAAGGTTGCAAAACTGGGAAAGAATAAAAACGAACAGATCCTTTGCAAACTGGGCCTGGTGGCTCTATTGGAACCATTCTGGAACAAAAGTATCCCGTTTAAAACACATTTGCTGTGTTATGCCGAGTAGGGAATCAATGTGTAATGCTGCGAGCGTAGGACTAAAGGCGCTCTTCGCAATAAATCTGATTTTGAATGAAGAGGAAAGGAGAGAGGGTGGGAGGGAGAAGAAGTGAGACAGGGATGGAGAGAAGAGGAGAGAGAGGAGTGAGACAGGAGGAAAGAAGGAAAATTCAGCAACAGAGAAGCTTGTTTTAATCGTTTTCATGACCCTAGTACTTAGTTAATAGGTGAGGCTTTCTTAAGATCCCCAATGCTTCCTCCTCTTCTGTTTGTGCTTCTTATATGTCCCAATCTCTCTCTCTCTCTCTCTCTCTCTCTCTCTCTCTCTCTCTCTCTCTCTCTCTCTCTCTCTCTCTCTGCTGTGGTATGCTTTAAATAGAAAAAAAACCACACTGAACTTTTATATTAAAAAGGAAACACTTGATGCAGGAAATAATAGAGGACCATTTTAATCCTTATTTGAAGTCTGTCACCCTCCATTCAGTGTGCTTTTCAGAAAGCCCAAGTTGATGTAAGGGCATCTTGGATTCCTGGACTTAACCTATGATCAGGCTAGTATACTTTTCTTTAAAACTTGGAAAAACCCAAGTCAAGGCTATATATCCTGCCTGGAAGAACTATGCACACACTCATTTTTCTATTGAATGACATTTGTTTATCTTTTTAAATTTAATTCTTGACCTAAGAAAGGACTTAAAACCGGTTAAAGGGAATTGTGCCCAGATAAAGATGTGAAATGCCACATTCCTGAAACACCAGTGCTTTGCCACACTTGATAGGTTCTGTTAAATCCCAAAGCCTCATCTAAATGCTCTTTCAGGTCCAAGTAGGTTCTTCAGAGAAGTGTCATAAATGCATGTGGAAGCTTTATATATATCCCTCGTGAACTTAGCCTGAAGCAGCGCTGATCTCAGTGATAGGTATCTGTGTCTAAAAAAATGAGAGGGGCCTGTGTGTGTGTCTGGGTCTCCGTTGGCCAACCTTTGCAGCTATGTCTATGTTGCCTACTTAAAATTTAGATGCTTCCTTATTTCATCTAAAATTTAGATGTAGAACTTACTAAAAACACATTTTGGAGACTGTTGTTGGAATAGCATATTCTATAATATTTTAAATAAGTGGAAGGACTGTTTTCCCTACAACTATTGGTAGTCCACAAATTCAGCGAACGGCTTGGAATATGGGTATAATTTGGAGTCTGGTGCATTAAGATCTCTGGTTTGAGTTTGGTTCCAACCAGGAAGTATTGCTCCTTTTTCTGCTTATGTCCTCCTTGGGATTTTTATCCCCAGCTATTGACAATCCAGATGGCTGCCACGTGGTCCCTATCCATGGAGCTGAACACAGCATACTAACACAAATGGAGACGTAATCCTTCCTGAACTAGCATCAAGCTAGGCAATCTGAACCAAAGAAACATGCCGTAGTGTGGGCGTCTAGCAGAAACTAGTACCATGGGGATTTGGTGTGCCTTTTTGGGAAATAGTCTATTTTAATTGAAAAAATAGAAATTCTACATACATTTTGAAAATCCACTCATAGTCTCACCATCTTGATGTAACTAATTAGTTCATTTTATGATTAGAGTTCATTATTTTATATAGGGATAGTCTTAGTGTACATATTATTTTGTATTGTGCTCTTTTATCATTTAAGACTGTGTAATGTGGTCCTTTTTCTCATTTGGTGGTATGCATTCATTTCTCTTATACACAATGTTTGTAAAAAAAAGCCAATTGAAGCAGGATAGAAGCTAATTGTTCATATTTTGTATGAAGAATAAATTAACATCAAATATAAGTTAAGAAGCAGAAGCTTAAGGCAACACTTTAATCAATGATAATGTTTCTTTGATCTATTGTTAACTAAAGTGTTTATAATTTCGTTAATTTCTGAAAGTGTCAAAGGCTATTCTGTTACTTGGGGATAGTTCTGCTATGTTTAGAATCAAATATGTTACGATTTTACATTTTGAAACTTGCTAGGAAACATAACTGTTGTTGAGGAACTATAAAAATAATTCAAGAAACAATGACAAGCAAAGGAGATGACGGACCTTGTTGTTCCTGTCAGTACCACTATGTCAAGCTAGCACCTCACACGAGATATTCATTAAAAGGCTTTTCTCTTGGTCAACCTTTAGAGTACTCCTGTGTGATAGTTCGGTCCTTGCCCTGGTTCAAAACAAGAGGAGACCAGTCACTTTCCTAGGTTTAAGTCTTCAGCAAGCAGACTCAGAACAGTACTTCCAGGCCAGGTTTCTACCCAACACAGTGGGCTGCATGACCAACCTATTCTTTCAAATTTGACATTGCGCTGTATTGGAAAAACCAAAATGTGTAAGATTGGGAAACTAAATTCTCCTTCTTGCTTTAAGCACTCTTTCTTGATCAGCAAAGCCCGTTTAGAGCTAAGGTCCTCTTCCTGGGGTGTGGCAACTTAGGGCGATGGCCTATGTGGTTAGATCATGAAGCCCAAGGAGAAAGAGTAGACTCTTTTGCTAGAGGGGATGGTTTTATGACCTCCATAGTTTGTCTCAGAAGAACAGGAAACCAAGTTATAAAAGCAGTTATTTGCCCAGAGTCAGAATCATAGGCTAGAAAGCACCACCCCCCTCTAGCTGGATGTCTTTGCTATTGAGTGTAAAGATCATATAACAGTTATGTCATCTGGACTGGGAAGGTTTTGGAATGATAATAATAATTAGATTAGGACAAAGGGTATAAACCAAGATTCTCCCAAGCTAACTAGGACATTTGGTGCACTCTAATTATAGTAGCTCACCATGATGGCTTCACTCACTCTCTTGAGCACATTAGGTGATGACAACAGACAAGCAGCCAAGGTACTAGAGGAAGCAATGTACTTCCTAACATGAAAACTCTTTCCTGTCAGAGGTTGTTATTTATTTGTCTGTAGCTAATTGAAGCAACCTTGTTTTGGGACATAAACCCACTTCTTAGGTGGGAATCACCTTCTTTAAGTGATTTATGAGACTAGAAATGCACACCAGCACTAAAATGATCAAGACTCGCTAACCTTACACTGTCGTGCCTCATGGGTACCAATAATCAACCAAATTCTACACTATTCTTTGAGATGAAGTAGCCAAGGAACTGTTCCCTAGACATCGTTGTTCCAACAAGAGGTAGATAGTGAGTGGCTTGGCTCTGTAGTTCTGATCAGGAGTGCCATTTGTAGAGGGAGGGCTGGACCTGAGTAGCAGCAAGGGCAAGAGGGGCCGATTACTCCTGTAGAGTGTCCCTCCCCTCGGTTGGTCTTGGTCATGGTGCTGCTGACGTCTGCTCAACGCATTTGGCTCATTTCTCCCTTTCACACTTTCAAAAATAGATCTTCGTCCCTCCCAAGATGTTGTTTACACGAGGGGCTTCATAACGGATTCTAACGGAAGACACTGAAAAGGTAACTTGTCAGATGGGGAGGAGGGTGGCTTCTGGGGGTAGGGCATAAGGGGGAATTAGAGTTTTTGTTTTTGTTTTTGTTTTTGTTTTTTTAAGAAACTAAGACACAGCATCCTAGACATGTAAGCAGCAGAGGGTCTCCACATGGGAAATTAGAAGTCAGAAATGTATGAAAGCAAGCCAAGCTAAGGGAGTGTAGGAGGACAAGGAGGCCTCCCTCAGACACAGTTAGTGTTCAAGGATCACTGGACTGAGCCTATGAAGACTTTGACCCATTAAGTCTAGAGTGGGGCTGGGAGTCTGCATCTCTCTGATCCTCTGAAGCCATTCTCGTGAGGGTCACATTCATAGACCTTGACTGGGGTGGCTTTAGATATCAAAGTATGAGCCAGGGGTCTGACTATGTTATTATCTTTATTTTGTCATCAATACCACAGTTGATTCATCTTATAACTTAATATTTAAAAATAGGGCTAGACGTATCTTCCCTATTGTATGTCTCACAAGGAAGTTTGAAACCCAGTGATAAACAATATGGTCTACTCAGTTCTGAGAAGGGAGAAACACAAGAGATCTGGTGGCAGTAGAAAGATGTTTCTAGAAAGAGAAGTTAAACATTATAGAAGGATCACAGAACGAGTGAGGGAGACCAAAGCCTTACCAATGAAACGTGGTCCCATGTGTCCACTTGGGGAAAGCCAAGTGTGCATTAAAACTCAGCTTCTGCATTTCAATTAGAAGCTAGAAATGACGATTCAAGTTACACAGGCACACCTCCAAAGGATTTATGGGATCTCTCTTTAGAAGTAAGTTTCCCTAGGAAGACTGAAATTTAATTTTCTTAGATGAAACACGCATACCTCCATTGTTCTTGCTTTGGCAAGACAACACACCAAAGAGACGGCCTCCAACCTCTGTATTTTGAGGTCCAGAAAACTGCAGAGCAGAGCCTGTGAGAGACAATCCAGAGGGGGTGGAAACCTGGATTCTAAGGACCACGCACATGCTTCTCAGCTGCCACAATCATCTTTAGGATGATGCTTTAAGCTGCTTGTCATCATTTGTTCAAAAAGGCTGAGTGAGAAATAGCATTAGAGATCGAGTCAGGCACGATGTTTTTCTCCTCAATTGTTTCATGATTTATAGGACTGACACTGGGTGGTTAGAAAGCAAACCGTTGAGAGTATTTGCTACAGTTCCTTGGTATTGGTGATTATTTTCTCTAAGTTTTCCTTAAAACCACCTTTCAGAGAAAGTTGAATTGGTCATAAATGACTTGTCTCCAGAGGAAACAATCATCTAACCCTGCTAGTAGGGTTAGCATTCTGCTGGGTTGCATCTGCTTGGAATCTCCAAATAAGGAAGAGGGAAAACTTCATGCTTCCAGAAATGTGTCAGCTGTGTGGAGTCCCGCTGCAGACTTGATGAGTCAGCAGATGGAAGACGAGCGTTCCGCTCGCTCACATCCCTAATGTCTCCATGTGCTTTCTTTGGCAATGCAGCTTCTTGGTTACAAAGACCTTTGTTAAAATTTCAATAGAAATGGTACATTAGCCAACCTTCTAAACTCCGGTCCCAGGACTTAGCTCAGACGAGCTCCCTGCATACCAGAATAAGGGGGAATTCAGTGGTAAACTAAGCACTGTTCACTAGGCTCTTGGTGGTTGTCTTGTGTCTAGATGATACACTCTGCTCAGTCTCTCTCTCTCTCTCTCTCTCTCTCTCTCTCTCTCTCTCTCTCTCTCTCTCTCTCTCCATCCCTCAACTCTAGGAAGTTTCATTCTGTGTAGCAACAAGTAATTTTACATTGGCTGAATTGGCCCATGAATTAGTTGAAATCAATTAGTTACCTTAGTAGGTGTCCCTCTGGTGGGAAGAGATTTTAGGGCTCTTTTGTTTCCCAAAGCAGAAGTTTCCATGACGTAAAAAACAGGTGGTCATGAGCAGTGTCTCGGGTTGGCAGCCTTCCAAGGCTCTCCTGCATCTGTTGTCACTTAAGCAAGCAACTCTTCCGTCTTCCAGGGCTATGTTTAAAGCATGACTAAGCAACCCTTCAGACGTCCAGCTAGTTATCCAGTAACACAACAGGAGTTAATTCTCTCTTTTCTGACTGGTAATGGGTCATGTTTGTCATGGGTATGTCAAAAAGCTGCTGGTGGCTTGCCTATATTGCACATTTAGCTGGAGCAGTAAAAGCAGACCCATGTCAAGTACCCCAAAGGACGTATGTAAAATGTCACTCGAAGTCTGACTTGTGGGACCATCTTAAATATTTATTAAGAGGCAGAGAATGGAGATGGTGTCTGGTCTTTATAACCTACATATTCAGCTACTGAGTGCTATAGCAGTTACACAATTGTTGAAAGTTTATGACTTTCTTAAGGATTTATAAAGCAAAAGGGGTATCACCAAACCTGGCACAGAAGTGCAAACTTCATTCGTTAATGTAAACTGCTCTCTTAGCTTCTGGCCTCATAACTTGAGGGACTCCATATAACATTGCCCTAGAATCACTGCTGGAATGTTGCAGTCATCTCAGCAGTGCCACAGAATGTGAAAAGACACTGTTCTCTGCCATGCACGTATAAGCCGCCACTTGAATGCCTTGGTAAATCTCAATCTCTTCAGGAAGTACTATTCTAATTCTCATTCATTTGGTTTTGAGTGGGAAAAATGAATCAGTCCTTCTGACTTTCTGTCAACTTAATTAGATAGAAACACAGTATTTCTAAGAGATCTGTTACCACAGTAACTACTCTGGCTACAGCATCAGACAAGGTAGATAGGAGACTATGAAATAATTATAGCCAAAATGATGTACTACAGACTGAATTGATATCGATACTGTAGTAGACAATTTGGAAAAATAGTAACAACTTCAGAAAATTAACACATGATCTCAAAAGTTCAAATACCTCCTTCTTGTGAGGAAATGGAATACTTTCAGTTATCAGAAAAGGTAGATTTCTATTAAGTAGGAACTTGCTGCCCAGAATCTCAAAGAATGAGTAAAAGCTCTCTTAGAAACTTGGGCCAAGTAAACACAAAAGTACTCCATAACGATCTATAGTTTACCACTCGCCATTTTTCTTCTCTCATGAAGTTTTAGCCTTGTATATTCAAAAGTCATTTAATTTTTCCCCAGTATTTAACAAATAACACAGAAATGCTCTAATGCTCATTTCTGTACCATTTGTTTAAAATGCTAGTAGCTGTGGAGCATATTTTGAACTTGATATTCTCACAGAAACCTGCTTTAGAAAGGCTAATTTTATTTTATAGTAATATATGATTTAGGTACATTCTCCAAATATGGTTCTTCCTTTTCCTTAGCTACTAAATGTTTAAATGTTTGGTATATCCTAGAAAGATTCGAACTGTAAATTTGAGGTTTGCATTGAGTTCCTGTAGGATGTTAGATAGAAACATGCACTTCGTTTAGAGAGTAGCTGGCGTTTATCCTATCTTAGTGGATTGTTCTTGTCACCTACTTATAATTCAAGCCTGCCTTAACAAGGGACTCTTCTGCCTCATGGATGGACAGTGATAAAGATAATGTTTTTTTTATTAAGCTTTGATGTATTAATGCCCTTTTTTACTGTAAAAGGATGTTTTATCAATCAAAAATATGCGATGATGATGTTCTGGTTTACCACATCTTTCTGGCTTTCTTTCTTCACTAAGATAACTCATTTTATAGAAAGCACTAGTTCTCCAGAATAAATGTATTAGTTTTTGAAACATTACAGTAGGGTTATGGATTAGAGACACTGAGCACAGGCCAATTTAATCATCCTATATCTGGCTATGACTGTTTACTCGGGAAATGGTTTATTGAACATGAAATATGCACTGGATGTAGTCAGCTCTGCCTGAAGATATAGTAGAGAAGGAACAGATGTGGTGACCCATGCAGCCGGTAGGGGACAGTGATAGCTACTGAACAAGTCGTAAATTAAAAGAGAAAGAAGTGAGTAAAGAAAAAAATGGAAGACGCTCCAGGAGAACCTTGTCTGGGAGAGGGAGGCTTAAGACCAGCTACCCAGAAATGATCAATAAGAGTAACAACTAGGAAAAATGAAATGTAAGTGTACAAGTCTGTAATCCCAAGTCTTTCTTCTTCTGCTGCTCTAATGTAGACTTTATCCTCACACTCACTTATATGCATGTAACAAAGCTTTGAATGGATTTGTTTAGTAGAAGGACTAAGAGATCTGATACTCAATATTTTTCTTTAACTCATACTTTTCCTTGGTAAATGTTAAGACTCTGAGCTGAAATAGACTACCGTGAGACTTAACTCTATCCTTGACTCCGTGCTGTCCCAGATAAATATTAAGGACCTGGTCCCTCTAGCTTTAGTTTTCCTTCTTTCTGATCTTGTCATCTGATCCCAGAACCACGAACTCCACTGTGGCTGACAAAATTCCATTGGAATGCAGGCAGCAGAAAAGCATATGTCATTCCACTTATAAGTCCCACCCCAGCTCTCTGTTGAGAGAAATTTTACTAATCTTAGAAACAGCTAGAAACATTCAAAAGGTTTCCCTTTAACTATTTCATATAAAGTGAGAGATCATTTGCATCCACATCTACACACCATTTTTTCCTTTAAAAGAGATTCATGAATACAATAAATAGAACCCCGGTAGTAATGAGTTCTTGTCTATGTCTTAATTTTAGTTTATGACAATCAAATCTAGCTTCATGTTTCTCCCAACAACACAAACAGTGAGAAACAGTTACATCTGAGATCAAGAATGGCAAAATTATAACTTTAGAAGTTTATTTTGAAATTTTTAACATTTCCAAAGTGACCCTCCCCAGAGGTAATGTGTGCTAGTCAAATACCTTTGAGAAATTATAAAAGTCAAAACCCACTGATAGGAAAACCTTGACTTGACAATGCCTGTTACTATCATCCAATGAATCACTGTGTGAGAGGAATGTGTTAGATTGCTTAAGTGATTCTATAAGCACATAATTTCTTCCAGTATTATTGATTATCTGAAATGCACTTGAGTCCAGGTCAGTTTCCTACAATGAAGAAGCAAAATTCTTTTTATCTATGGTTACATTCTTGCTGGTAACCTCCTTCACTGGTCTCACAAGCTTCCTGGTATAGGTAGGAAATTCTAGACTCTGTTTGAACTAGCTGATGAAATTCCTACTATTCGACATGAAATAAATCACTACTCACTGTATCGGACACAGCAAATTCCTTTCCCTACCCTGTCTCATTCTCCTCTGCTTCCCCGTGCCCTGTCAAAGGATGGCCACCCTTTTATAAGGACCTTAAACTAATTGAAAACTGGGGGGCTGTAAGAGACCCCCGAGGTCCTCTCTCCACCCCACTGCCCTGTCTGCCCCTGTCTGAGAGCATATCCACCCAGGGCATGGTCTTGCAGCTTCGTGAAACTAATGTCTGTTATTCTCCCCGCTCTCTCCTTTGTCCCTACAGCGCCATGGCTACTTATTCTGCCACATGTGCCAACAATAGCCCTGCGCAGGGTATCAACATGGCCAACAGCATTGCCAACCTGAGACTGAAGGCCAAGGAATATAGTTTACAGAGGAACCAGGTGCCAACAGTCAACTGAGGAAAAAAATAATTAAACAGGCCTAAGAAGAAATCAAAAACCATAAGACACCTATCCTGTTCTGTCATTTCTTCATCCGCTGGAAAAAAAAAGATAAAAGCAAACAAACAAAGCCAGAACTAAAATATTGGGACCATGGCGGAGAAAAGCAGGAGAGGAACAAAATGAAAATTAGTTAACAAATGTTTCTTCTTCCTCTTGGATACCATCACCATTTGTTGTGTGTGTATTTTTTTTCCTTCTACCCATGCTTTGCTAAGTATACTTCAGGCTTCTTCTATTAGGCTCAACCCACCCATTCCTATAATTGTATGAGAATAAAAAAAATGCAGCAGCCAAAGAAATATATATATACATATATATGTATATATATATATGAAAAATCACTTCTCAGTAACTTGTTTGACACTTCAGTGCCTTACTCTGTCTCCTTCCAAGTCTCTCTAGGAGATTTTTGAAAATCCAAAGTCTTTCTGAAGAATCTGTATTATTGTGTCTATGTTGGTCATGGTAAGGTTTTTCTATCGGCTACAGGAAAAGTAAATGTGCACATGTTCTGGTCACTGAACTGTCTGATCGATGTGGTTGGCCATGTCTAGTGAACGCTAAGCTTTAAGCTTTAGGTTATGATGTCACCATCAACCCCACTCCTTACCCAACCCAAACAATAAACCATCCTAAGTTAAAGATCCTCGTGGTTTTGGAACAATTACTGTCACTCATTCTTTGGTAGAAGAAATACTTTCCGTTTTAGAGATGGAAAAAAATTGTAGGAAGACAGTTTTTGAAATTGTGAAAGGCATAGTCTATATCTCTTTGGTGCCTTAGGGGTGGTCAGATGCACACTTTTATATATACATATATATGCTGTATATATTTATATATATTATATATAAAATATTGAAAGCTTGGGTTCGCAGTTTCTCAAACACTATATAAAAGCAAACTGTCTGCCATCACCACTGTTCTTATTTACACAGTAATGATACATTAATGGGGCATCTTGCTATTTTTCATGTTCTATATACAATTCTCATTAAGATCAGAGAGAAATTAGCTAGGAAGCTGTTTGAGAAGAACTTCCATTTTTTACAATAGGAATTAGGAATTACTTGATGTTATAGAATTGACCTTGAGTTTGGACCTGAGCTGGAGTAGAAAGTCTGTATCTGACGTATCACGGGGAATGTAGCTAGAAAGGTGAGGGAAAGAAACACTCTTTCTTTACTCCACACAAATATGAAAGACAAATATGTTTAAGCGAGGTGCTTAAAGCTTTGTCTAAGTTGAAAAAATTAAGTACAATTATACCTTTACATTTTAGTGGTTTTGAATTGAGTTTGTTTAGTATCTAGGCTGGGAGGCAGAGCTGGTATTTTGTTGTTTCTCTTTTTCCCAGCTATGCTTTTCCTGGTAGACTTGACCAAACCATGTTACCATGCCATGCCTAGTTTACCTGTTTATAAAATGGTCTAACAATTCCTACCTCACAGGGATGTTGTGAGGCTACGTCCATTTGGTCCATTTGTTCTCTCTCTCTCTCTCTCTCTCTCTCTCTCTCTCTCTCTCTCTCTCTCTCTCTCTCTCCTCCCCTTCCTCCCTCCCTCCCTCCCTCCCTTGTTCTTTGTTTGTCCAGCACTTTGTAACCATGAAAGGAAAAGGGACGTTAGGAGCATACAGTATTCATGGACTAACACGGTATCTCAAAGTTTTATTTTCTAGTAAGGAAATGGCATCTGACTGTATATAAATATAACCTTGTATTTGGAAATGGTAAATGGGTTTATATTTTCAAATATCTCAACAATCACATCATTTGACCAAAGAATAATTTAAGGCACAAAGTATAGAGATATTTTTAACTTATATTTTCGTCAACAGCTTGGTTTTAATAACCATAGTTCTCAGTGAATAAAAATCTTCAGACTGATTTTAGCCAAATATGTCAACTTTGTAATATGAGTGACAAAGTATCTGGGGTCTAAGACTCACTTTTAGCACACACTTGTACTTCCCTTGGCATATCTGGTTGAGTTAATAGTGATTGTTTTCTTCAGTGTAGCAGGCACCCATCTGAAAATATATTTCAAGTGATAATGTATTTTGTTCAATAATAAGAAATAAGATCATCTTGTGTCCTTTGATCTCATGAAGTGATTCCTTCTCAACAACTACTATTAAAACATTTCTTTCAGAATAGTTTATATGGCCTGGCTTAATACACATTACTTGTTCATAAGGAATCTCTCTGCTCATGTATTTGTCCCATTGATTGCTCTGTGTTATCAAGTTTCAAAAGTACATAGTTATTGTAAACACTTTCTTTGATTTGGAAATGAGTACAGGTCTGAGAGACTGGTCAACTTTCGGAATTTAAAGTTTGCAGAGAATAGCTTAAAGATTTGGATTATAGGCAAGAAAGAGAAATTATTAATGAAAGGGGTCTTCTAAAGAAAGCCGAACCTTGGAAGACAGTCATTTGAAACCTTCATCCTGACATCTATTTCCAGTGGACATCAAACAAACCTGATCCCATAAACTCAAAGGAGGAAGCAGGAGGTTGTTTGTATCTGCTGCTTTGGATAAGCGGTTTCTTGGGATTTTGTAGGATAACCCCTGTTAGTCGTAAGAATGCCTGCAGCCGGTAGACCCACAGCACAACATCTTCATCTGAGCACTTATTAGGAAATATGTGTGAAACACTAACACTCGATTTTGTTCATTTCTGATTCACTTTTTAAAGGAAGATAAGTTTAACAAGTGATTTGGATGAGGCTCGTAAGTCATTTACCAGAGAAGTGTCTCAGTGCCAGATTCATACACTTGTGTCTCTCTGTCAATATACCCAGATGAAGGCATTAGGACTATCAGTGTCCACAATCCCTTCCCAAACAAGAGGCCAATCGGAAGAGTATATGGCAGGTTAAATTAAACCAGAAGTAATGACCTAATTACAAAAAAGGGAATGACAAATGATAATAAAGATCTCGTAAGAAATGTAATATGTAAATTATATCTCGCTTGATGATGTAAAATATACATTGTTTGTGCTAGAATAGAAATTATTTCTTTTCAATAAAATGAAGGACTGATAATACCATGCCTTTTGTTATAATACACTGGACTCAGATGATTATTTTCACTTTCAACCTCCAACAGGCAGAGCTGCTTAGATTCAAGGTGACATTGAGAAACATGAGGGCAAGAATGATTTATAAGCAAAATAATTTCTTATCAGAGTGTAATACAGAACCCTTTGTTTTAATGACACAAAAGTGGAACATTTTTTGTGATCACTGTGCACCGTGTGGGTGGGGACAGGAAGAGATTAGAAAAGCCACATTGTGAGAAACAAGTTTTTCTATAAAAGGAGAATAAACTAAATTTCTTTGAAAGCGAAAATAGTGGGAGGAAGAAGGAGTCATCTGTTGGTATGATGTGAAGATGAGGGCAGAACTTCTGCTGAGAATTGAGCAATTTGGGGTTGGGGATTTAGCTCAGTGGTAGAGCGCTTGCCTAGGAAGCGCAAGGCCCTGGGTTCGGTCCCCAGCTCCATACAAAAAAGAAAGAAAGAAAGAAAGAAAGAAAGAAAGAAAGAAAGAAAAGAGAATTGAGCAACTTTACCAATGCTTTTAGCATTGACAGTACTAGTTACAGTGTGACAAATAGTCTGTATATAAGGCACAACCCTTTGTTTTAATGATATCTAAATGAGGCATTTTAAGTAATTTTACACCGTGTGAATGGGTGACGAAAGAGAATAGAAAAAAAACATGAAAAACAAATTGTTTTCATACCAATTAAAAACTAGTCAAAAAGGCAACTTGAACACAAACAAGTTCATGCAGCAATTCAAGACGATCAATTAATAGTCGTCAAACAAGTAGAGTAGGTAGAATAATTCCAGAAGGGAAAGAAGGATGAGGAGGAAAGAAAGAAAGGAAGGAAGGAAGGGAGGGAAGAAGGGAGGGAGGGAGAGAAATAAAGAAGAGAGAAAATGCTGAGCTAGACTAGGGCAGTAGGATTTTGGTTTGAAGAAGGAGTAAGAAGAGAGGGCAGCAACAGAGAGAGGAAGCAGTGAGGAAAGGATGCGGACACTAGGAATTTGGGCTCATGGGAAGATGAGCCTAGGTGGGATGGAGAGTTTGTCTGAAAACTAAGTAGAAAAAAAGACAAAAGACGTGAACGTTTCTTCTGGCCATAGGGACCCATTGAAAGGTTTTTAAGAAGAAGGGGAAAAAAAAATCTAAAATCTTGCCATTTTGGCAGGATGTTTTTTTGTAAAAGGGCAAAGATATGCTAGAGCAGAGTGAACACTGGAAGATAGAGGTGACACATGAGGATTTAAAAACAAATTCTAACTAGGGAGAGTCCTCCAAGGAAAGAATCAAGAGGACTCCCTAGCAAGAAGAAGAGGGGAGCTGAGGACAACGCCACTGACTGGTGGTCATCAAACTCATCAAAGTCAACAAAAAAGTGAGGTCCAGTCACAGGGAAAGATGGCTGCAGTCTTTCCTGTATTGTTGAACCTGCCACTCCAAATGGAGTGAGCAAAGACACAAAAGTAGGGCTGATGATCAAGGTCAGGGACATAGTAGTTTTAAATGACAATTTGGCATACAAATATGAAAGCTTTTTTTCAAGATGAGAAACTGCCCTGTAGCCAATAATTAATTTTAATAAATGACTTTTGGAAGTAGTTTCAACATGTGGATAAACACTGTGCTTTGAAGAATTGCTACATTCAGGAGGAGGTCTTGCTCTAATTCTAAGAATCTGTTCCAGAACGAGGGCAATCAAGCCTCGTTTTTATCTGAGAGTTAAGACAAGGTGCGTTTTAATCCTTGACCATTAGGGAACACATGAAAATTACATGGACCATCTTCTCTCAGTGACAAGAAAAAAATACGAGTGACAATGCTGATGAGAACCTTGTTGGGGAGGTTGGAAACCAATATGGAGACTCTGCAGAAAACCGAAAAGAGAAGTTCCATGTAAACTGTAGTAAACATGTAATTTACAATAACCAAGATATAGAATTAGCCTGGATGCTCTCCAATAGCTGATACAAAAGATTCAAAATGTACAGAGTGGAGTTTTGCTCAACTACAATGAAGGATGAAATGCCATTTTCAGGAAGCTGGGTGGAGCTTGAGACCCTTTTGAGCAAAATATTACAGCATATTTTCTCTTATAATATATGTCACCACTCTAGAGGTGGGACTCGAGAGAATGGAGCAGACTAAAGTCTCATGCAATATTCAACTTTATTCAGGATCCCAGACAATTTACACTCTGAGGGTTAAGAAAGGTCCCATGAGTAAAGCTCTCATGAGTTCAAGGTATCTACAGTCACAAGGACAAGTGTCACATAGCAAAAATCATGCATTTACATAGAGGCATATAAAGGATAATCTAATATTTAATTGAATACCAACATCAAGCAGTAACAAGTAATCTGAAGTAAACTCACCACTATCTGCTACACCTGGGAGTAACACAAAAACACATCCCAAGAACAATTTTATGTTTTGAAGAAACTGAGATCACAGGACTCTTGTCTTGTTTCCTTGGAGTGTTCTCGCAAGCACTTGAAAAGTCTCCTAGTCTCCAAAGATGTTTACCTTTCTGGACTATGTTCCAGCAATCTAGAATCTAGATTTATATGAATATGTGTGTATACATATATATGTAGATATACATATACTATTTATGTATATCTACATATATACTAGAAATAGATGTATATGTTTACATAATATGTTATATATGTATATATTATATGTGTACATATATATGTGACAAGATGTTATAAAAGGGGAAATAGTAGGAAAAGAAAGGGAGTACAAGAGATGATAAGGAGAAAGAACAAACACATATATTATACATCTTCTTTCATATGTAGAACCCAGATTTAACAATACTGTGGTTGCAAGACAGCATTCCTGGGGAGACATGGACACACAAATATTCTGCAGGGCCAGCTGAAGTTGCTCATCGAGAGTCTGAGCCCAGCTTTAGATATCACTTCAGGCATTTAAAGTTTGGAATTCTGACCAAAAATCACCACAAGTCCACTTTTCAGGGATTACATAGGCTTCTTCAGTTTTGATTGATTGATGGGTGGCTAAGAAGGTCACTGCAAAACGTGACTATGCAGATGGCATGTCAGCCCTGCATGCCCAGGCTCACTTTTGGTACACGAGGTGGCACTGCTCAAAGGCAGATCATGTAGTTTTGCTCTTCCTGTATTGGAGTGTCTTTCCAAAACAGAAACCTGTACGACTCTGAAAAAGGGTTTACTCTGGCTTCCAGTTTAAAGCTACAGTCCACCATAGTGAGAAAGGCACAGCATAGGGGGACTGAAGAGGTTGGGACGCCTTGTATCCACACTCACGAACAAGAGAGAAGTGAGTCTCTTCTCTTTCTCTCTTTCTCTCTTTCTCTCTTTCTCTCTTTCTCTTTTTCTCTCTTTTTCTCTTTCTCTCTTTCTCTTTCTTTCTCTTCCTCCTCTTCCTCTTTCTCTTTCTCTTCCTATTCCCCTCCCCCTCCCCTCCCCCTCCCCTCCCCTCCCCTCCCCTCCTCTCTCTTCTCCTCCCCTCCCCTCCCCTCTCCTCCCCTCCCCTCTCCTCTCCTCTACTCTCTTCTCCTCTCCACTCTTCTCTTTCTCTCCTTCTCTACTCCTCCTACTATTTAAGTCAGAACCCTAGCTCTTGGAATGGCACAGCCCATATTCAGGGAAATCTACTCTCCTCAGTTAAACCTCTCTGAGAAGACCCTGATAGATGTGTTTATCTCCTAGGTAATTCTAAGTTCAGTAAAATAGACAATGAAGATTAAACATACTAATTTTTTTTTTGTCTAAAAGACTGGTGTCTGGCAGCACATCAGGTTTGTGAAAAACTACTATGTATTGTTAATAACATAGGTAATTCTATTGATGGTAAAGTGAAGCACCAAATGAGATATTTAATTTTAGTTTAAAAGAAAGTTAGAAAAGACAATTAAGAAATATTATCCTTATAAATTTTGATAATGGGAAGTTATTTTGAAATATTATCTCTTGGCATACATTAGTTCACGCAAATAACTGAAAATCCTTACCAAAAGTAAAATTTGTCTGTCTTCAGAGACTAGCATATAGGTATACTTGACTTTAAGGCCTGAAGGACATTGACTAGGGTCTGAAAATAGGGAAATGGTGATCATGATAGGTACTTACACCTATCTTAGTGAATTTGCTCATATGTTCATTTTGATATTTCTTGAAAGTTAAACACAATTTCTTACTGGTGGATGATAATGCTGGCATAAATTACAAACAGCAATGACTCCCCAATATGATACAATTTGCTTATATTTCATAGCAATGTGAATTATCTTGTCAAATAAGATCTCATGCTGCACTCCAAAATGATGAAGAAGAGGAGGAGGAAGAGGAAGAAGGAGAAGGAGGAGGAGGAGAAGAAGAAGAGGAGGAGGAGGAGGAAGAGGAAGAGGAAGAGGAGGAGGAGGAGGAGGAGGAGGAGGAGGAGGAGGAGGAGGAGGAGGAAGAAGAAGAAGAAGAAGAAGAAGAAGAAGAAGAAGAAGAAGAAGAAGAAAGCTGAGGGGTTGCTCATAAGATTCAAAAAATTAAATGGTATTCTTCATACTATGAAATATGAAAGCCAGAAGATAAAACCACACATTAACCTCTCAAATTATTCTACCAAAATGTGCTGCTCTACTGACAGATACAAGTCTGATTGTTGGTAGGGGCAAAGCCTAAGATAGGAATCACATATTGGCTCATCTCCTGGAAGATGGAGCCTTCAGAAATCCGAGTTACAAAATGGTGACATCTACATTTCATTCTGAATGTAAATCCATCACCTGTATGAAGACAGATTTCTAATCTCCTCTTTACACTAGATTTTCCTTGTCTCAAAGCCAGGGAGACATCACAGCAGCATGAGCGAGTCACAAGCTTTGGGAATTCCTACCAGTGCTGCCCTGTGGATACACTGTGGACTTTTCAATTCTCCGATTTCTTTAAACTTTTAAGTCTTTTCATTGAAAAACAGAATAAGAGGAAAAAAGAAAAGAGAAGAGGAGAAGTCAGCTATCTTGCTTGTTGGCAGTCCTATCACACAGAACCAAGAAGAAGACTATTAATGGTGATGCATTTCCCTAATGACACTGGAGCATCTGACCTATAGTTCTTACAGTGGCTTCACGTTGTGCTGCCCAGCTTGAACTCTTAAAAACCTCCAGATTGCTAAACCAAGCATCCTCCAATTTTGCCAAGGAAAATAAATCTATTTTCCTATTTCCTGTGCTCTGTCAGGGTTAAAAGCCATAAAAGGAAGCCAAAATTCCTCCACAATAGGCTCACAGACCTAAGGAGACCATTATTTTCAATGTAGAAATAATCTTCCTTGAACCGATGTTCTTGCTGGCCACATTGAGCATTGAGAAATCAGGGAAACCTTTTTTGAGGAAACAACATTGAATTGATTGAGGAATTTGACCTGAGATAACAGGAAGTGGTCTTCAATTACTGTCTATAGCTCAGGATGGCATTGGTAGACCACTCTGATGAAGGTAGGTGGGGGTTGTGTGTAAATCTTGGGGACAGTGACTACTTGAGATGCTTAGCTAAAGCAAAGCAAGGTTTACCCGCCATTCCTCACAGGAAGACAAAGCTAGCCTGATGCCAATGGACTTCTCTGAATTTCCTCTCTTTCCAAGGCAGGGGAGCTCAAGTTAGGAGAGGCTAGTTCAACACTTTTCAGAAGCCTTCAGTGCAAACATATTTCATCCATTAGGGTAATGTTTTCCTCAGGCTTGGCCAGGAATAAATCCCAACCTTCTCCCCTTAAGATCCCAAGGACACAGCTGATTTGTTTTCAGTTGGGGCAATGAAATGTTTAAATGAGAAACACATGTCCGTTTGGTCTGGAGAGGACACGTTAGGCAGCTTCCTTCTTGTTTATGAGGGCCTCCATGCAGCTATAACCTGACAGCCGCAGACACTCTAAACCTGCGACTTGCAATTAACTCCTAGTAATAATTCCTTCTAGGGTCCGGGTACATTTTAATTCGATGTAAAGTGATCATTATCTAGTATAAGCTTTCAAGTGCTCTTCAGTTTAAAAGAGGGGGGTGCTCTTGAAAACCTTATTTAATCGTTGCCTTCCTCTTTCTTGGAACACAAATAATTTGACCAAAGTGCTCCACCCAAATGCCCATGAGCCCATAATGCTGTCTGTTTTAGATAATGTATCCCTGTGGGTTTTTCTTTTCAACATTAAAAAAAAAATCTGATTTTTTTTCTAATCCTGAATCCCAAGCAAAATCTCCTGAGAAAACTAAACTTAATAAAGAGAGGTTGCCAAGTTAGAGGATTCTCAGGAAATGATCACATAGGAGAGTTTGAGACTGGCACTTTAGCTACCTGGGCAGGGGGATGAGAAGATGTACAGCGAGAAAGGACCTTGATGTCAGCCCTGCCTGGAACTGCTAACATGGTCCCGATGTGTGTCCATGGCCCCGTGTGCAGCTCATACTGAGTCATTCTTGTAAATAAATTAAATCCTGGTAGGCTTAATCAGAGTCTTTGTCATGTTCTTTGGGTAGTGTTTCAAGAAATAATAAGAGTTTGGAAACAGAAATGATCTTTAAATTGTTCTCACCAGCATGTGATTCAGTTGCTATTCATGTTAGCTGATATGACCATCAGCGTCTTTCAGTATCCTAAATAATGTTCTCTGGTGTTTTCTAGTGTCTGTACATTAGTTAAAGACTATAGTTTTTTTTTTTTAATGATACCAAGCCATATTTACTATTTACATTATTATTAATGAATTTATTAAACAAATATTTTATCGTACTTACACCATTAGACGTCTATAATAATGAGCCAAGAGTATACAGAAGGTCAGAAGTACATTAAGAATAACCTAAGACATAAAATTCCTAAGAGTTCCCAGAAGTTCTGATGTCTTGTTCTCTAAATCCCTAAGACTAACATTAAGCAAAGAAGGATGAAAATATTTTGAACTTAGAAATCAGGAGTTAGGGCTGGAGAGATGGGTCAGAGGTTAAGGGCACTGTCTGCTTATCCAGAGATCATGAGTTCAATTCCCAGCAACCACATGGTGGCTCACAACCATCTGTAATGGGATCTGGTGCCCTCTTCTGGCCTGCAGGTGTATATGCAGGTGAAACGCTGTATACATAATAAATAAATCTTAAAAGAAAGAACGAACGAACGAACTCAGGAGTTAGAGTAAGCCACTCAGGCTCCTGTGACTCTTACAAAGTGGAAAATACTAACATGTAACAAAATTGCCGATAAAAATCAAATTAAGGTTAATCTTTATATCATTTAACACCATTCAATACACTCTTTATAAATACCCCATACCAATGCAAAGAATAACCATACATAATATTTACCAAATTTTGTGTGCCCGTGTGTAATTTTGAGAAGAATAGTAATTGGGGTTAACTGATAAATACTGTTTATCAGACAAGCAAGGTTAATACCTCCAATAATAAATAGCAAATGGAAAATGTTGAAGTCCATCAAGGTTGCCTGGCAACAGCTCCATGTGTAATTATGAGCACTCTGCCGAGGCTGACGAGTCTCTCCAGTCTGCAGAACAGGACCAGGAGTGCATGCTGTGAAGAGAGGGCAAAGTTTTAGACCTAAGAATCTTTCCAGATCTGATTTAAACTGGGCCTTCTTTCCAATCAAAATCCAACTTACTAAACGGGGGAAACCATGGGAAGGGGATCAGATAGAACGGAAAATGAGAGGTCGGGTGTGCCTGAGGATCCTACCAAACAGTCAAGGTCATCAGGACATCCAACATTCCCAGTGTTTCCCAAGCTCAGTCACTTAAGTCACCGTCTTGTACTTGGTGCAACATCTGCCGACCACCTGGATTCCTATTTACTTAATATTTTCTTTAATTTGGCTTATTTTGTTACTTAGCCTTGTCCCAAACAATAATAAACATGAAATTATTGATTGATGTGCAAATTATATTTCCCTCGGGCACATTTACATAACTATTACACATATCATAACACATTGGTACATAAGTATGACACTAAACAAATGTCCATCTGTGTGCCACCAAGCATCATTTACTGCTGGACTACGCTTTGGGAAATTGCACCAAAATTCACTAACTAAGCCTGGAGGAAAAGCATCTTGTCTGGATGAGCAAGGCAGGCAGGTCCTGTGCAGCCACACATGGACCCATGCTCAGAGGGCCCCAGGCTTCCTTTAATGCTCAGCTGTCACCTTCTTGAAATTCTGAATAGTTTTCAACAAGTGGTTCCATATTTTTCAGTTTTCACCAGGTTTTGCAAAGTGTGTAGTCAATCCTGAAGGGGTAGAGCACTAGGAAAGGCTGGCAGCTAGTATAGTTCAATGGTGACACTGAAGAATTCTTTACTTCAGGAGCCCCTTTGCGATGAATCGTTAGAAAGCTGTTAGGGGTGTTTTAGAAACAGGACCGTGAAGCTTTGTGCTTCCTCTTTCCCAGCCAGCACCGAGTGATGGGCATCTCTCAGGACAACTCGCCCAAGCACTACAAGAGAAAACCCTACTACAAGAAGCGGAAGTATGACCTCAGACGGCCTGCTGCCAACACTAAACTTGGTCCTTGCCGCATACACAGTCCGAGTTCGAGAGGCAGTAACATGCCCTGAGATAGGATATGGGGAAGTTTTCCTGAGGCTCTGAGTGTTGTACTCGAAAAACAAGGATCATTGATGTTGTCTACAATGTATCTAATAATGAGCTTGTCGGCACCAAGACCCTGGTGAGGAACAACATTGTGCTTGTTGACAGCACACGGTACTGACAGTGGTATGAGTCCCACTATGCGCTGCCCCTGGGGCGCAAGAAGGGGGCCAAGGTGACCCCTGAGGAGGAAGAGATTTTAAATCAAAGACGGTCAAAGAAAATTCAAAATAAATATGACAAAAGGAAAGAGAATCCCAAAATCAGCAGTCTTCTGGAGCAGCAGTTCCAGCAGGGCAAGCTTCTTGCCTGTGTTGCCTCAAGACCAGACCAGTGTGGCAGAGCAAATGGCTATGTGCTTAGAGTCGAGGGGCTGGAGTTCTATCTGCGGAAGATCAAAGCCCGGGAAGGCAAATAAACCATCATTCATAGCTTGGGTAATAAGGGTGTTTGTTGTTATATGTATATATATATATATTTTATATATAATATAATATATATATATTATATTCATTTTTCTGGAAGTAACTAGATAAAGTCCACACATAAGGGTCTGATTTCATACAGTGGGTTATCATTGGAATAATTAGTTTGGGAAAGGAAGATCTCTTTAAGGTCAGGAACAGCTGGGGAACATGGGAAATGATGAAGAACTTCATCAAACAGCTCGTGTATCTATTTCAGGAATGTATCTGCTAAGACTCATGAGACTCTGCAGCACCTTGTTGCAGTATCTCCCGCTTCACTTCTGACCCATCCCCCCAGATACAGAACCCCCCCTAACATTTACAGAATCCCACCAGGAGTACCAATGGAAGCCTATCTACTCTCACTTAAGTATCGATATGCTCTAAAACAGGGTTACAAGCGGTGAAATAAATACACCATATCACTCCGTGTCGATTATCCGATCTTTATAACAACCTGCAAGGCTAGGTTCCAGTTTAGAAGTCATGGGCTCCAAGAGTGGGGTGCAGACGTCTGGCTCCCAATACCTGTCCTGTCATCTGCTCCCCCCTTCCAGTCTGCAGTTGGAGGGACGTCTGCGAACACCTATCCTTACAGCACACAAAGAACTGCCACTTGGTAGAGCTGTGCACTGAAGTATGGTGTCTTGATCAAATGCCACCCCGCTTTCGAAGCGTTTCGAACTCACCTTTGCAATGAATTCCTTTGTCCTCTTGTTCGGGCGTCCATCGTAACCTGCTTGACTTTTACCACTCGGCTGTAGGTTCTTTGCAAATGTTCGTTCTTGTATGTGAAAAGAATGACTACTCACATGTACTTCCTTTTATACATGCTACCCAGAGAAGTAATAAATGAAATACGTTCTTGTGTTCCCTTTTGCAGCACGCTATGTGAAAGTGGACCTTGCAACATTGCTGGTCTTGTGTGATTCTACATGACACTGCTCTAGTGAGAACTGCAAACATTCAGTCATCCAGATGTTTGGTGTCATGCGGATAAATCCCCCAGATGATTGACTGAATTTTTCAGTTTTCATTGGAATGATTGACACTGTGCGTGCATGGCCCTGTGCTATCAACCCTGGGACCCCCATCGCTGTGGGTTCAAAGACTTACTTTCATGGACTTAAGCGCTCAGAAAGCTGCTAATGGGACACAGAATTCTTCTTCATGTGCTACTCATGGGAAAGCGGACAACTTCAATGCCAAAGGCGATTTCAGTTCATTGGTCCTCATTGTCATTATCAACTAGCGTTTATTAAGCATTCACATGTGCGAAACACATTTTCAACTGAAAGACACCATGACAAACATTAGCTGATGAGAGGTGCTTTTATTTTAAGCCATGGAATCAACTCCCTGGCAGCATGCTAAGCTGTTCTATATGAATTCTACCTAAGGAGAGTTCAAAGCAAGTGCCACGTGCTGATCGTGGAAATTTCCCTCGATTCGTGGAAGCCATTTCTTCCCTTAGTGCCCTACTCTACCATTGCCATTCATCCCAAACTGCATTTACTGGGCATATATTTGGTGGTGATATTTTGACACTCAGCCCAACTAACTGAGATACAGTAGAAACTGAGAACATTGAGAATCAAAACCCCATATTGCAAAAGAACGAGAACCATTTAACCTTACCAACACTTGGCTTGATTCATAGTTACAAATACATGTGTTAGCGGGAGCCCACAAGAGATGACCATTCAGATACATTTTATAGACAACTGAAAGTCTCTATTCCAGTCTGCTGCTACTTCACTCAGGTAGCACAGTGTGCAGAGCAGAAACCACTTCCTGGCATCTTGCTGGGTAGCTTCCGGGGAGGGTCTTCATTCAATCAAGCAGTATAACAGAAGCTAAGTTACTCTGGACATCTTGACCTTGGGTTTCTTGAATAGAGTTTGGTAATTTCCCATGGGATTCTCCATCAAGATCAAATTCTAGTCAAACCTGAAATGGGTTCAGTAAGAATACAAGATGGAGGAACTTATGCACTGTCTTGTTCTCTCTCTCTCTCTCTCTCTCTCTCTCTCTCTCTCTCTCACACACACACACACACACACACACACACATACATCTTTCAGAATTGTGAGCATGAATCAGATAATGTAGGGTACTCTGAAAGTGCATAAACAGAAAAATGTTCAGGGTTATTACTATTTGTCTGATGTGCGTCTCTATATTTGATTTGAGTGGCTGCCTCAATTGTAGATAGTATCTAAGGACTGTCATACAGGGTGTCCAGACACAAGTGTAAAAGAGTAAAAAGAAATCATTAAAAGCTTAATAATTCCTTTGGATGGTGACAAAGGCAAACATTTAAAGCATAAATGAAATAAATATCTAAGGGCTGAAGCTTTCTGGAGGTATGATAGAAGATTCCAGAACTCCAATGCAAATTCCAACACTGCGAGTGCTCCTTCTCTGGCAGTTGGCTTCCCTCACCATAGTTCTTTCGTAGGAAGTTGCAACGTGAGACCTGATTTTTTTATGTGCTTTTATGTGGCCCTCATGTGGAAGAGCTGGGATGCATCAGAACTGCCTGGGTGATGTCCTCTAGACAAGACATCATGTCTCTTGAAGGTTACCTGTGACTCAACTTTTCTCTCCCGTGTAGTAGTCAGTGATAGAAAGTAGCCAGCCAACAAATACGAAATTCTTCCTCTTCCAGGAATCACAGGAAAATGTAGCTTACTGTCTTTTCTAAACAAATGTATTTGACCAGCTATTTCTCTCAGCTTTTAGAGAAATCTGAGGTGCAGAAAAGGACGCACTTGGGGGTGGGTAGGTGAGCAACAACTATGGGTCAGAAAACTCTCCCTTTAGCTCAGAGCTGGTCGAGGCCAGATTGCTAAGGGAAGCAGTTATTTTAATTGCACAACAATACCACATGGTGGATCTGGAAAGAATTGCACGAAACCTAAACCTTCTAAGGAGAGATTTCTTCTTCCTGTGTCTCCTTTTACTGAGGCATTGTATGAATTTCACAAACACAGGCAATGCCAGTAACAGTATTTTCTGCATATCAGAGGTAGCTTAAGTGCTTCAGAGAAGCATTGAATAGGAATTTTTTTTCTCATGCTTCTCCAGGCAGTCAAAAGGTTGGAGCACTAGTAATCTCCCGGATGCTTGTTCTCTGCTTCCCTCAAATCAGAGGAGATGCACTCTCTGAGGTCAGGGTATGCCTTCCCTCTTGGAAAAATGAGCCAGAGTCAGCTGTGCCAGTGAGGTGCAGATTTGGGTGTCCACACTCACTCATTCAGGATTGATAAATTTTTTCAGAATTTATTTTCCTAAGCTAAGATGTACAGTAAGCACAACTCCTTCAAGGAGTCACTGCAGGGAAAAAGCAGCCTGTGGTTGAAGAAGGCCAAGTGCAGAAGAGTGGGCACGTACACCCGAGTGTTGCATAGATTAGCAAGCTCTTGTTTGTAATTTTTACTCTAAAGCTTAGATCTGCAGTGTCCTTTTAAAATTTGATGTGTGTGCGTTCTTGAATGCACATGCAAAAACACACTAGAGAAAAGACAGTATCTTCAAGTGTTGCTAGGAAACTGTATATCACAGAAGACTCCAATTACACACACACACACACACACACACACACACACACACACACACACACACACACACATCGTCATCATCATCATCATCCCAAATGGATCAAAGACCTTAATTTGAAGCCTGAAACCTAAAAACTGCTAGAAGAAAACATAGATAGAGCATTACACGGTAGAGATGTAGGAACATGATTTCTGCACAGGACTCCGGTTACCAAGGATTTAAGGCCAACAATTGATAACTGGGATCTTGTAAAACTAAAAAGCTTCTGTATAGCTAGGAAAACAATCAATCAAGTGAAGAAGAAATCCACTGAATGGGGGATAATCTTTGCCAGTTATACAAATGACAAAGGATTAACATTCAGAATATTCAAGGAACTCAAAAAATGAAGACTCAAGGAAGGAAATGACCCAGGGCTGGGGGAATCTAAACAGAAAGTTCTCAATTGAAATAAAAATAGTTACAAGATACCCCTCCCCAAAGTGTTTGTCACCCTTAGCAATTAAAAAAATGCAAATTAAGACAACCTCAAGGTTTCATCTCACCTCAGTCAAGTATAGCCAAGGGTAGTCAAGGATAGCCATGATTAATACAATGACTTACAACTAATGATGGCAGGTTGTGGAGACAGAGAAACCCTCCTTCACTGGTGCTGGTAATGCAAATTGGTGGAGCCACTCTGGAAATCAATAAAGAGTCCCCAAAACTGGAAAACAAATCTCTACCATATTGCCAAGCTATGTCGCCCCTTGACATATGCCCCAAGGACCAGACAGCCTACTCCACAGATTTCTGCTCAGCAATGTTCATAGCTGCCCTAGTCATACAGGCTGGGAAATGGAAACTAATTAACTGTCCCTCAGCAGCCATGTGGATAATGAGTGTATAGAACAAAAACGCAATGTGATCCTACTTGGCTGTAGAGAAAAATGAAACCGTGAAATTTGAGGGGAGGTAGATGGACCTAGGAAAGATGATTTTGAGTGGGGTAACCCAGAAAGACAAATGCTGCATGCTCTCTCCCACCTGTGGTCCCCAGATCCACATCCTCAGTTGTGAGTATACAACATGAACTAAACACAGAAACTAGGAATGTATGAAGGGACCATATGTGTGTCACAGACTGTGTGTGTGGGGGGAGGGGAACTGTGAGGGGAATGGCAGGATACAAGTGATACAGAAGTTGCAGAGGAAATAATGGGAAATGGGGTTTCACACAGAAGGAGGAGGGACAAACAGCAACACCAAGGTTGTTTGATTTGGCATCAAGGATTCATTTTCCATTTAGCTAAAATTATACACAACACAACGCACACACACACACACACACACACACACACACACACACACACACACACACTCATAGTATAGACATTAAAGGAAGCAAAGCCACTTAAGTTAACAACGCTCCCCACCATAGAACCATAGACTAACAAAAGCCCAGTGTCAGACACAAGAAACCTACCTTCCAATGGTTGACCTGGGCAGTTTATGTTCTTCCCAAACAATATAGATTATCAACGCAGCCCTTGGTTGCCTCTTAGAAGTTGGAGATGAGCCTCCATTGTTAAAGATACTATACACTTGGGACACATAACTCATGACTCGGGCTGGGTCTAACCCGAAATTCTCTTTCCTGCCCTCTAGCTTCCATTGTTCCCGAAAATACTCAGCAAGCTGCTGAGGGAGAGAAGAAATTAAACCTCACAGTCCACACAGCTACAGCACCCATGAGCCATGACAATTACCATGGGAAGATCTGTGTAAAGGTGCATAAATGTCACTCACGTGTAACTGGCAACTAGCATCTGTCTAACTGGACTTAAGGCCCATACAACAGGAGGAAAAAAGTGCTTCTGAGGCTGCCGAGGTCACAGACCTTAGGAAACAATCTTCCAGGCACTTTGATTTTGGTAGATCTGCAGTATCTTTAAAAATATTAAAGTAACTTTATCTTTTAATACTTCACCTTGACCTTCGTTTTAATTTATTTCCTGTAACTATTTAGGGAGATACTCCTGCAAAATTTTTTTAGCCTACGTCCTGGACCTCCCTGACTGCATGGCTGCATGACTCAATTCCTATGCTCCTAGCATCATTAAAACTATATGCACTCGCATTATTAAAACTGGCCTACCCTTTAAGCCACCTGGACTGCATTACTCTGTAGACCAACCACAGTGTCCCTAGCACTGTGATACAAAAACTACCTCCCCGACCTTATTCTTTGGTTTTCCTCTGTTTAATTTCCAAAATACTTATTTTCTCCTTCATCCCTCCTTTATGAATATGTGTACAGATGTTTATAATTCTTGTTATGGGGTCTATCCTTTGAAGGTCGCCAATACCTTAACTTCAACCATCAAACTCCATTGACTTTAAAACATTGCTATTACTTTATTCTTTTAAACATCGGAAGGAACAAGTTCTAGGTTCTCGGTCAGGGCCATAGGATATTGGATCTATGATATCAAATGAATGTCTCCAAAACCCTTTAGATTTTCCTCTCTAAATACACATACTTTACAAAATTGTCGGAGCGAAGCTGGGCAGACAGTATAGAAATTTTGCGGTGAAGTGCTATACTCCCATTAAAACTAGCTGCTTTTATTACTGTTATATGGGACACAAAGTTCTGTGGAATCCTATTCCAACCCGGAAGACCCTGTCATCAGTTGTTGAAGGAAGGCCTATGCAAAATAATTTAAAACTAGACTGATGGAGTCACAGGCCTTTTATCCCAGCACTTGGAAAGCTTCAGACAGGAGGGTCTGGAGTTCAAGACCATCTTTGGGTCTGAGTTGCCTTCAAGGTCAAGCTGATCGGTAAGAAGTTCTGCCTCAATAATTGAAAATGGATAGTAAATATATACAGATGAATACTGAAAGAGATACCATTGGAAACTTGTTGGGAAACGTAAGATAGAGAGACTGAGTTGGGATAGACAAAGGCAGCTTTTGATCATTACCTGTGGAATTGCTGAATGGAGTACTTTACAGAGAGACCTTTAAAACAGAATCTAAAAGGGCAATGAGACCATGATCCCAAGCAAACATCCAGGTAAGATATACACAGTGCAACAGAAAGAAAAGATTCTGAGAAGTGGCACCAAGAGCAGGCTTACTCAGGAATACATTTTAATACATCTTGTTCCCATTTCCCCAAATAAAGGTCTAAATGACAGCAAAGGCAATCACATACAGCCATTGCTTTTGTCTTTCCCAATTACCTTCTAACGATAGTTCTTTTTTCTGTCTCATCTCAGACACTGAGCTGAGGATGATTTCACCCTTCAAGAAATATTTGACAATGTATTAAGACATATGTAGCACAGGATGGTCTTGTTGGGCATCAATGGTAGGAGAGGCCCTTAGTCCTGTGAAGGCTCAATTCCCCAGTGTAGGGGAATACTGGGGGGTGTGGGGTGTGGGTAGGCAGGAGTGGGTGGGTGGGTAGGGGATCATCCTCATAGAAGCAGGGGGAGGGAGATGAGATAGGAGGTTTCTGGAGGGGAAACCAGGAAAGGAGATAACATTTGAAATGCACATAAAGAAAATATCCAATAAAAAGTAATTAAGAAAAATACACCTTTCAAAAAAAGGAGACATTTTTGGTTGTCACAATTAGGGGTCTATTGCTAGCATTTGGTGTCTAGAGGTCAAAGACACTGCTAAATAAAACTCAGAGCTAACCCAACAGTACAAGTATCCTGACTGCTGTCAACTGTTAGAAAGCAATGGAGTCCAGACTGGAAACTCTTACTCTAGGTCAATGTGCTCTAATTCTCACAAGGTTACTTACTCCTTTAAACTCCTTTATCCATTTCATGGACAACAGGAATCCAAAAGCCATCTCCAGGATGTCTGAGAATTTGTTGGTAGAGGTGGGATAGGAAGTTATACTGCTATTCAACAATTACCTCTGTCACTGTTGTTGTTGTTGTAGGTGTTGTTGTTGTTGATGATGATGATGTTGTTGAAACTTTTATACCACACTGGCCCAAACATGGTTTCTTCTTCTCTGGACTTACATTCTCACAAAGTGTTTATAAATAACTTAGTATGTACTTAGTATGTATTTTATGTATAAATGATTTTAGTATATTATAAATGTTTTAGTATGATTTTAGTATGTATGATTTTAGGATTTGGAGATAAGGACTAAGAGATAGAAGAAAGCATTGCACCGAAGAATTGGAAACATCTAATTATACCTTAGGCTTTTCCATTGTAATATATTTTCATTTCCAGAAAGCTTCCATTGATCCCTTGGGTCACATGACATGAGCCTGATCCACCGACTGGGTACCTTATTCATGTCACCCTCTCTTTCCCTCCTTTTCCAAACAAAACAATGTCACGCATAAGAACTTATTCATGTGTTGGTCCTGGTCACATTCACACCTGTGAATCTGTACTCCCGACCCTAGGGTATTCATTAGATTATTTTAACTGAGCGAAATAGTCTTTCCATGTAAGAGGACATTGAGTCCCACACACTAGACTTGTGAGAAAGACAGGTTATGTATGCTTAGAACAGTGAGTGCTGGAATCCTGAGGCCAGGACAACAGAAGAATTGTGACAGAGGCTAAGTGAACTGTCCCCATTGCCTTACCAAAAGGCATCCATTGACATGGGTGTGGAGGAGAGGTAGGTGTGGAGGAGGGGTAGGTGTATAGAAGTTACATGGAGGGAAGCACAGAGGATGTACTATGGTGGCTGTGGTGGGAAGATGACTATCAGCATATATCTGGTTATTCTCATGCATAATTGGGTGACACCGTGGAAGCCATTAGCAGGGAGACACAGAGTTTAGAAAGGCTGTACATCAGCATGCATCACTATAAGTCAAAATGATGCCTACAGTTAGCCATGTTGCATGATACAAATGTTAGACACTGTGTTCGAGGAAGGCAGAGACTCTATCGGTCTTGCTTTGGGATTAAGGGACTTCCTAACTGTAATGTAAGTGTGATTTGTCCCGATGCAGTAATGTTTTAAATGCTTTCAGAAAGCATTTTCTGATTTATTATGTTAAACTTTAAATGAAAGTACTGAAATTTCTTAGTTGCCTATTTATAATTTAATCCCAAGGACAAGCTCAGGGCAAGGTTTCTGGAATCCAGTTTATATGGGTCTCTCCTTCATTTCGTGGCTGTCACAGCTGACACACAGCCAAGGACGACAAAATGCTACAGGTGTGTAATGGAAAGCAAAGGGAACCTCGGGCTGTAAATGGTTTCTCCCTCAGGCCTGAAGACCAATCATTGTTGATGCCTACATGGAGTAGAAACCTAAGGACTCTTTGGAAAATCAGCTAGATAGCGTTTGGCTGGGGCAAACACTTGAAAGAGTGTTTTCCTGACATGGACACAGGTAAAAGACTAAAGCAGACTCGTGAAGGAACATTTAGCTGAAGCAGACACAGGAAAAAGGATGTTCTGCTAAAGCAAGCACATGAAAGAACACATGATGGGTTCTTTGATATCAACATGCATGTATCAGTCTGCCTTATATTACGTGATTGAGCTGCATTTGTCTGGACTCCTTAGAGATAGACACACCAAAACCTTCTGGTGGTGTGCTGCAATTTCTTGCTGCTTCTCTGAACTCAGGCTGATTGACAGAGTGCTGTCAGCTGAGATAAGTCATGTGCTGAAGCAAGAGCCATGAAGGACACGTGCTGTTTGGAGGGTATAAATAGGACTCACTGGACAGTGACTGGACCTTAGCTTGGCTCTTGCTTGTAGAGCTAGCTATGCCAGGCTTAAGGGTCTTCTGTGATCTTTGCTTCCCTGAAAGAGGCACAGCCAAGAACTTCTGGCATTCCTCCTGGCCCTCTCTGCTGGCTGTCTCTGCTAGGTCACGTCACCACTAATGCTAGCCCTACTCTGTGGAACTGGACTGCTGTTGTTTCTGTGAAGTGTTTTTGAGTGGATCGAGCTGCTGCTGCTAACCTGTGAACAGAAGTGCTGAGCCCCAAACAACACAGATGGGAGTTGCTCCAAAGAACCTTTCTAAACAGATCCACTTCCCCACATCCTTTCTTTCCCACTTCCTCTGGTGAATGGTGGGCTAAAAGGGAGATTAAAGCACTTAAGAATCATTATTAAAAATGGGGTTTGAAAAAATTAAAGTTACTCTTATGAATGCACATAGGTAAACTGGAGTCACAGTCTGGATGTGAGTAACACCTGTCCCTATCAGGCTCAGAGACACGGACAAATAAATGTATAAATGTGTGTATATATAACATGTAATAATGCTAGGCACATAAACAAATGCTTGTCTGCTAAAGATATGAATCACAGCCTGTGGAAATGTGTGAAAATTAAAGAGCAAATACGGATTCCAGTCATTTTAAAGAGGATATTTCTACCAAAACAATTTCTTGCATATTTATATATTAAGAACACACATTAAAAGCCATGTTCTAGAGTTGAAGACCCAGAAATGAACCCACACACTTATGGGCACTTGATTTTTGACAAAGGAGCCAAAACCATCCAATGGAAAAAAGATAGCATTTTCAGCAAATGGTGCTGGTTTAACTGGAGGTCAGCATGTAGAAGAATGCAGATCGATCTATTCTTATCACCCTGTACAAAGCTTAAGTCCAAGTGGATAAAGGACCTCCACATCAAACCAGACACACTCAAACTAATAGAAGAAAAACTAGGGAAGCATCTGGAACGCATGGGCACTGGAAAAAGTTTCCTGAACAAAACACCAATGGCTTATGCTCTAAGATCAAGAATCGACAAATGGGATCTCATAAAACTGCAAAGCTTCTGTAAGGCAAAGACACTGTGGTTAGGACAAAACGGCAACCAACAGATTGGGAAAAGATCTTTACCAATCCTACAACAGATAGAGGCCTTATCTCCAAACTATACAAAGAACTCAAGAAGTTAGATCGCAGGGAGACAAATAACCCTATTAAAAAATGGGGTTCAGAGCTAAACAAAGAATTCACAGCTGAGGAATGCCGAATGGCTGAGAAACACCTAAAGAAATGTTCAACATCTTTAGTCATAAGGGAAATGCAAATCAAAACAACCCTGAGATTTCACCTCACACCAGTGAGAATGGCTAAGATCAAAAACTCAGGTGACAGCAAATGCTGGTGAGGATGTGGAGAAAGAGGAACACTCCTCCATTGTTGGTGGGATTGCAGACTGGTAAAACCATTCTGGAAATCAGTCTGGAGGTTCCTCAGAAAATTGGACATTGAACTGCCTGAGAATCCAGCTATACCTCTCTTGGGCATATACCCAAAAGATGCCCCAACATATAAAAAAGACACATGCTCCACTATGTTCATAGCAGCCTTATTTATAATAGCCAGAAGCTGGAAAGAACCCAGATGCCCTTCAACAGAGGAATGGATACAGGAAATGTGGTACATCTACACAATGGAATATTACTCAGCTATCAAAAACAATGACTTTATGAAATTCGTAGGCAAATGGTTGGAACTGGAAAATATCATCCTGAGTGAGGTAACCCAATCACAGAAAAACACACCTGGTATGCACTCATTGATAAGTGGCTATTAGCCCAAATGCTTGAATTACCCTAGATGCCTAGAACAAATGAAACTCAAGACGGATGATCAAAATGTGAATGCTTCACTCCTTCTTTAAAAGGGGAACAAGAATACCCTTGGCAGGGAATAGAGAGGCAAAGATTAAAACAGACACAGAAGGAACACCCATTCAGAGCCTGCCCCACATGTGGCCCATACATATACAGCCATCCAATTAGACAAGATGGATGAAGCAAAGAAGTGCAGGCCGACAGGAGCCAGATGTAGATCGCTCCTGAGAGACACAGCCAGAATACAGCAAATACAGAAGCGAATGCCAACAGCAAACCACTGAACTGAGAGCGGGACCCCCGTTGAAGGAATCAGAGAAAGAACTCGAAGAGCTTGAAGGAGCTCGAGACCCCTTATGAACAACAATGCCAAGTAACCAGAGCTTCCAGGGACTAAGCCACTACCTAAGGACTATACATGGACTGACCCTGGACTCTGACCTCATAGGTAGCAATGAATATTCTAGTAAGATCACCAGTGGAAGGGGAAGCCCTTGGTCCTGCTAAGACTGAACCCCCAGTGAACGTAATTGTTGGGGGGAGGGCAGCAATGGGGGGAGGATGGGGAGGGGAACACCCACAAAGAAGGGGAGGGGGAGGGATTAGGGGGATGTTTGCCAGGAAACCGGGAAAGGGAATAACACTCGAAATGTAAATAAGAAACACTCAAGTTAATAAAAAAAAAAAGCCATGTTCTAATTAAAGTGGATTGCTCTAAAGTGTCAATACGTAGCCATACTTTTTCAAGTTCATTTTTTTCTCATGTAAATTTGAAACTCTGTTGACCAGAGCTTATTATTTCTAGTAGTCATTTCCTTCACACTTGTGCTAAATCAAATTATTCAAGGTTATCCTAGGTTTTTCACAGGAATCAATTTTCTTTGTGGAGCCTCTCTATTTTCTGTAGAAATATGAGGGGGGCACGGATGTGTTAGAGTGAGCATTAGGTTACAGTATCATGAACTGATACACACACACACACACACACACACACACACACACACACACACACACAGTGTGCCTGTGTCCAGTTCTGAGGACTGAGCCCAGTACGAATTGCTGAATAACAGCCTCACTTCTGAAAGATGCTATAGGAGGTTACCACATGGACTTGCCCTATAATTTTCAGGGTCCTCATCTATTAAATAAGGGCAGTTGGTCTTTCTGCCAGCCTGTGGTTTTCTTTAAATGTCGGATATTTTTCCTTTTACTTTAATTTCTTTTACTCTCAATGTGTGTATTCTTTGAGATTAAAATTTTAGTAGCCTTGTTGTTCTGTAACTTTGCCACCTATTAGTTTTGCCTCCATATTTATGAGCTATGGACTTTAAACAAAAATCTTTAAATTCTTCATCTGACAACAGGGGTCAGCATAGACTTACTTCTTATTAGAATGGAAAGTTCTGTTTATATTAAAGTATCTACTTTTTTTTCCTGCTAGGATTTTTGCCTTTATAGAAACCATCATTATTGAGTTAAAGCATTTGTTAGGTCTACAACTATGTGAACACACGACTCAGGTCAACAGCAAACATGTAGGCATTCAAACCTCATGGAGAGAGATAGACAGTAAAATAGTCTACCTAACCAAGGGAATTTTCAAGTGTAATAGAAGTTAATAATGACTCTGAAGACAGAAAACAGACCAAGGAGAGCCGAAAGCATAGTTGACAATTTGTAATTCTCACTGAAGAAAGAGAGGACAAGATCGCCATCAGTCAAGAAACTTAATGGAATGGGTGTTGGAGGGTGGAGCCCCCAGTCCTGAGTGTCTGATTAGAGGACAGTCCTCCAATGACATCTGAGCCACCTTGTTCAAGGGGAAGCAAGGAGGTGAGGAATACAGTATGTGGGAGGACGGTTGATAACCTCTGAAGTGCTCTAACAGGACTGGGTGCAGAATTAGCTATTTTTCCCATTCGGAATTATTTTTCTTCATTTTCTTTTTTATTTTTTTATTTATCATTCCATTTGTTTACATCTCAAAGGATATCCCACTTCCCAGTTATCCCATTCACCAACCCTTATCCCATGATATCCCACTTCCCGGTTACCCCTCCACTAACCCCACATCCCACATTCGCCTCCTCCCTCCCCTTTGCCTGTATGAGAGTGCTCCCCCACCCACCCACACTCGCCAGTACCACCACTCCAGCATCTCCCTATGCTAGGGCATCAAACCTCCCTGACCACCAGCCAAGGAGTGTACCTGGAGGGATCTATGGCTCCAGATATATATGTAGCAGAGGATGGTCTTGCCTGACAGCAACGGAATTATTTTTCAGTCACTAAGTGAGCATACAAGGTAGTGAATTTTATTACATTTTATACAAATTGTCATTACACTTTATGATAATTCTTCCTTTCCCCACTGTCTTTTTCTGTTCTCTGGATTCCTCTCTGCTTTCATGTGACAAGTATTCTATTATTTTCTTTCCCCAACTTCTTAATATCTCTTCTTTGCTTCTACTTCATGAGTATCCCTGTCCCAGTCTTCTCTTTTAAAACTTTCAGCGTATATATCTACCATATGACCTATCTGTATTGCTTGATTATTTACGTGATGGACCCCAATTCAACAAACTGCAGAGATATGAGGCGCACCAACTTATCTGAGTGCTGTGCCCACATAGTTACAGGCTTAACGAAAATTTTGACTGAATAATGATAGCTTGTTGAAGGCAAAATCCTAACTGAAAAAAGTAGATATTTTAATATAAGCAGACCTGGTCATTCTAATAAGAAATATAGTATAGCTAGTAAATATGGGAGCCATCAAATTGTACATGAAATTTGTTCGTGCTGTTCACAGTAGCGAACACGTGAAATCAGCTTGCATGTCCGTCAACAGAGAAGAGAGAGGAAATGTAGTGTACTTAAAACAATGAAAAATTTAAAGCTGTAATCTTAGTCAGGGTTTCTATTGCTGAGGTCAAATATTATGGCTGAAAATAACTTGAGGAGGAGAGGGTTTGTTTCATCTCACAGCTTGTGGTCAGTTCATCACCTACGGAAGTCAGGACAGGAACCTGGAGGCAGGAACTGAGGCAGAGGCATAGAAGAACACTGATTCCTGATTCGCTCACCATGGCTTGCTCTCCTTGTTTTTTATACATACTAAGGCTACCAGCCGAGGGGTGGAGCCACATACAATGCTCTGAACCTTTGCATTTTTATCCACACACAGGAAGCAGAGAGAACAAGCCAGAAGTCTATCAAGTCTCAAGACTCACCCACCCCTGGCCATTTATTTCTCCAATAGCAAGGCTATATTTCCGAAAGGTCCCACAAACTTCACCCCAACAGACTCTGAGTGTTGTAATTCATGAGTACGTGGGGGCCATTTCTCATTCAAACCATACTAGAAATTAAAAAATAAATTAGAATTTAATTTGATATAGGTTGAGTTTGGAGTTGAAGGTGATCAAATGGTCTAGATAGGATTACCTCATTTACATGAGTGGAAATATTATTTTAAATTAAAATTTTATTCTATTCTTTTATGTATATGGGCATTTTGCCTGCATTCTGTGTGTCCATATGTCTGCATGTCTGTATGTGTATATGTCTGTCTGTCTGTCTGTCTGTGTGTGTATGTATGTATATATGTATGTATGTATGTATGTATGTATGTATCATGTATGTGCCTGGTACCTGCAGAGGTCAGAAGAGGCACTGGATCCGCCTGGACTGGAGTAACAGATGGTTGTGAGTGAGCTGCCATGTGGATTCTGGGAATCAAACCCAGGTCTTCTGAAAGAGCAAGAAGCACTCTTTTTTTCCCCATCTTTATTAACTTAAGTATTTCTTATTTACATTTCGATTGTTGTTCCCCTTCCCGGTTTCCGGGCCAACATCCCCCTAACCACTCCCTACTCCCCTTCTCTATGGGTGTTCCCCTCCCCATCCACCGCCCACTACTGCCCTCCCCCCAACAATCATGTTCACTGGGGGTTCAGTCTTGGCAGGACCAAGGGCTTCCCCTTCCACTGGTGCTCTTACTAGGATATTCATTGCTACCTATGAGGTCAGAGTCCAGGGTCAGTCCATGTATAGTCTTTAGGTAGTAGCTTAGTCCCTGGAAGCTCTGGTTGCTTGGCATTGTTGTTCATATGGGGTCTCGAGCCCCTTCAAGCTCTTTTAGTCCTTTCTAAGATTCCTTCAATGGGGGTCCTGTTCTCAGTTCAGTGGTTTGCTGCTGGCATTCGCCTATGTATTTGCTGTATTCTGGCTGTGTCTCTCAGGAGAGATCTACATCTGGCTCCTGTCAGCCTGCACTTCTTTGCTTCATCCATCTTATCTAATTGGGTGGCTGTATATGTATGGGCCACATGTGGGGCAGGCTCTGAATGGGTGTTCCTTCAGCCTCTCTTCTAAACTTTGCCTCCCTATTCCCTCCCAAGGGAATTCTTGTTTCCCTTTTAAAGAAGGAGTGAAACATTCACAAAGAACACATGAAACTCAAGAAGAAGCACTCTTAATGGCTGGGCCAACTCTCCTGCCCAGAGATAACTTCACACTTACTTACTAATTGTCATTGTTCTCTCGATTCCCCAGTATAATTTGTACATCATCTTAGATCATACAGGTTGAATCATCCCAGATATTCTGGTTGTTTACATGATGACATTCTCCTACTTAGTAACCTCTAAGATTGGACACAATGTTTTGTCCTCCCACCTCTACATCCTTCTTAACTGCTGTGCAAGCCATCCTCAGAGATTTCTGAAGAGAGTGCAACCATTGCGTCCTTGTGAGCCCCAGTCCCTGCCTCAGCCTGGGATGCTGTCTCTCACAGTAGAATCAATGTAAAGAAAAATAAGCCTACCAGAAAAACTGCTTAATTGTACATGCAGCTTATTTACAAAGCATTTTGCAAAACTTTGTTTTGATTCCTGTGCGGTTTTTACAGTACAGTCACTTTTTTTTTATATATATAGGTACCAGTCACTCTTCTCATGGACATGATAAAATGCCTGAGAAAAATAGCCTTGGTATGGAAGGATTTACCGTGGCGCCCAGTTTGAGGATACAGCGCACAACGGGATTGAAGGCATGAAAGCTAGAATAAGAAGTAACTGGTCACATTTCATCCACGATCAAGAAGCAGGAAAGAAATGGATGCTGCCGTCCAGTTGCTTTATCTTTATGCAGTTTGAAACCCCAACCTCTGGCATGGAGTTGCTCCCACTTAAAATAGGTCTTCCCACTTCAGTCCTTTCTAGAAACTCTGTCACAGACATGCCCAAAAGTTTCTCTCCTACATTATTCTGGACCCCATCTAGTTGAAAATTTACATCCACCATATATGCATACAAATATAAAATGAAGTTGATAAAAGGATTGAGGTGCCTGGAACGGATAGAAACTTCATAGCAAAACAGAGTCAACTGACTGGGTCCTTGGGGGCTCCCGGAGACTGAACCACCAGCCAAAAATTATACATGGCCTGGATCTACTTTCTGCAACACATATGTAGAAGTACTGCAACTCATTCTTCAAGTTGGTGCCCCCAACAACTGGAGTGGGGGGTTGTCCTGCCTGTGAATCTTATTCCCCTAACTTTGCTGCCCTGTCTGGCCACAGTGGGAGAAATGTTTGTTCCTGCAGTGACTTAATTTCCCAAGGTGGATTGGTATCCAGAGGGGGCTCCTCCCCCTTCTCATAGGAGAGGTGTTATGCAATGGGGGGTGGTGGTAGGAGAAGAGGGGCAGCTTCCATCCAGGTGTAAAGTAAATAAACAAATACATTAATGGAGAAAAATATAAATTGAACAATTATTAAAATAATTACCTTATGCCTCCAGAGTTTAAACGCCTTCAGGCTAGGGATTATATTCTAGTAGAAATAAACAGTGAATCTTTTCCTCATAAAATCCGTTATGTTTTATCAGTGGTCAACAAACCTATATTGACTTAGTCCATGAAATGCAAGAAGGACTTAAGGGTTCCTAGGCATATAAAAGCATGCTGAATGTTTTACTGCATATTTTAAAAGGTAAGTATATGCTAATCAAAACTGTACTCATTTAAGTTTTCCCATTCAGAGAGCTTCCCTGATGAAACAAGACTGTGTACAGTGCAAGAACAAATGGAATTTGGCATGAACCAAGCAAGGAAGACAGGTACGGAGTAATGGAAAGAGAAGCAGATGGCAAGGAACAACTCAGACCCAGGGCCAGCTTGTTTGCCCCCTCACACATCCCTGAGTATCTATGTGAAATGAGGCATTGAGATGACATGATCTAAGGTCCCTTCCAAGGCTAACACCTCATGATTCTAAAATGCTATGAAATCATCAGATGGCTGTCAGACTCAAGATCAAGTTGCCAAGGAGAGCCACTTGTGAATTTCTGGCTTGGTAATAACACTGATGGGACACTATAACTGTTCACCAGAGAGAGCAGCAAATTGTAATTCTTCTTTTCCCTTTCCAAGGCAAGATGATTGGTTCTGCAAATCACGTTCTACTCTTAGCTCAGTCTCAGGCAAGTTTTATACTCAGATCCACATTAGAGGACGAGGGCAGAGAAGACTCTGGACAATGCCCAGAGTCTTCAGTCTTGGTGGAAAATATGTATCCAACTCTGTTTTTAGGAGTCCGTGTAAGTGTACATCTTCTTAAGTCTAAGTGGAAAATGTGACACAGTTCAGGTTGGGTTCCAACCAACGTACAAAGAATCACTTCTGAAACCATGAAAAGGAGAGGGGGAAAAAATGACCCTGCATCACTTCAACCAAATTGGAATTGATATTTGTTGCGGAGCCTGGAGATTCACTTCTTGGCAGAAGTAGATTTTCCCAGTTGGTTACAAGTCTAATGATATAAAACAACAGCTGGTGTTGTAATGCCTAATAGATTGCATCTGCCCTGATATTTGAGAATGACCATGACAGCATTCCCAGTAGGGAGCTCACCCAGCCACAGACAATGCTCCATTCCTTTATAAAAAAAAAAGCCATCATGATTTGTCCTTTGCTTCTCCAGGATTGTGCCCAGATTGGAGAATCAGAGATTCACAGGGAAGACACAGAAGAAACAAGGGCAAGCTTTAACTTCTTTAAAGCCAAAACTAAATGTCTTACAATTCTACTTATTGGTCCGTGACTGATTGTGGTTTTTCCATTTCTATAAAACGGGTGACGTGGCAGAATGGAAAAACCATGGCGTTTGGCAGCAGGTGGCTCTAGGCTTTACTAGTAGCGCCTCGGTTTAGTGGCTAAGTGGTTTTACGGAAGTCACTTAATAGTTCTCCATCTGTTTATTCCTTGGTAAAATAGAATCAATTAGTGTGAAGTGGCTAAAACACACGAATGTTCTCTTTCTCTCTCTCTCTCTCTCTCTCTCTCTTTCTCTCTTTCTCTCTCTCTTGTGTGTGTTGTGTGTGTATGCTTATGTGTGTGTGTATGCTTATGTGTGTGTGTGTATATATATATATATATATATATATACACATATGTGTGTGTTTTGGTACATATGCATGTATATATGCACATATGTGAGGTCAGAAAATAATCTCAGGTGTCTTTTTCAATTATCTCTACCTTACTTTTTGAGACCAAGGGTCTTGTATTTCCATTTTCCACTGGACCCTGAAAATCACTTAGTCAGTCCTGAGATTTAGGAAGGAGTTCAATTCTACATAAATTCTTGCTCAAATTTATAGAAAAGAACTGTGCACAAATGGTATCACTTGACCTCATGACCAGAAAAGATGCAGGCATTTTGGGGATTTGCTTCATTGGGTACAATTAATTCTAAATTTGTTCTGTAGAATAGAAATGGACTTGATTCCATGCTCACATTTAAAGGCAATAAGGGATGGGAATTAAATCAAGGGATAGTAGCAAAAAACATTTACAGATCAAACCTCTTAAGACAACTAAAGGGTAGTAAAGCATCGTAGTCAGAAGCGTTCTATGACTAGAACTGATTCTGCAACTCCCTGCTGCTTCCTCATCATTTAGCTCCAAGGAAGCTACTAAGTCTTATTATAAAATGGATACCAGCAATGTCACTGGGAGCTATGAAGACAAAATCACACTACCCAGAAAGCTCTTAGCACACTGTTGGGCATGGAGTGAGTGAGCAGGACACATGACTAACTATTCTTCCCCTTCAGGGAAGAACCAGCAAAGTTCCACTTTCATTTGTAAATAATATAAGTGTGTTACTTTAAGGGACCTTAAAAATATCCTAAAATAATAAAGATAACTTTGGGTTTTGGTGATATTATCTTGTGAACCTGAGAATCATACCATCTGGGAATATTTTGATTCTCCAAACTAATTATTAATAGACAAATTTAAGCACGGAGGGTAAGTATGTAATATAAGCCATTCATTCCCATTTACACTTGTGGACTTTGTCTAGTTGTTCAGTAAGTACTTGTTTTATGTCAGGTTTAGGATAAGTTAGTGAAGACATCTCTCTCAAGTATCTTTTATAATAGAGAATGAATACTTGCAAACAAAAATTACAATTACAATGTCAATACACCTTCATAGACCCATACCTCTTATGATAGATAAGTGTCAAGCATCATGGTACCAAAGAGGGATGTCCCTATTCCTCTATCCTGATGACTCTATCCTGGAACAGGAAGGGACCTTCTTTAATAAAGAAGGAAGAGCCAAGATCATCGAGATTAACTATATGAAAAGAAGAACCGTATGAATAAAGATCTGGGGTTGGCTATAAACTCTGTACAAGATTCAGTAGGACTAATGCAGATTCTGAGGTGGAATACTAGTGAGGTAAGACCCAAGTTAATAGAGATAAACTGTGGGCATAGACTGTGGACATAGGCTCTGTAAGCCATTTAGACTTTCTCCTAAGCGGACGATGAGTCATTCAATTGAGTTAGGAGAAATAATTGTTACAATTCAGTATTTTTCCTCTGACTGCTATAAAAGTTCTTGACAGGCTGTAGGAAACTGTGCTCAGGAAGAAAGAATACTGTAAAATGATAAGACTAGAACTAAGGAAATGATAGTTATTATAAACAGACTGCCATCAGATATCATGGTAAGAGAAGCATAAGGACAGCAGAAGAACAGAACAGTCAGTAGATTTCTGGGTTGGCTAATACATTGGTTGGTGATGAATCATTGTCACACATGTTTAAGAGGATGCGGTAGGAATTTGAAGGGTAGTAATGGATTTAGTTTGGAGATAATGGCTTTGAAGCATCTTTGGGATAAAAGATGGAAATGTCCCATAGGTAGTCGGGGTGTCTGCTTTGGGGTTTGAGCAAGAAGTTTAGAAAAATATTTTGATGATAATCAATATAGTAAATGAAAAGTAAAATTATGAAAGGAGGGGATGTTTAAAAAAGAGAAATTTAAAGAGAAAATGTTGAGAGAGAGAGAGAGAGAGAGAGAGAGAGAGAGAGAGAGAAGTCAACATTTGACCAGATGCTGAATTGGAAGCAGGTGGAAGAAAAAGAGCTCAGGGAGCAGCAAGCCAGTGGCAGGGATATAGGACAGTGCTATATTAAAGCATCTAGGGAAAGAGAGTGCTCCAAGGGCAGGGGAGAGGCCAGGTACAGCAACACCAAAGAAGAGAAGGGGTGCTCACTAAAGCGTGCAACAAGGATGCGCTGCCCTTGGTAAGGTGGCTACTGTAGGGTATGAAGCCACCATGTGCATCTGTGAAGTGTGAGGGAAGAGTAAGGAAGACTCCTGTAGATAAGGGTGGCTTCCTAAAACTGAACCACACAGTGTTCCTATGAATAGAATCCTACTAAGTGATGGAATTTAAGAGAATGTCCAACACCCATGGCCCTAGGACTTATACATGATAAAGACATAAATGGGGATAAATAGTCCAACTGATGAATTCTAGCTCAACAAAGAAGCTTAAAGAAACCAAGCAGAAAGAAGATAATGCAGTGAGGCCTTCCTAAGGGTAGAATATGGCCGAAGTCGTGAAGTCTACCTGGAAGGCCTCATCTTCAGTGAGAAATCCTGAGGGGAATCACTGGAAGAACTGTAGCTTAGGGGACTGGATGCTCAGAGTGAAGAGGGAAGGAGTTAGATTATGTGCAGAACAGGCCCTGTGAAGGACGGTGATATTTGTAGAGCAAAGCTTCAGGACCAAGTCAGAGAAGAATGGATGTCAGGTCCGGATTTCTACTGAATCATCTCCCAGTGTCTCTTCGGTTCTTTTCCCCTTTGTCTCCTTTTACTGTCTCTCATGTTTACCGTGACATGGCTTTCCTTGCTTTGTTTGTTCCAGTTTTACTTCTTGTCCTAGCAGCAGCTGTGGGCAGAACACATTTTTAAGTGGTCACAGCCAAATTTGAAATGTCTTTTTCAATTCATACATACCATTAAGACTTTATCATCGTGTTTCCCTTTGTCTCTGTCTCCCATCCTGACACCATAAAGCATTTTACTTTCACAGATGGTGTAAGCCCTAAAATACATTATTATTATTATTATTATTATTATTATTATTATTATTATTATTGAAAAGCAGAAATGATTCCAGGTCTGTCCACACAGCTACCACTTTCCAGTGCATATCATTCTTTCTTTTTGGCCTTATATGTTTCCATTTTGTGTTTTTTCTTTCTTATGTCTGAAGGAGGGGCTTCAACATTTTTCTGCAATGTCGGTTCTCTAGCATTTGCATGACTAAGAATTTCTTTGTTTTGAAGGAATGTACTTTGAACTTGAAAATCTTATATGCAACATTCCAGTGTGACAGCTTTTCTTAGGGTCCTGTGGAGGTGTTGTTAAACTGCAGTAACACCCCGTGCCCCCACACCCTGCCTCCCACCCTGGCTCTTGAGAGCTCTGACCATCTGTACCTGTTGTCTCGTCTGTAAAGTTCCTTCCTTCTTTGGATGCTTTAATGGCCTTCACTGCATTACCAGTTTTGAACAAAGAGATTCTCATGTGTGTATGTGTAATTTTAATGATGTTCTACAGTCTGTGGATCCTCAGTGTTTACCAAATATAGAAATGTATTAACAATCATTTCTATTTATTTACTTTTACACTCCAGATATGAATCCCCTCCCAATCTACCCCCTGACTGTTCCACATCCCATACCTCCTCCCCGCCGCCCCCCAGTCTCCATAAGGATATCCCCACCCCACCCACTCCATCAACCCCACCCACCCCACCAAACTTCTAATCTCCCTGGGGCCTCCAGTCTCTTGGCAGTTAGGTGCATCTTCTCTGACTGAACCCAGACCTGGGAGTCCTCTGATATATATGTGTTGGAGGTGAATGCTGCCTGGTTGGTGATCCAGTGTCTGAGAAATCTTGGGTGTCCAGGTTAATTGAGACTGCTGGTCCTCCTACAGGGTCACCCTCCTCCCCAACTTCCTCCAGCTTTCCCCTAATTCAACCAGAGGAGTTGGCAGCTTCTGTTCATTGGTTGGGTGCACATATCTGTATCTGACTCTTTCAGCTGCTTGTTGGGTCTTTTGGAGGACAGTCATGATAGGTCCCTTTTTGTGAGCGCCCCATAGTCTAAATAATGGTGTCAGGCCTTGACCCTCACCCTGAACTGGATCCCCTTTTGGGCCTAACTCTGAACCTTCTTTTCCTTAGGCTCTTCTCCATTTCCATCCCTGAATTTCTTTCAGACAGGAAGAATTATGAGTCAGAGCTTTGACTGTGGGATAGCAACCCTATCCCTCACTTGATGCCCTGTCTTTCTGCTGGAGGTGGGCTCAATAATTTTTCTCTCCCCATTGTAGGGCATTTCATCTAGGGTCCCACCCTTTGAGTCTGGAGGGTTTCTCACTTCCCAAGTCTCTGGTACATTCTAGAGACTCCTCCCAACCTCCTTGCTCTGGAGGTTGTCCGCTTCTATTCTTTCTGCTGACCCTCAGGGCTCCAATACTAGATCAGATTCCCCTCTCCCCCGACCCCCATCCCCTTTCCCTTCCCTGTCCCTCCCTCCCTACCCTCTTGTGATTGCCTTTGTCTCCCTCCCAAGTGGGACTGAGGCGTCATCCCTTGGGCCCTTCAGCTTGTTGACCTTCTGTTTGATTTCTTTAAATATACTTTTGTGACCCATTTAAATAGGATTTTAATTATACATACACAAGTTAATGTTTTTCCCACAATGCAATAATGGTCTTGAATTTTGAAACTATTTTCCCTGTGATTTGTATTGGAATCTTTATTCTTATGATTTCTTATGACTTCAAGATCACTGTTGTTTTCTCCACTTGGATCTCATTTTGTGATGTCTTTCTTCATCCAAGACTGGCTTCCATTCCTAGAGGTTTTATTATTGTCTATATTTTCCCTATCTGTCTGGTTAATGGTTATTGTAACAACTCTCTTCTTGCCCTTTGTTAGTAATTTTAATATGTGTCTTTTCAGTAGGGGGAGATGTTTCTTTTTTAAAGTCATATATTTTTTCATCCTTTGTGTATGTGGTCATTTCTTTAATTATTATATTCCACACATTTTTTACTTCCTATAAATAGTCATGGGGTTTGTTCTGAAATACAGTTGAGTTATAGAAAATAATTTAAGCCTGTGGAGTAGTGTTTCTCATATGAATTAGATGGTATGGGGGAAGCATCGTGCTCTAGGGCTGAGACATCTTTTCTGTGTATTTTATTCAGTGACCACCAAATTAGGATGTTTTCCAGTCTGCTTAGTGACAGTAGACACTGTTTTCAGCCATTTACATGTATCGTAGACTGTCAGTTCTTTGGATAGAACTTTCCTAGCATTGGCGAATCATCATCCATACATGGCTCCAGGTCTGAAGGGAAAATTTATCTTTACTTCTGTGCAGCTTAAACAATTGACCTGAAACACTCTAGCTGCCTTGTTCTCCCTGGAGTTTCATCTTCTCTATATTTGAAGGAAGGGCTGGAATGTTGCCCAGGCTGCTACTTCTGAAACAGGGTCTGGAAAGATCTCTTTAAGAGAACAAACTTAGTGCATGCAGAATTCAGCCTGTTTGTTTCCCTCACTGGGAGACATACTATCCCTTGTTGTCTTATATCCAAAGCCTTGAAAATTGTTCCATATAGATTGTCCAATGTGTTTTCGATTGTTTCCAGCAAGATGGTAAATCTGGTCTCTGTTAGTTGACTTTGGCAAAAAAAAAAACCTAAAGCTCATCCTTTTAGAGCGCATTTCCTAGTTCCGCTCCTTCTGCTGACTTGAGGAACGCCTCCAGAATAAAAGCAAAGGACTTGTTATCCTGGGGTTTGTTGCAACTAGAATTAATTCCTCACTAACACAAGCAGGATAGTTTGCAAAAGTGGTCACTTGGGGGTCTTGGTTTGAAAGAATGTTTTTGTTTTTGTTTTTTTATCTTGGCCTTTTTTTGTTTTGTTTTGTTTTGTTTTGTTTTGTTTTTTGATGGCAGGAAGCAGGCACGCATTCAAAGTCTAAGAGAGGTGTGTCAGAACGAAGTGGTTTTGTGGGCCAAATCACCATGAGAAGTGATTGCTCTATAAAAACGTATTGTGAAAGAGGTAAAAAAAAAAAACTGTGAAAGGTCAATACATACCCATTATAAAAGAGGAATAATGTTTTCTTCCTCATTGACTAAATAGTATTCTCTTCACACACTAATAAACACAGCAATTATAATTGAAAATACGTAGCATTTCCCAATTGTGATAAAAAATATTGAGTGCGTTTTCTACAAAAATTACACGAAATAAGAATTAAAATTCACACATTCACATAGAGCCACAGTTTACTTTCTAAGCATATGGCTTTTAAAAAAAAAAAGAAAGCATTACAATGGAGATATCTGATTTTTACCATCTTAATAAGTGCTCAAACTGCATTATCTAAAACAGGACAGTCTGGTTTTTTGGGCCACACGATGTGGCACAAGCCGAAATGCATTGCATCCTCTGTAAAGTCCCCACATTCAACATATTTAACCTGAAGCTCATCATTTCTTCATACCAAGCTCCCAGTTTATAGGAATAGAAGATAAAAGGAGCAGGGAGAATGGCACCCAGATGGGAACAGTCAGTCGCGTGAATTCAGGTTGCAGGAGCTTTGTAAGTCTGCCCTGGCCGCTCCACAATGTTGGTGCTATTAGACAGAAAAGAGATATTGGAACTGTTCTCAATTATGAGAGACTAAGGAGATTTAACAACCAACACCGTAGGGACGCTTTAATTGGAGTTTTGTTTGGGGAAAAAAAAAACAGATAGTTGGTGGACAATGGGAGGTCTTTAAGTATGGGTTGATCATACCGTGAGGGTTTAGATTTCGTATCTGTACAGTGATGGTAATACTGTGGTTATGTATTGTTAAAAGCAGGGGAAATGCTGGGCTGTTTTAATTTTCAGTGGTGGCGATGCAGCCTGCCTTGAGAACAACAGTGTCTCATCCAAAGCCTCCCTCAGCACCTGAGCTGCTTCCTGTTGCTCTTCTTAATTTTTGTGCCAGAGTTAGGTTTTCTCATGATACAATGTTTGGTAGAGAAGAGAACACACTTATAAAATAGCTTGACCTCCATCCAAAGACTACACATGGACAGACCCATGGCTCCAGCTGCATATGTAGCAGAGGATGGCCTTGTTGGGCACCAATGGGAGGAGAAGCCCTTGATCCTGCCAAGGCTGGGTGCCCCAGTGTAGGGGAATGTCAGAGCAGGGAGGCTGGAAGGGGTGGGTGGTTGGGTGGGGGAACACCCTCATAGAAAAGGGGAGAGGGGATGGGATAGGGGGATTATGGACAGGAAACCAGGGAAGGGGATAACATTTGAAATGTAAATAAATAAAAAATCCAATAAAATATTTTTTAAAAAATGAAATAAAATAGTTTGGTATACAGAACATCATCCTAAGTGATTAATCATGCATGGTGGCAGAATTTTAATCACCAGATTCCTCCCAATGAAATAACTTAGACATTAAATTTTATAATAATTATATATTATATCTATCTATCTATCTATCTATCTATCTATAATGCACCTAATACATGTTTAAATTTTATACATATAAACTTTATATATAGATAAGCTAGATTGATATTATCAAGAGCAAAAGATTAATTCCAACATTTTTTGAAGATTGATTCTAAAATGTATGTAGACCAATAGAGAGCCAAGATCAAAGAACAATCAGTTCATCTCTGAAAAGGTGGAAGGCAAGGAAAGGTTTATGATCAAAACATGAAGGTCGTAAAACGATTCCGGAGTTAGAAAGTGTGGTGTAGGCATGGACCATTGACATAATAAAATAGAACACTTATGTCACCATGGCGTTGTGATGCACACTATGGTGAGCTTGGGGGATGGCCGGAGCAGAGAGAAACAGTTTAATACATTGCTACATGAACAACTGTAATGGGGAAAACGAAATTGGAACTCTATCCCAAGCCAGATACGAGAAACGGCTACAGACACTTGATAGCTGGGGGACATGTCCCTTGTTCAGAACAATAGGAGGAAAACAAACTTCAAGAGAGCACCTATCAGAGACAGACATTAATGGAGTTGAAGGGGTACCCTGGGCAAGCAGTGGCAGTGGGCTGAAGAACATGAGCTAGGCATCGTTCAAGTGGAGGGAGTAACTGGTTTGGGTAGAAGGCACAGAAAATGCTTTTGAGCAGAGATATTCTTTTTAAAAGAATATTTTGTGTTCTTTAATTTTTTTTCATATTTGCAATGTATTTTTATTGGATTATTCCCATCCTATTTCCTACTGTCCCTTCCAGCTTCATCCAGGCTCCTCTGTTTTAAATCATGTATATATGTATGTATGTACTATGTATGTATGTACGTATGTGTATATGTATATGTATATGTATATGTATTTATGTGTGAGTATGTGTGTATATATGTGTGTAGTATGTATGTATGTATGTATGTATGTATGTATGTATGTATGTGAACTTACCACGTCCACTCAGTGCTGCCCATATACACACGTTGCTGGGACATCCACTGGTGCATAAATAACCTACTAGTGGCCACTTCCCTCAAATAAAAATGACTCTCCCTCCCCAGTAGCTATCCCTCATCAGTAGCTCCTCATCTAGGAGTGAAACCTTAGGGCCCTTCTTCTACCCATGCTGGAACTGTGACTGGCCTGATCTGTGGAAGTGCACTTGCTGATGATATAGGTACACAACCTCTGCACCACGCCCAGAGGACAGCATTTCATAGCCCCCCTTCTCATCCCCCGACCCATACATCCCTTCTGCTTCCTCTTCCAAGATATTCCTTAACTTTGGTAGGAGAGGGTTGATATACATGTGCCACATATAACTGAACACTCACATGTCTTACTCGCGGCACTTTGGATGGTTATGAACTCCTGCATTAGCCACTGTGTGCTGCAATATGAATCTCCTCTCACCAAGACTGGGGACAGCACAAAACCATGTACATAAACACAGTTAGAAGGCAGTTTCAAAGAAGTAGCCAGTTAGCTCAGATGGCGAGAACATGGTGCTAATGGCAGTTGGACAACATGACCATTTAAAAAAATTTTATATCGCCACACTAAAGGACCTATGGCCTCTGTAGACATGGATTTTGATGAACGGGCATGAAAGTGAAGGTAACTTTGCCTTACTTGTCTCTGTGACTTTTACTTTCAGGCTTTAGAAACATGTCTTAAGCTGGGAGGAAACTTGGTATGACTACAAGTCAAACACAAACTCCTCAAATCTAAAGGGTATGGAAATCATATGTGGCTAAAAGGTAGCATGTCCTACGTGCAGACAGAAAGGTTATTTCAGAGAGACTTCATTAATGAATACCGTTTGCTTCCCATGTACCGCTGACGTCATTGCTTCCTTACACCAAAACCTTGACACCAATACTTTACTTTGAAAGTTAGGTATCTCACGTGACAAAAGGCCGCATGTGCCAGATAGGGAAGGAAGCTAGTCCACAAACCATGTCGTCTGGGTTTACATTCTGCTCTCACTGCTTTAAAGCCAAGCTCAAGTTACTTAATGTCTGGAACCTTAGCTGTCTCGTCAGGTAGGGGTTCTGTTTGTTTACATTCTTCCGGTTGCAAGTTCTGAAATATGACTTGAGCGAATGAGAACAGGCCCTCACGGAGGGAACGCAGTGCAGTCAATGCATCAGGGAAAAGCTGAAGGACTGGGCTTAGGTGTGCAGACGTCAATGCAGCTCTAGACATCCAAGATGGGAAAGATGAGTAGTTTCACAGGATTCTGGCCTCTGAGTGGTTAATGTTCAGAAGTTTGTGTCTTTTGTTGATATGGTCAAGATTCAAGTTCTATAAAGTGTTTCCAAGCAGCCTACTTTGATTTCCTTGCTTATTTTTTATGCAGAGGAGCACAGGCCAGCATGATCCATCAGGCTGTAGAAGAGGCTCGTTAAGAAGGAAGAGGAGGTGGACCTAACTGCCATGTGGAAGCTTACGTGTGTGTGTGCTCTGTGCCCTTGCTGATCCAAGTGTCCCCAAACTCATTCCTATTCTTCAATATTCAGCCATGCTTTAGTCTAACGTAATGTAACTTCCCATAAACAAGAAAAATTAATTTCTCTTCAGAGATGAACAATGCCATAGTATCTTCACTTCCAAGTACAATTTCCTAAGTAATGCATTTCTATCCTTTAACTCACTTGCTGGCCTGTCTCTGGAATCTGTTGCCTGTGTATTTAGGCAAAACCTCACAACACCAATAACCATGGGTGCCTGTCATAGAGCAGGGTGTTTGCATCAATACTGCCATGTCCCAGAGATCTCCAGTGGACAGACCTAGAAAGTGAGGTCTAGAACGCTGATGTACTTTATCTAACCAATAACTGGGTAGGCAGTCCATGGTCCAGAACTCAAGTTTGTCCACACTAGAGCCATCTGTTTCTGTTCCATTTTGGGGAAGTTAAAATGACATCAACAAATATCCCTCTAGAATCTAAAAGCCATCAGAGCTTTTCAACATGACAGCAGAATGCTGAGAAGTTTCAGGTTGTGGAAAGCAAATGGTGGGAGGTCTAGGGGTATAGAGTTATGGGTAGGAGGTGAGATCTATTTATTTAATGGGGAGAAGGTATGAGTTTGACTTTTCTGTCTTTAAGGACATCTCCCTGCAATAGAACAATTACTGATGACTTTTCACTCAACCATCTTTATACCAATATGGTTGCTTAGTTTTATAGTAAAGACATCGGTTGACATAGTCAGCAGCCCACACTGATATCTGATGGTCTCACTACTGCTTTTCTTTACCTTTACATGCATACAAAGCAAAGTATCATTCAATAGAGATAGGACGATAGTTAACTGTATGATTTTGGGAAAACATTTAGATTCTTGCCTTATGACAAAAGGCAAAAATCAAACTGGAGAGAAGGCTCAGCAGTTAAGAATGCATGCTGCTCTTGCACAAGACCTGAGTTCAGTTCCCAGCACCTACACTTGCCAGTTTACAATTGTCTGTCACTGCAGTTCCAGAGGATCTGTTCCCTCCAGTCTCTGAGGGCACCTGCATTCAGATGTACATAAGCGCGCGCGCACACACACACACACACACACACACACACACACACACACACACCACCACCACCACCACCACCAACAACAACAACAACAACATTTTCAAAAAGCAAATCTGTTTTCAAAAAAGGAAATTTCTAAATGTGTTAAAAAGTTGTTGCTTTTTAAAAAACAGGAATCATAGGTTAAAAATGTAGAAGAAGACATTGAAAATTAAAGACTGGAGAAGACTTTAGGAGGCTAAAGACAACACAATGTCCCTACTCTGTGGTGCACAGGCACGCTCGGGTGTTGTGGGTGCCTTTGTGACCTGGGAATGGTAATAAAAAGACAGGTTCCAAGACAGTGCTGCAGCCAGTGTGCATAAAGACTGCGTTCTCTTTAAAACTTTCAAAGACCAAGTCTCCCGCCCCCGTTTCTTTATACCCAGAAAAGCACAGTGCCAGATTTTTTTTTTATCCTGCTAAGATTTATTCCCAATTTAAATCTTGGAAACTGCACACAGGCATAATTATTTTGGTCAATCAAGGAGAAAGCTTATTCTGTTTCAAAACAAGTCATGCAAGGAAAGATTTAAGGAATTTCATTTTAGCCTGAAGAAGTGAAATTCAAACTTCCACTAAAGGACACTTGGGGGGAAATGTTTAGAGAAAGTCATGGTGTTGGCTACACTCTTTCTGAGTGACTTATTCTGATGTCAGGTATGTGGTGAGGTTTAGTAAGAGCCCTGCATTTGGCCCAGCCTAGGTTCTCACAGTGTCAAGTAACAAGCTGGCCATATTTGAATTTTATTTTCTTTGAAGTGTTTACATTGTATTGCACTGTTGGCTTGGTTACCATTATTCAATGTACGCTTTAAAGATTTATCTGTGGGTAGGCACAGAAGTCAACAGAGAGTATTTTTTTTTCTTTGTTTTTAAGTTTTCGGTCAGAAGATTTAGTACATGTTAGGTTCCAAGAGAAACAAACGGAGATCTAAGCTCATGGATATGGTCATTGCTACAGAATTCAATCCCCGTGTGTCATCTCTGACTGTCATTTTTAAATTAGTGCTCATGTGATGTCACACGGCGTGAGTGCTTCTGCCAAGCAAAGCAAAAGTGAGAGGTAATGTCACAGTGGGCCAGGCTGCCAATCATCCGAATGAGCCACAAGCAGGGGAAAAAAGGAAAGCTTTGGGTGGGAAAAGGCACTATTGGAACCCCAAGATATTGATCAGTTCTGTCACATCTGTCCCATCCCTTGTGTCTTCATCTTTCTTCAAGATGACATACAACTTGGTCGTGTCTATCAACACAATGTGAAATTAGGTTATAGAATGAAACCAGGCCCTACAGAGATGCCCCGGTGGATAAAACACTTTTCATGGAAGTGTGAACACTGGAGTTTGGATCTCCATGACCCCACAGGCTTGGAGGTTCTCAGTATTTCCAATACATGAGAAGCAGAGACAGGATCCTTGGGCAAACTGGCTATCTATTCTACTCAGAACTGGTAATTCCTGGGTTCAGTGAGAGACCCCAGTTCAGTCAACAAAGTGGAGAGCAATTCAAGGTTTTCAAGTCACTTTGAACTTTTTCACATGTCCGACCCTCAACCAATGGGCAGGGGGAGAGAGCCAAACCAAAAAGCACCGAGTTACATTGGCCAAGGCAAAGTCTTAGCAATACCTCAAAACTACATGGACAAATAGACATAAATATCACAGGAGAGTAAACATGGCAGCGGTGGAAAGGAAAGGAAATAGCTAAATTACAAATTAAATTTTAAGAGCAAAATAATTTAACAGGTACCCATTCCATTTTTAACCAGGGAATCTGGATAATAGAAACCATCCAAAAATTACATTAGATGGAAATTGTATCAATCTAAACTGATATCGCATATGAGTTTTAGTGGAAGCTAACAAGGGACTTAATGTGCTGTATCAGGTCTTCAAGCATTGGTGTTGGCGTCTCCTCGATGCAGAAAAGATGGAGTAGGTCACAGAGAATGTGTACAAAACCAGGAATGACTTAAATAATGAGAAAGTCAAGTTCCTGTCCCACTCCACAGCAGTTCAGGAAGGATGTGGATAAAGACACATAAAGCTTTGAAAATGTTCATTGTCTGCGAAGGAGAAAGACGGAGTGCCTCAGAGTAATAAATTCAAGCTAATTATTAGGATAAACTCTCCGACAGTTCTGCGTTATGTGGAGAGAAACTGTTCCTGGTGTGCAGAAATGGAGAACTTTAAACCAAGCTCCTGCTGACTGAAACACGAGCCGTAACAGGGCAGGCAGATGCTGTCTAAAAACTGTCTCCTTTTGGACTTGTGAGCATGAAACTGGGGTTACTGTTGGGCTGATTTTCACATGAGCCCCTGGGCCTTGCTGACTCTAGGAGGAAAAAGAATGAATACACAACATCCTCTTCAACTGAGGCTGTGTCTATAAAGAAGAAAAAGTGGGCTTTTCCCTGACTGATCTTGGAAAGATTCTCAAGGGAAGCATGGGCCTTGGGTGAATTCTGAGGGAGCAAACGCTCCTTTGGGGGCTCAGGACTTTTAGCTTTTATCTTGAGTTTTCAGATGATATCCTCTAGCCACTTCCATTCAGTGCTCATGTTTCTGAATTTCGTGGGGTTAATAGTTATCATGTCTTACCACCTTAATTTCTGTTGGTCATGTAACATTCCTGAATAGCGACAGACTTCTTTTCTGGTCATTCCTTGGGCTTATTTGTCCTCTGTAGCGGTCATAAACGTTGTGGGCTAAACTCGAATTTCTACAGCAACTCTTACTTTGTCTCCTTCGTAATTTTATCCTGTGACTTTAGTATGCCCAAATATTTCTTAGTTCATGATGCGACAAAAACTTAGGTTTCCTAGATAAGTGTTATTTTACTTATCTTTTTATAGGGTCTTTAGGAGAACATAAGTGCCCACCATCTATGATCCTTATAACTACATATTCCTTTTAAGTATTCTTTTTTGATCAAACTTCTTTCGCCATGTAAATTATATTAAATACAGTCTATGTCTGCAACAAATACTCAAGTATACAGAGTGATTGGAAATGTAGGTACAGGAAATTGGAGACATGTAATCTTGTACTTTATGGGGGAAAAGAAATACAATGACAATGTAAAGAAGAGCGGATGATTTATAGATCATCTGTGTCCCTTAAGTCAACAAATATTTATCATTTGTGCATATATTAGTGTCTATGTGGCTGGAAAATTTAGAGCATACACAGTGAGAGAAACACCAATCTAGACATTAGAGAATTAATGTTTCATGAAAGAGAATGTGCACACATGACAACATCGATGTAAACTGACATGTAATATGATGCTATGGTAAAGACTGTAGTAAAGGAAAGTCAAGACCACAAATGACATCATGTTTCCAAGGTTACCATGACATTCCTGGCTTATACTGCTGTGGCTTTCACCTGTTGGAAAAGTGAAGTTTGTATTTAAAAGAAAATTAATGATGTATGGAGTGTCTGAATGTATTTAAGGCAATATTCTTTTCTTCCCTTATGCATTTTTAAAACTTCTTAAAAAGAATTATTTATTATAGTTCACATCTATGAGTACACTGTGGTTGTCTTCAGGCACACCAGGAGAGGGCATCGAATCCCACTACAGATGTGTGTGAGCTACCATATGGTTGCTGGGAACTGAACTCAGGACCTCTGGAAGAGCAGTCAGTTTTCCTAACTGCTGAGTCATCTCTCTATTACCACCATCCCCTATTCATTTTATCCTTCTGATTTACCCTCTACTTTTTAGAATGACCAATTTCCATTTGTCTTAGATTTTATGATTCTAGGTGTGTCTCCTCCACCGACTCTTGGTTTTATGTTCACTTTGTGGCTTCTGTCTTAGTGAGTCTAGAGAGTAGGGTCTAGCTCCATTCATTTTAGATTTCATGATCCCAGCCTTCAGAGACTCGCAAGTGCCTGACACTGGGTTTCTCCCATGAGTTTTGATTATGTTCTCCTTTGTTTTTATTGACCTAGCAATCAATAAGCGTTAATTCTCCCATCAACCCAATAGACAATTAATCTTGTCCCAGTTGCCAACAACCTTCCTGTTACTTTTATAACAATGTCTGTCTTGCACATTTATAATTCATTCTCCATATATAGAATCCTTAAAACAATAACAATGTCAGACCTTTGTCCAATGCCGTTGTGGGCATTCCCATCATGTTTGAAATAATTTATTTCATTTTCAAGGAGGTATACAATGGAATTACTGGGTTCTTGTTTCTGTATTTGCTTTTTCCAGACTCAATAATGATTTTAATGATATTAAGATGGTCCTTTAAGATGCGATAAGGCAATGAGGATTAAGCCTTCATTACCTCATTGTGGCCTCCATTACTGTAGAAGTCAATCATTATCCATTGATGAATTTGGCTTTTGTTTCTTCTCGCTTACATTTACCTTCTGTTTGTCCCACTGTCATGGGTGAAACTTCAAGGTCTTTTTGAATGTTGGTCCCTTCACCTTGGACTTCCTAACCTCCCAAAGTACCAACAGTACATTTCTGCTTGTTATAAACTACCCAGTCTGTGGTATTCTGTTACAGGAACACAAAATGGAATAAGATGCTATGGTTTGCCTTTTAAATAATTTTTAGTTAATATTTTCAGCTTAGCATATAACACAAAGTGTTTCAATATTAAGCTTCCCGTGTGCCTGTCATTATGCCCTGATGTGTTCTCAACTCCGTCTCATATTGCTCCTGCTTCACTGGACTCGATCCCCATGACTTCATTTTGCTCCTACCACCATAGTAAATGTTATCTGCTCAGGCCTTTGCGTTTGCTTTTTGTTCTGAAGTGTTTGTCTAGTTCTTTCCTTGGATGGCTTCTTTTGCCGTCCTGGTAACAGCTAAACTTTCCTTCAAGTGCTCAGAGTAGGAAGGGGAAAGAAACCATACCTTGTGTAAAAGCCTTCAACTGTAGCTCTGTGAAAAACATAGTAACTAATTCTGAGGGAAAGGGATGGTGGCGTTCTTTTTACTTCTCAGCAGTATGGAGAGCAAGGGTGCTAATTCCAGAATTTAAAAGTAATCTCCTGAAATTGTGTCTCCCATTATCTTTTTGTTGTATGTATTGGTTTAGAAGAGAGAAACGCAACCCTCTAATATTTTCGGGATACTCTAAAGAGCACAGATCCCACTGAGATTCTAACTCATATTTGAGGACGCATCCGTGTGCCTTATTTCCAGAAGCCTGCTGCCCTGCAGCCCAGTGTGGTGCCCCATGGGTGCTTTTCCAAAAGCCACGTAACTGCAAATGGTGGTGACCTCTTGATCTAGGGAAGCATGACATATGTTTGTGTTTGTGAAAAAGAAGAGAAATTGAAGGCAACGGGCCTAATATGCTGAAATAGTCACAATACTTTACTAACATTTTCCTAATATAGTGATCGATCAGTAAAAAAATGGGCCTCTTAAGAGGAAGCGTGTTACATTTTAGGAAAAGGATTTAAAAGCACACATGTAGAAATGCTTTTGCTATTGTATCATATGTGACCTCTTGTCTTCTTCCTGCTCTCATGTTCTCATTCCTGTCTCTTTTGTAGCTTACTTGTCTATCGCCACACCCCTAACTATAAGCACACAATCATGATAAGCTAGGATCTGCATATAAAAGAAAAATAAAAACCAAAAATCTAAACCGCCAACCAACAGATAGGCTAATGCAGTAAAGAGTCAATTCTCAAAAGAAGAAACCTAAATGGCCAGTAAGCATTTTTTTAAAGCATTTGACATCCTCAGCTGTCAAGAAAATGCAAAGGAAAACTGATTTGAGATTCTGTTTGACTCTAGTCATAATGGCTGTGATCAAGAGAATCCACAACAAATGCCTGTGAGGATGTGGGGAAAAAGGAACCCTTATTTAATGCTAGCCAAAGGGTGAACAGGAACAACTATTGTGGCGATCAGTCTGGAGATTGCTCAAAAAAATTAAAAATTGAAAATAGAACTACCACACATCCTAGTTAAACTACTAAAAGGATTCTGCATCCAGGGAAACATTTACTATTTGCACATAGGTGTTTATTTCTGTATTATCCACAGGGCAAGAAAATAGAATCAGCCTAAAGGCAACATAGGGAAAATAATGCAAATATTATATATATGTATATATATACATATATGCATATAAACACACATTTTTTATTAATTGTTAAGAAGAGTAGAATTTGGAGCAAAACGTATACATCTGGAAAGTATTATATTAAACCAGGTGATCTAGCCTCAGAGGCTTGGGGAATTTAAGAAACATATTAGTGGCAAAGGTGGGTTTCAAACAGGGTTTTCTGGGCCGACTATGTCTTTGGGGTTGATTTTTTGCAGTGTAGAGTCTCACTGACAGTGTGACACTTTACTCAGGGCCTGCTTTGCCTTTATCAAAGCCAGAGCACAGTGGAGGCTGGGAGACACTTAGACTGCAGCATTAAAGATAGTTACAGGTGATCACTTGGGGGTGATGTCCAGGCCTCTGCTAATTGTTTGGTAGAAAGGAGAAATAGTATTTGGAATTGCAAGACTTCAATTTAAATTGTGGGACCAGGGATTCCTTGGGCAAATAGCTCTGAGCTTAATCTTCTTGCTGAAGATTTGATGGATCTGATATTGTCTTCTCCGAGATACATTGCGAAACTCTATTGGGGTAGGAAACTCTATTGGGGAGTCCAAATGATTGACAAACTGATATAAGAGTTCTACAAGAAGTTTATTTGCGTGGGTGCCTTAAACTCTTCTTGTGTGAAGTGGAAAGATAACGCATCTATAATCTTTTTGTAGAGAAATGAAGAGCTGAGCCTTATGGAAGAAAAATTCATATTTAATAAATATGATTAGATGACACCAATTTAGTTATTGAAAGGTAAAATAATAGTTGTCTATCAACTGAAATTCTTTTCCGAGAGATGTTTACTAAGCTGCTTGTAGGTCTTTATGAGGCAGGAGCGTGAAGTGTTCATTTTCATCCTGTCAAAAGTCAAATATTGAAGTCATAACCCACAGCATTCTAACTTAGCTTATCTGCAAAGATGAGGTCTTAAAAAAAAAGACTAAGACAAGGTCTTCATGGTGCATCTTAACACAATATTAATGGTGTCTCTGTTTAGAAAAATGGACATACAGAGAGACCAGGAGTGTGCACAGAGATGAGAAACTGTGTCAAAGTGCAGCAAGGCAGCCATCCACATGTCAAGGAGACAGAGCTTCAGGAGACGGTGACCTTGCCAAGACTTTCATGTTGAACTCATCCTTCTTGAACTAACTGTAAGCATGAACTTCATTTAAGACACCCATTTTGAGATTATACTATTACAGTGGCCTTAGCAAGCTAACACACACTGATAATTTAAGATCGTTTTGAGTTGAAATGTTAAATGTTACCTGGTGGAGTAATATGATTTCTTGATTAGACACAGCTCATCGAGTCCTTCAGGGGAATAAAATCACAACCTCAGTGTTATAATTTATATCACAAAATCAGCTGCACAGCTGACAAACGAAAACTTAAGTTGGGAAATAGCATCAACCAGGTGTGATGTCACCTGTCTGTAATCCTAGCACTGATGAGGCTGAGGCAAAAGGATTAGGAGTTTGAGGGCGGGATGGGCTATATTGAAAGACCCTAGCTCCAAAATCTGAGGTCTGCTGATACGTCTCAGGAGCAGAGTGCCTCTCAGCATACACCAATGCCTGGGTTGATTCTCAGCACTCTCTCTAAACATGTGTTCTCTACAAGTTAACAACAATATCCTCCTGTGATAGTTAAAGATGCCTTCTGTGTTTTCAATTAATTTTCTTAGCAAAAGGAATTTGCTTTTCCCCCCCCTATATCTATGAAGCCAACACAATCTATATTTACTACCCAAAGGTAATGCTTTCCCAAAACAGATTGACAAGAAAAGTACTGTTCTCACATGTAAAGTTCAATTCTCAGTCACAAAAGTATCTGGTTTCGAGTTCCAACCCCACTCATCACAATTGCCTGACCTCACTCTGCCTTTCCCCATTTAGGTGAGTCAGTTCAGTGGATAAAGTCAGTAATTTCGATTAGAGATTGCTATGCCAAACCTACCCTGTGCCTTCTCCACTGTCCCCAATAGCTTAAGATAAAGCAGTCACCCTGGTGCCCTCACTGGAAGTTTTAGAGGTTAGCTACTAATTTCCTGTGGGCAGCTAATTGCACGTGTACCTTCAGAAGAAGAAACCATAATGGTAGCCTAGTCCAGGTCATCCGTGGGAGCAGGGCGAGCGAGTGAAATTCTATATTAAAAACAACATTTATATATAAATATGTGAAAGTACAATCTAGCTTGGGCAGTCTGAACCCTCTGTGATTGGGGTCTTCTACAGTAGGGGCAACCAAGGCAAGAGCAATGCCTGTATCATTTGGGCAATCACTTGGACTACCCTAACTAATAATTTGAATGGAGGTTTCTTATACCTGGTACTGGGATTTTTGTAAAATATTCTATGGCCACTCTGGGAATCCTTGTCAGCCCAAGTGACAAAATTTCATTTAGTTTTATACATCTATGTACAAACTCAGACAGACAGACAGACAGACATGCACACACACACTTATGTATTATATATAATTTTAGATAAATATACAGTATGGCTCTTTGAGACTTTATCAAACATTCTTGGTGTTGTTTGCCCCTCCTCCCTCTTCCTTTTCTGTATTAATCTTCCTTTCCACTTCCCAATACAGACCCCTCCTTATCCCATTTCCTCCTTCATCCCATCTGTTTATATAGTTATGCATTTATACATACATGTAACAATAATGATCAAAGAAATTAGAATCAATTTGAAAGGAAGGGGCATGGGAGTACAGAGAAGAGGAAAGTGATTAGTTTTAAGTGTAATTATATTTTAAATTCAGAAATCTTAACAAAAATATCATCTGTTGACATTAACAAATGCTATTTAGCTCTCCAACTTGATCAAGAACTTAGTGCAAATTTAGTCACGTTTCTAACATGTTTTTGAATAAAAATCAATAATTTGATTCTAAAATGTATGTGTAAATGAAAAAGGCTTTAGAATAGCCAACACAATTGTGAAAACGAGAAAAGTTGGAGGAATTGCACCACACTAAATGGAAGACTTAATGCGTGCCATCCATCATCTTTTCAGAGCGATCAACACGTAGGACAACTGAACAGCATGGGGAATGCAGAAAGGAACAGCCTCATTCTTGACAAGTAGGGCAAATAAAGACATCAAAAGAGTGCCCATCATCCTCAGTCGCTCCATGGAAAGATGCTTGGATGCAACTGGCTTGGATGCAGAACAACTGAAACCGTGTGTGTGTGTGTGTGTGTGTGTGTGTGTGACACACGAAGTACTAAGCCCCGTAAAAGAATGGACTAATGATTCAACTGTTGAGGGAGAACCTATGAAGAGAGCTCATGCACCAAAATGCTTGCCATGGAAGTATGAGAACCTAAGTTCCACCCCCAGAATGCCAGTCATGGTAGTGTGTGCTTGTAACCTCAAGTTGGGATGGAGGAAATAGGCAGATGCTTGAGGCTTGCTGGCCAGCCTTGCTAAGCTCTACTCTACTGAAGGAGCCTGTGTCAAAAAGCAAAGAGATACATAGAACCTGAGGGGCGATACCTGAGGGTGTCCTCTGGCCTTCACATGCACCTGCACACATTACAACATTAACATACCCAAATCACTGAATGAATCTCAAAGGCATTATGCTAATTGAAAGAGTCCAGTGTAAATCTTTTACACACTGTGTTAGTATACTGTGATGTTCTTGAAACGAGAGCTACAAGAATATCACATTAACGGTGACCAGTGGGAGGGGCAAGTAAGGAGTGACTAAGAAGTGAGTGTCATAGGAAGAATTTGGGATCATGGAATAATTCTATAATTCTATGTCCTGATCTATGGGACAATCTATGTTGGTCTGATACTCACATGGTTCTGTGTATGTACTGATTCACAGCACTGTACATGAAAAGACCAATTTTACTGTGTGCTAATGAAAATATTCCTTGGGGTCAGCACCCTCTTAGAGACACTGAGTCTCACACACACACACACACACACACACACACACACACACACACACACAGAGAGACACACACAAACCAAGCCCTATTCTTACATCCTATTGGCTCCTTTTCAAATGCTGGCTTCATCTCCTTCATCCCCCCTCCACAGCCTTTCCAATTGTTCTTTGTTTCACCAAAAAGGCAGTCATGATTTCTATTCTCCTATGAAAGGACTTGCCTAAGAACCCAGCCTCACTCTGCCCTGCCATGCCTCGACTCCTATAACTCTTCCTATATCCTTCTTGGCACATATCCTAACACTTAGATTATTCGAACAATTTTTCAGGTGCATATATTGGTCTGTCATGACCAGAATGTCTTTTCCTCCAAAAGCGTGCAGATACAGAACAAACCCAGACTCACTGGAGCCAGCGTAATCAAAATGTTATGTCGAAAAAAGCCAATCTTATTTCTGTGAGTGTGAGACTTTAGAGAGGAAGTCACAGGATGCACCAGCAGTGCACATGGAATTCCAACCGTCTACGGGCACGACATTTCATTAAAGAATATACTTACACAGACCTTCACCTGCACACACGTACAAACACACACAAGGAAGCCCCTTGCTTGGCTTATAATTATCGTTCAAAGGAACTAGCTACGGCAATATCATAGTAGTTTCCATTTTATATTAGAGATGCTCATGGAAACTCATTTTCATGTATTTCATGTGACCATCTTCTAATTGAATTGTCATGATAAGCTTTGATCACTTATTTTGCTTTTTCAATGAAGAACTGGAAAGGACTAGGATATTTTGACACTGATAAAGTTTTGAAACTGACTAATGTTCTCCTCTACACATTCCATATTCATCCTAAGTTGTCTGTGGTTTTTTTTCTTTTGGGGTGAGGATGCCCCTCTTCCAAAACACTGACTGAACTTGAGCACTTCACGTGTGCCAAGCGCTGTTTAGCAGTCAAATACAGCAGGCCGTGCCTTTGTGTTTAGAATCTACACTTTAGTAATTGCATGCCACAAAAGAGCCAATATTTGCAGGACCTGTGAAGAGAGGTGTAGGTTTTGGGTACAAAGGAGGGGTTCTCTGACACAGGCAAGGAAAGGTAGAGATGCCTTGGTAGAAGGGATGATGCTTGGTCTAGTTTTCAGAATAAATAAGACTTAGTTAGGCTGCGGAAGATTGAAAGGATTTGACAGAAGGTAAATCTGGGACAACATATGTTAAACAGGGTTTTGGGGTCCTTTCTAACCTGACATTAGAAACAGTACCTCATTTCCTCCAGAGCCTCTCCTTGCTTCTCGGAAACAGTGCTTTCGTCCTGTGACCTCAGCCAATAATGGTCCCCAATCTTCTATGCTTTCTTCAAAGCATGTCTTTTGATATGGGTGAGGTGGGCACAATCTGAGTCTGTGGAAAAACATCCTACGTGTGGGTTCCACTGTGTACATTTTTCACTATTGATCACTCTGGACCTACAGTTAGTCAATTCAAGTATAGACCCCAAATACCAACATCTGGTTCTGAGGAAGCCTGTGCTGATCAGCACACGGTTATTATGCTTAAATGCTCTTAAGTACAGGGAGGGGGGAAAGGCTTCTGCCATGGAGCAGCCACACACCTACTAATAAACCTTTAAGAACCGATGTATTGGATTTCTTTCTCCTTCCTTCTTTCACTCTTCTTGTGAGTCAAGTCAATGTTTCAAGTGGAAGAAAATGGAGATGTTAGCATCACCTCTTCTACCTGGCTAATTTGAAGAAAGGAAAAAATATAATCAGGTTTCAAGCTTAGGATGCTTCTGTGCAGACTGACAGCCAGCTGAGATGTGAGGAATTAAGCACAGGGAGGAGGCATTCTGGGTACTCCGGCCACCAGGGAAGGACCAAGGAAAAGTACAAGGGTGAGCAAAGAAGTGGAGGAACGCAGTTAGACAAGATGGATGAAGCAAAGAAGTGCAGGCTGACAGGAGCCGGATGTAGATCGCTCCTGAGAGACACAGCCAGAATACAGCAAATACAGAGGCGAATGCCAGCAGCAAACCACTGAACTGAGAACGGGCCCCCGTTGTAGGAATCAGAGAAAGGACTGGAAGAGCTTGAAGGGGCTCGAGACCCCATATGAACAACAATGCCAACCAACCAGAGCTTCCAGGGACTAAGCCACTACCCAAAGACTATACATGGACTGACCCTGGACTCTGACCTCATAGGTAGCAATGAATATTCTAGTAAGAGCACCAGTGGAAGGGGAAGCCCTAGGTCCTGCTAAGACTGAACCCCCAGTGAACGTAATTGTTGGAGGGAGGGCGGTAATGGGGGGAGGATGGGGAGGGGAACACCCATATAGAAGGGAAGGGGGGGTTAGGGGGATGTTGGCCCGGAAACCAGGAAAGGGAATAACATTCGAAATGTAAATAAGAAATACTCACGTTATTAAAAAAAAAATAAGTGGAGGGACGAAAACAGATCTGAATGCTAAGATAGAAATTGATCCTGATGAGGGCTGAGAAAACATGATGAGCTTCATGGAATACTTGGCAGCAAAAAAGAATCAAGATCTACCAATGTTTTAGACAATGATCCACAGATCATAATAGAAATAATTAGTCTAATCACAGGAAGAGTCTAGAGGGGGCCAAAAGAGGACGCTTCTGGTATCCTGTCAAAAAGAGTTATTCCAGAGGAAATTAAGAGTTCCAGTCCCTTTACCCCTCCCCCAAATTAAAAAGCCCGTTCAGACTTCACATTTTCAAGCCAAACCACAAATTCCTGACTGGGTCATATGAGCACCGAGGCCCTTTCATATTTCCTTTGATGTATGAGCATGTGTAATGGAGTGACTCCTCCTGTGGGCCCATGACTTCAGGGCACACACACACACACACATAACGGAGAGAAGAGAATAACCATCTAGCTGTCCAGGGTAGCCGAATTTAGTATTAGGGATCAGTAAGATTTTTAATTCAAATTATCCACAGAAAGCCATGTCTTCACTAAGGGGAATGGGTGAGGGTTTTCAGCATAGGGATCAAAGAAATGTTTAAAACTCATTTAAATTACCATCTTTTGAAGACTTAGTATCAAACTTTATTCTACGTTAATTTATTCAGTCCTCACATAATGCGAAAGGTAAATCAAATGATAGTCTCCACAGTTTAAGGGAGGAAACTAAGTCTTGTGGATTCAACTTATGAAATACACACACACACACACACAAACACACACACACACACACACCCCACACCAACCCATGAAAAACAGTACACATATCTAAAACAGCATCTCCCATGTACCCCTTGTACTCTAGTCATTTTCTCCTCCTATGTTAATGATTAGTTTTAAGCCAGATATTTTTTGCCTAAATGGAAATCACTTTCCATTGTTTTAGAATTTCTATGATTAGCTTAGATCAAGAATGACTCACTTTCCAAGACCGTTGAAATGGATAGCTTTCTTAAACAAGCTGTAAGAGAGGGATCCCATGGGAAAGGGCCAGCAGTGATGAATGGCCATCCATAGATACGATGACCTGCTTCATGTTAGACATGTTAGTCACCAGCTTAGTGTGGGGCCAAAGCAGAGAGAGGAAATGTCATAAGATGGCTAATGGAACTGATGAAAATGGAGGTTAGGAGAAAAGCAGAGACGGGGGGAGGGGGAGAAGAAGTGTCCTGAGCATTTACAGTATAAGTGATGCTACCCACTGCTACTCTAAAGTCTTCATGTGCACATGCTTTTGCTATACCTGTTTTCTAGACATCCTTAAGACTTTTAAACCACACCACTCAAACAGGATACTGATTGTTTGAATTCACGTTGATTGCTCAGAAAGTACAAGCTCTTTCGCTCTCAGGAGAATGGAAGGAGCTTATCAATCGAAGGAAGGTTGCTGTCTTTGGGAATGCTTGTTCTGTTCCTCTTTGCATCCACAACCCTTCAGCATCCCTAATTAAGCAAAGCCACTTGTGCATAAGGAGTGTGCAAGGGCTGTTGATACACGTCTATTTCTACTTCTCAACGCCATGTAATGGGGTAGAAGGAGACATTTTATGATTCTTGTGTGTTTCCTTACTCCCACATATCTGAGGCTACAGAGATCGTAGGTACCACTGCTAGAAACCAGGCAGAGGGAAAAAGACCAAAAGATGTGGAGGTGGGGGTTGGAGACGGGAAGAAAGAAGAGAGGAGGAATGAGAGGAGGAAAAGAGAAACCACAGGCAGAAATGGAACAAGAAACTCCAAGAGGGGATTCTAATATTTCATTGTTATTGAAAATTACACTTCATAAAAAGTCTTGTTCATTTAAAGCTCAAAGACTGACAGAAAAATGGCTTTCATACTTAGGTCTGCTAAATGTATGATAAATCACAAAAGATGGAACAAGGAGAAACTTCAAGAAAAACAAAGCGTAAAATCAGTGTGTAGTTTAAATAACACTTCATTAGGGCTGCAGTGCCTCACAAAACGGTCTAGAAAATTCCACAGAGTAATCGCACAAAACAGCACAGAAGAGAATAATTTACTATGGCTAGGGATCTGTAATCCCTACCATGGAAAAGGGGAATGTATACACACAACTTTTTAATGATACTAGACCTTGCAGGCATAAATCCCTACATGATGAGATGTGAGTATATTTTATAAATCTGAGTTTCTGTAAGGTAAGAAAAAAAAATGAGGCTGTCTGGTTTGATTATAGCGCTGACCTAAGTCTGTCACTGATCCACAGAGACTTGCAGCCTTCAGCGTGCACTGAGTCCATTCTGTCGCAGAGGGGCCTAGCTTTGGGGAGGGGCAGGCGGATCACAGCGGTATAGTTCCTCGCTCATCAGATACAACAACACTGTAAACACACAGCTCTTAGTCAGTGGGCGATGCCAAACCCATGGCGCCAGGCCACACTGCCTCTCACTCAGCAACAACGCAAGTGTTTTCTGTCAGAAAAGCTGTTTCCGTGCTACACGTTAGACACCAGCTTAGTGTGGAGCCAAAGGAGAGAGAAGGAACAGGAACGGTGAATAATTTTACTCTCTACCCTGCCGAGTGTCCTTTCCTCTCGTAGCAAAGTATGTCCTCCTCGGTTTACAGACTTCTCAAAATTTCCCCAATGTCTTCTCCAAATCAAGATCTGAACCTAACACGGACATGTAAATGAAATGCAGTAATGTAAGTGCGGGCTCTCCCACAGACCATTCGTTTTTAAATGTGGATCAAATCTTCAAGCTCCACAAAATTTAGGAAAGGTTTTAAAGGGCTGTTCTGTTGACAAGGAAGCACGGGCACGGGATGGGACTAGGTAACCTCCAGAGGAGGGACTGGATACGGAGGAGGAGCCAGAATGCAGGGATTATAGTCACAGGGGAAACAAAACAACAGTTCAGACAGCATAAAGATGAGGAAGTGATTCCTGGCCAGTCACTAGTAAGAAGGGCCCACACTGTGGAGTAGATTTAGGAGCGCGCAGCCAAGACCTTAGCAGGAGCCCATGCACTGCATGGAGAGGCCAGGCACCCATGGGTACATAGTGCCCTCTGGGTGTGACGGAGCTGGTGAAGCCGGAGCGTTCTTTAACGGATGGGACAAATGGCACGGGAGAGAAAACAGGGGTGTATAAGTAGCCTTCGAGGGAGTCTGGAAAGCCTCTGAACACATCAAAATGTAAGAAAAGAAGACTTAAATTTTTAATTAAATAGAGCAGAATGTCATCCTAAAATCACTAAGTTCAGTAACCCAAGGAAATGAGCTTTTTTGGGCCTCAGCGTCCTCCTTAAATGGTTCTTACCCTCTGTTTCTTTAACCACATGCAACGGGACCATAGCCCATCTTTCTTCTCTTCTTCTACCAGGTACCAAACCGTTTCATTAGTACATTATTGTTACAAAATGGACTCCACCCCCCTCCAGTGGGAGCCATGCATCCTCATGCTGGACACCTAGGCCAATCATCTGCACATCTCTATGGCTCTTCTGTGGATCAGCTAGCCCGGCCACAGTAACTTGTCCTTTATCTCTCTCATGTATGAGTTAGGTTCTGAACCACCAGAGATCCTGAACTGAAGGGACAGCATCAGACATACCAGGTGGGAAAGGTACTGAGTCAGGTACAGAGTAAACAAGCAGCCCATTCTAAAATGGTGTTTTACATTCTCTCAGTACTTTAATCCAACTAGAGCCTGAAGTCACAATGCCTCAGATTCACTCTCTTGTTTTGAAAGCCCTGCATGGAAAACCTTTTTTGATGCAGGATGTGTGGAACCTCCCCTCCACCCCTTTTTTTAAGCCATGAGGAAAACGGACACTGAGTACTTTGATTCTGACCAGCTGTCATGTCTGGGTAGATGAAGAAATGGGGAGATATCCCATGAAGGATTTCCAGCCGAAACAAGCACCAGTGTATTTGGAGAACATCAGTCTTGGAAGAATCATGGTCTCTTCAAGGTCTTTGAAAAGTTATTGGACCTTTACCTTACCCTTGAATAGGAGGCTGGTCTGTCTGGTTTGGGTTTTGGGTAAACCTGTTTTATATGTACATGTTGCTTTCTTTATTGGGTGCCTAAAATGACACATCCCTGTTGATGGGGTGCACAAGGCAGGAAGGAAGGAGAGGGAAGGAAGGAGGGGCTTCCAAGTGGCTCAATACAGGAAACAGGGAGCAAAGTACCTTGTGGAAAACTTACAGGCTCAACAGCAGCAGCAAAAGCAATGAACTGTCATGCAAGGCAGACGACTTTGTCATTAAGAAGCCTTTAGTGTTGTGTCTGCAGGACAAGGACCGTGAAAAGGCTTAGCATCCTCAGAGGGTTTTCCTAAGAGTCTTGAATTATCTTCTATGAAAAACAGACTCAAATGCGGCAATATACCAGTTCCATGGACAATATGTTCCTGCTGTAGAAATGCATTTTTCAGACGGTGTTTAGGGCTGTGCTGTGAGCTAATCATGTCTGCAAAGGGTTTCTTTCATTTTCCTTTAAGTGCCCCCTATTTCATTCTGATTCTTACAGTGACCCATAGACTATGCATGGAGGCTGTACTAACTCCCCTTGGAAGGTAAACCAACCGGTGGCAGCCCTGCCCTTTTGTCTTCAGGGTTTCTCACCTCTGTCTAGATCAGAATCCTTTGAAATACACCAGAGGGAGGAAATTGGGAGGGAGGGAGGGAGGGAGGGAGGGAGGGAGGGAGGAAGGGAGGGAGGGAGGGAGAGGAGAGATATTTCATTATCTATTCTGGATTCAAGGAAGCTCTGGGATGAGATCAGTCCTATGGCTAGGGTGTTGCTGGGCTGTTACTAGAAGATGGAAGGCAGATCATGAATATGAAGGTCATGTAGGAAGTGAAGGCAGAAGGCCGTGTATACAGACTGTGAACCTGAGAGCCCTGGAAGAGCAGAATGTGTTCTCGAGAGTTGGGTAAGCCATCTGTGTGCACTGTCACTTGCCACCAATGCCTGGGCAGTCTCTTTGTGTATAGGGTCACCCCACTTTTCCCAGCTGTGTAAAATAGTTTTGAGGTATTAAGAGGATGCTCACCGTGATCTTTTCAAATATCCTAAGTTTGTTTTCTATAACTATATTATCAAGTTTCATCAGTCCAATCAACAATGACATTTTTATTCTCATTGTGACTTTTTCTATATTTCTTACTTTAAAATAGTTGCATTCCCCTTTTAGGAAATAGGCAAATGCTACTCTTATTAAGCTTTTAAAGTGGAGGCTTGGAGCATCCATTGTTCTTGCTAAAGCTGGAAACCAGGAACCTTTACTGCCAGGAGGAAAGCAAGGCTGTGCTGAACTTCTAAGTCAGGAGCACCCTTTGAGCTGAGTGTCTGCTGGACAGCATGGCCTCTGCCTACCAGACATGGCCATCCTTATCACCCTTGGTGAGCACCTACTACCATTCCAGAGATTAATTTCTACCAGCTTCTCTCTCCCCACTGCCTCCCTCTCCTCTTTGGCCTTCTCCTGGCTACAGCTTTTACTCCATTGCTAATTCATTCACCTTACTGGTTTGCTTCCAAATTCTGGTGGGGAACAAGCTTTTGGAGTTCTTTAAATGTTCCTACAAGTGCAAGACTGGGTGTGGTAAAGTCTTACAAATGATCTCATCCCGTAGGATGTAGAGGCAGGAAGAGTGGGCATTCAAGATCAACTGGGGCTAGAGAGGACCTTGTCCGCCAAAGCAAAACAAACAAACAAGAAAAGAAAACTGATCCAATGGGCTCCATGGGAAAAGGCACTTGTGATGGAGATATGACCTGATGTGGATTTTAGAATCTATGAGGTGGAAGGAGAAAACGAGACGCTATCCTCTGACCTCCACATGCATCAAACATCCTGCACACACACACACACACACACACACACACACACACACACATACACACACTCCTCACTCTAAATGTTGAAAACAAAAGAGGGACAAGGATTCCAGATGATCTAAAAGAATGTCATTTTAGTGTCAATGCCAAATCAGACCTGCCCTCTCCTGTGTGGACAAACATGCGGGAGCACAGTAAGAAAGTTCAGTCTTGGGCTGGGTTTGGGTTGGTTGGGTGTGAAGGGAAATCTGAAAAGACAAAAATAAATTGCACTTGCATATGCTCTGTTCTCAGTGTTGCCAACCTTGGTATGAGGCAGTTAAATTTCTGCCCAGCAAATGTGCGAAGCCGGGCAAGAAGGCAACTATTCTTGTTCTTTAACTTCATTCTGGAAACGCTACAGGGAGGCTGTCAATAAAACACAACCTCTCTAGATTTGACCATTGTTATATGATACATTCAGTACAAGGCATATATATATATATATATATATATATATATATATATATATATATGTATATATATGTGTGTGTGTGTATATATATGTGTATATATATGGATGGATGTATATACATATATATATATGTATGGATGTATATGTGTGTATGTGTGTGTGTGTATATGTGTGTGTGTGTGTGTGTGTGTGTGTGTGTGTGCATTTACTGTAATTTCTTGGGAATTCTTAAAAAGAACAAGTCAATTACCATGATGATTTTCTGGTGTGTTTTACCCCATTATTTGGTTCTCCTTTCCCCTCTCCAGCGCTGATCACCTAGTTCCTTGAAAAATCCTCTTACAGCAAGCTGATATGTTATTTGAATATGGCAGGTGCTGAACAGTGTTTGTTAAAGTGAATTGAAGTCAACATCTCCACACACGAGCTCATTTTACCCACAATTCTAGGGCAAGATCAACTCTCTGCTTTTCTGTCATGTGATGAAAGCCAATTGGCAGAAGCCGGCTGCTTCTCATTCCGTAGACTCACTTTTATTATTTATTTACTGTTTGTAGTACGGACAGGTTTCCAAGAACCTAAGAAGTTAGAATGTTGTTTCCTACATTAAGCCAATGAATGTCCTGTTTGAAAACCACCTATCAAGGATAAACCAGAAAAAGAGGGGATTACTGTACCTATTTTGAGGGTAGAAGGGGCCAAGTAGGAGAAAGATTGACTGATGTTCATGATGTTTACCAGATTCACAACTGCCTCCACAACCAACTCTGTCTCTGTGTCTTACACTGTTGTGTTTTGGACTTAATGAAGTCCCTTACCACAGAAAGGGGAACCGGTTTGGCAAGAACATCTCAAACTATTCTTTTTTATTTTTTAGTGGCTTGGGTCTTGGCAAAACCAAAAAGTGTTTTTCTCTACTGCTTTTTTTTTAAACTTTTTTTTTATTTTTGTCTTTAATTTTAACTAAGTGTGCATGCATTTCAAAGGAAATGTAACCCATCTGTTTCTTATTCTTTTGCACTCAACAAAAATGGTACTTTGTAAAAGTCATTTGGTGTCCAAGAAGCCTTGAGCTCCACCACCCCACCCCACCCCCAAAAAAAGGAAAGAAAGAGGGGGAAAGAAAGCCTCTCTTTTCTTTGAACCACGAACAAGCTTTGCCAAAAGGAAAGATTTGGAACCAAGAAAGCCTGGGATTTGGTTTAATTTAAACTTAGATTTATAAACGAGAGAATGATTGTAACCTTGGCAGAGTTCAGGAATTTCCAGGTAACTGCAGCTTAACTCTTTTATTTATGAGCCTTGGCCACATATAATATACATATATTCTCTTCCTTAAGAAGTTGCTTGAAGGGAAAAGTAATAGCTATGTGTTGAGGAAACTGAGGCACTGGGCAGGAAGCTGCAGCAGTAGAAGCAGAAAACTTACGCAAACAGCTCTAAGGAGCTATGATCCCGTGAACGCAATGGAAGAGGCATCAGATACGCGAAAGTGGCTAAAAGAAGTTAACGTTAAATTTACTCTCATGCTGTTTACAGGCAGTTCTCTAGATGTTTCTATCTCCCCATTAGAACATTAAGATGTTTATTTAGAAGAAATTTCCAAAGCTCAGGAAGACCTATTCACAACGCAGTGACTCATATTTTGACTGTAAAATTTTAAATATTCACCAAGACAGTTTACCAATATTCGTTCTCTGTGGTGAAACTTTGATGTCCTCATTAGAGGCTGTTGAAAAACAGGAAGTAAGAAAAAATTATTTCTCTATGGGTCTTTTATAATTTTTATTGTCAGTAATAAAGAACAAACTTTTTCCATGTCTCAGTTGCTCCGAATTGAACTTTATTGACAATTATAGAGATGTCAAAACAAATATTTTCCTATAAAGAATAAATGGCTCACATGATAAAAGAGATTTTAGTGAGAATTACGTGGATGTTCTAGCACATTTTGCCAACAATCATTACTCCCAATAGTCATGGCAGGGGCACTTGGAAGTCACCCACTTCCTAAGAGAAAGCTATTGATCTTTGGTTGTGTCTGATGATATTTTGATATTTATCTGGGGGTGATGTATATTTGTTTCTTATTTAGAGAGATTTTATTCTGAGTGTGCCAGCTATGTGACAGACACTGGTATGGGAAAAGAATCAAATACGCAGACAGCATTGGTGCAGTGGTGGTAAGCATAGCTGTCTCCCCTCTCTGAAATGCCATTGATCCCTTGTGCTGAACCCCTCTTACTGTCCAGGTCTGAGAACTACACCGTACAAAGGAGAAAATCCATATCTGATAGGGAACTTCTTAAGGCTTTGGGTGGAGTTTATAATTTATACACCCAGTGAAGGCATTTATGAAAACATCAAGAGGTTGGGAGACACCGCAGCTGGTGAAGGGCTTACCTTGTGACATGATGAGCTAACTGAATTCCGGGACTCTACTTAAAATAAAAAACCTAGGCTTGATGGCATGTCCTTGGAATTCCCGAAGTGGAGAGGGGAGACAGGTGGATCACTGGGGCTTTCTAGACAGCACCCTTGGGGAAGTCTAGGCCAGTGAGAGATCCTGTTTCAAACAAAACGGTGGATGGTGTCCTGAGAAATGACCCCTGAGGTTGTCTCCTAGCCTACATGTGAGTAGTCACTCTGCACACAGACATACGATACACAGCGACACATACCACACCTACACACAAACTGTATATGCATACACAAATACTGCACATACACATCACACATATACATATTACACCCACATACAAACACACTCTATACATACATACACAAACACCGTACATACACACACACCACACACTTTCACACCACACACACATATACCACACTCTGTATACGCATATACACTGTACATATATACATGCCACACACTTTCACATACACACCGCAGGTGTAAATACATTCGCATACGTACGCACCCCATGCACCCACACACATACCCACAACCACACACACACACACACACACACACACACACACACACACCAGGAAATTCTTCATTCTTCATTGATTAACAATGTTTTGGGTGCTGGGGATGAGATCTTTGGTCTTGATTTGACGTGTCAACAGAGGACTGTGCATATGTGAAGTCCAGCCATAACAAAGTCGTATTCCTGCCTTGAAGTTGCTCAGTGCCTGATGAACAGAATTAGCAACCTAAACCCCATCTCAGATGTCTGCTAAGAAGCCAGTTGCAGAATGAACTAAAGAAACAGTGCAACTCTGGGTCTACTTAGTGATTCATTTTTCACACCTTCAAAACTTTGCTCAAAGTAAATCAAATCTAATCTGATTTACTTTCCCTCAGACCCAAAGGATATGAAATATTTTGGAAAATAAAATGCTTGAGGAACTTTAAGGCATTTTTCAAAAATCACTGTGGTTTTCACTTTCTATTTCCTTATGGCTTTGAAAACAAATGCTTGAGTGAAAAATTAAGGCCAGGGAGTTGTACAGATCTCTCTTAAACGACAACTAGAAAGTAATGAGATTTTTGCAGCACTGCACTCTGGGTAACTAGGATCTAATGGGTGTGTGGCAGAGGAGAAGGAAAAAGAAGCTCTGACAATAGAGACTCACCATTCTACACAAGCTCCTCAGAATCTGTGAGGAAGGACCAGGCTGGCATGGTCACAAGAGAGAAGAGCATGTTGGTGAGAGCTGGATTGGGATTGAAAGGAAGAGAGAGAGAGAGAGAGAGAGAGAGAGAGAGAGAGAGAGAGAGAGAGAGAGAGAGAGGAAGAAGGAGGAGGAAGAGGAGGAGGAAGGAAGGAAGGGTGAAAGAAATAAAAGAAGAAAGGAAGGAAAGAAAGAAGGAAGGAAAGAAAAGAGAAGAGAAGAGAAGAGAAGAGAAGAGAAGAGAAGAGAAGAGAAGAGAAGAGAAGAGAAGAGAAGAGAAGAGAAGAGCGAGCTCTGGAGAACAGCTTAGCCTATAGGGTATCTGGCCACATTTCATGTGGGAAAGAAGGAAAGCTAAGGAAGCTCTGCCTCCAAAATGCCTTTCTAAAATGGGGTCATAGAACTGTAGTACCCAAGAATCCTTAAGGTTTGTTTGCTTGTTTGTTTTTATTTTTGCCCTCTTCTACCAAAAGTCTAGTGCTCTTGGCATAATCTTTTTGTTGTTGGTGATCAACAACTAAGCACCGTTTCTTTCTTGTGACAACAGTTTATAAGGCAGAGCACTGTCAGGGGAGATGGTAGGTACTCGTGGCTATAGGAAAGGATTCTAAGTGCTTGAAGGAGCCTTGGACCTATGAGACAAGCACTGCCCTCACAACGTGACACCTTGCTGATTAAAAGTTCAGTTCAGCCAACCTTAACCAACCTATTTGCAACCGATACCCACTGGCAAAGGGAAAATCAGCTTTCTCCTATAGAGCGTCACTGGGTGACAACCATACTGCAGAACACATGGCACACGCAAGGGGAGCTGGCCAGCACAGAAGGGACTCCACGCTGCTCTCTGTTTTTGTTTGTGGCCTTTAGGCTTCGTGTTTTAGTCTTACTGGTTTTTGCTTATTTTGACTTTCCTTTTTAAGTTTCATTCCTTTATTTATTTTTAATTTTTTAAAATGTTTTAGAGGGAGGCAAGGAAGAAATTGAGTGGATAGGGAGGTAGGGAGATCTAGGAGGGGCCGGGAAAGGGAAAAACAGGTTCGGGATATATTGTAGAGGAATTTAAATAAAGAGATTGTTCTCAAGTACTTCATCTTTTTATCTGCTTATTGGCCAGAAGGAAAAAAATATGCATATGTGTTTATTCGTGCCAGTAATAAGTACTTGGTAAGTGATTTATGGTGTCTCACTACAACATTAATACAGGAGGTCTACCACTGTTACCATAGTAACAAGCAGCAGAGTTGGGTTTAGATTCTTTCCAATTCTTCTGTGCTCTTCAGGGTGTTTGTCCATTTCTTGATTCACTCTGTCTGTCTGTCTGTCTCTCTCTCTCACACACACACATACATATTACCATCTCTCTTTTAACTATACATTATTAGTATTTTGCATATTCTTTGAGTCAAATTTTCACAAACGGAGCAGGGAATAGGCCAGGGTTCTGAATCAAGATAACAGCAGAGCCAAGATGCTAATTCAGGGAAGCCCACTCCATAGCTCATTCACTGACACAGGGGACTGCCTCTTCTCTTACTGCCAACTGTAACTTCTCTGGAGTCACCAGGACTTGCTCGCTGACTGGGCATGGATCTCAGAGCAAGCCTAAACAAACATTCTGTGATCATGGTGTTGGAGCTTTCTGCGGATCACTCACTGGGAAAAGATTGGCCATTGCACTGCCTTCTCAATGAGACCGGGTCAGTGTTGGGAATACTGCACATCTTGTCTCGTTCTTGAGTTCCTGGGAATGTTTTCATCTTTGATGGTCAGAAACTGATGTGGAGTTTATAGGTGACTAATAGGAACAAGACTGATTGGAAACATTTTGCTAGTTCAGACTTCCAATTCTTTCTAATGATAGACAAGGAAAGGTATCTGAACATGGGCATTGCTATCCCCCAGACCCGTGGCCCTGGAGTATCTTAGCAGAGTGCCTCATAACTCTGCCCCTCACTGGGTGTAAATCATTCTCCAATCGCATTAAATCATTCTTCAAGCACAGTGCTCACTAAATGTTATTGTGCTATTGAGACATAAATCGAGTGTCAGCTCCCTGAAGTGTCTGTGACTGTGGCATTAAGCAAGTCAAAGCAGCTACTTAATGATTTCCAAACATTTGATTATTAAAGTTCAAATGAGAGGTCTGAGAGCACGGACTTGTTAAAATAGACTTTTAAAAATCAGCGTTCACATTCATTCACCTAGCAGCAGCCATAACAATGATCCCAGATCCATCTCCAGGGAAGATACTGGAGTGAGTAGCCTTGTTCAACCAGAAGAAACCTTCCAGAGCTTTGGGAGCCCCCTCCCCCTACACAGTCTTTCATTCTAAGAGGCACAGACTAATACTTATCTGTCATCTCTATGCAAACCGGTCTCCAAAGCTACCTCTACTACAGGAGAGGGTTTATTCTAACTCAAGAGATGTAGTTCCAGTCATCAGGTTTCCGGCTCAATACATGTGAATTAAGCAAGCATCTAATAGCAAGATGCCTCTTTAGTTTCTTTGAGAGACCTCTTCCAGACCTTTGGTTGTCCTTGTCTCTTCTCTCTTTGCATCTTCCAAGAAAAACGGGAACAATGGAATAACTTTCCTAATGTCTTGCCTTTAAACTCTTATAACTGTTTATATCTCTATTCTTGTGAGGACAGGAGAGCTATTCCTCTTTCTGTCCAAGATAAATCATACCATCCTTCCTGGGACTCCACCTTTTTTTTTCTTTTTTCTTTTTTTTTTTTCGGAGCTGGGGACCGAACCCAGGGCCTTGCTAGGGCCTTGCTCTTGCTAGGCAAGTGCTCTACCACTGAGCTAAATCCCCAACCCCGGGACTCCACCTTTTATCTCTTCTTTCTTCTTCTGGAACTTTAATCTACAGAAAATTTCCACACTAACCTTTAAACAAGCTTTCCTATTGATCCTACTTGCTTTCATTTGTGGTTTTGTATCAGAGTCTGACTCTGTAGCCCAAACTGCTGTAGGACTCACCATGTATCCCAAGTTGGCTTTGAACTGCCAACATTCCTCTTGCTTCAGCTTCTCAAATGCTGGGACTATAGGCAAGGCACCATACCCAGCTTTGCTATTTTAAATCCTAATCACTTCTCTAGCTTATTGATTTCATGTTTTTAATTGTTATTTTTTGTTTTCTTTTTTATGCATTTTATCTTAATTTTCATGTGTACCACGGTGGCTTGAACTCCATGTGTTAAGGATGACCTTTAACTTCTGACCCCTTGCCTTCACTTCCTGAGTGCTGGGGTTATAAGTGTTCGCTGAAATACAAGTTTACGGGCTGGGGATTAAGCCCAGGACTTCATGCATGCCAGACAAGTGTTCTACCACCCTAGCTATTTCTCTATGCCTTCTTTACACACGATTAAATAAACAAATAAAGCTTTGTCAAAACTCCACCCTCACCAGTTACTGAACATATGTTCGTTGACTGCTGGACTTTTTGAGAACGTCTTCCTCACTCAGTGCCATCTTCTTCATCCCCGGACCATTTTTCAAACTGCGGCTGCCTAGCTTCCGTTCCCAGCCTGTCCTCTAGAATTAGTCTTGCCTGTCACTGAATGGGTCAAAAGTCTCTGGCTCTACCGAGCAGACAAACAATTCAAACCAGGTTAATTGATAAGATGTGGGGCTTACTGAATTGGAAAAACAAGCCTCTAACAACAGCCAGTCACTGTCCAGCTCAGTGGCTCCTACTCTGTTTTTCCCATAGTCCTCTGGGCGCAGCATGCTGTGCTCCATTCACGTGTCCTGCCAACGACATTCACGAAACGAAGCATTATTCTTTCTTTTGGAAACATAATTCTTTTTCTACAACAAGTTGACATTTTCTTGGTGTGGATTATTTGCCACCTGTGTGCTTCCGAAGCAATCCTAACAGTCCCATCATCCTTTGTTGTTTTCTTTGGGCACTGGAGTTTACCCGGCTTCCTCCTCCTCACAGCCCCTTTCCCAGTGCAGCACTCCTTTGCTTCCATTTATTTTCTTTAATGTGCATCATTTTTCGTGACTGGGGTGTCTAATGTTGTCACCATCCAATCCATTTAGCACCATGAATCTCGTATTTGTTAAAATCAGATTATATGAAAGAAAAGATCAAAATAAACAACTTAGGGAATCCTCTTTCCCTTGAAAGAAGCCCGCAGTTAAGTGGTCCAGAGAAGTGGAGTGCCTTGGCATGGGCCAGATTTCTTCTATTTCATTGCTTTTTTATCTCTAGCATCAGACTTTTTCTACATGGTCCCAAACATTTGTTCGAGCCTTGGCAATCTCAACCGTGTTCACTTCGAGGGATGGGAAAAAGGACGAGAAAAGGAAACCAGTTTCCACAAGCTAAATGCGTTCTTCCTGAATCCAGCTTGGTGGGCTGTATTTGCACTGTCACACATCTGAGAAGCTGGCGAATACAGGCTTCCTGTGGAGCAGCTGTGACTGGAGCTCAAAATGAGGCCTTTGACTGAGGTAGCCAATGAGAGGATGCTGTGGAACTGGTGGATTCCGCCTGAGAGCCAGGTTCCTAAAGGGAAAGAATGTTAATGTTCAAAGTCCTCTAATGACTGAGTCCATACGATATTCAAGGATTGTTTTGAACTCTGTAATGTAGATACAAAAACAAAAACAAAAACCACACAAACAGAAAACCTCTTTTAACTGTTTAACTCCTCTGTCTTGTCTCTGAAGACCTTCTCCCACAAAACAAACAATTACTTTTTAGGATATAATTATGGTTGATCTATCTATCTATGTATCTATGTATCTATGTATCTATGTATCTATCTATGTATATGTATCTATCTATCTATCTATCTATCTACAATGTTACTTTCTAGAATATAATTATGGTTGATCTATGTATGTATGTATGTATGTATGTATCTATGTATCTATGCATCTATGTATGTATGTGTCCATGTATGTATGTATGTATGTATGTATGTATGTATGTATGTATCTATCTATCTATCTATCTATCTATCTATCTACAATGTTACTTTCTAGAATATAATTATGGTTGATCTATGTATGTATGTATGTATGTATCTATGCATCTATGTATGTATGTGTCCATGTATGTATGTATGTATGTATGTATGTATGTATGTATGTATCTATCTATCTATCTATCTATCTATCTATCTATCTATCTCCTGTCTCCCATCTCTCTGTCTCCTCGCTCATCTCTCTCTCTGTCTCTTGTCTGTCTTTTTTCTCTCTCTCTCCTCACTCTCATCAATCTCTCTTTGTCTCTGTCCCTCTTTATCCCCTCTCTGTCTCCCTCCCTGTCCCATATTCCCTTTTTTCTCTCATTTCCCTTCCACTCCTCTCTTTCTGTACCTGAATTGCTCTCTTACATCATCTGCTCCGTGATTCCTTCTCCTCAAAGAAGGAAGACCAGGGCTTGTTGTTGTTACGGTTGTTTCACTGTGTTGTTGTTTCACTGCTGGAGCTCAAACCCAGGGCTTCAGACACTATCACTGAGTTACCTCCACAGTTCTGGATGTGATTTCCTCTGAGGCCTCTGTCTGAACTCACCAGACTGACTAAGAAGGTCCTTCTCTGTCCATCCACAGCTCCAAACCCTCAGCTGTATTTTTAATGGGAAGTGTCAGTGCTATTTTCTTTCCAACCATCCTCCTTCTGGGCTGTTGTTCTTTACGCAATTAATGTTTGTAAGTGGATGCATTGTCTCATTTGACTCTGAGAACCCTGCCAGGTCGCAATACTGTCTAGGTTACAGACTACCTAAGACTAAGGACACTTGTGTAGGATATGGCCATGGGAGTACTGAGGAGCAGAGGTGAGGCTGGGATTTCCAGTGCTACAGTCCTACCCCTCCTGTGCTCTCTGCTGTGTTGTGGACTCAGGCTTCTGCAACACTTTGCAACAAACTACATATATGTGTTCCTAAAACTTTCAACTCTCTCCTTGTTGATGTGAGTCTATAAATGGGCTATGCTTCAGTTTCTTAGAGACACAGCAAACTCTCAGGCATTTCTCAGGGCTGTGACAGAAACCACATGATACTATGGGTTCCCTAGCTAACAGCCAGTCTTTCTTTTCAAGTGTTCGCTGACCTTGTGTTTTAGAGGAGGCTGAGTCCCCTGTCCCCAGAAAGAATATCATTAGGGTCAGCAGACACTGCAGGCCTCTTCCTATTTCGAAGGGCTCATTTAAAGTGGCCACATTAAGTAATTTGAGAAAAAGTATTTGGGAGAAATCTTCCCTCGGGCATCTTTCTTTTATAAAGGGATTCAATAGAAACAGCACCATTTCTGTCTCATAATGTTCACATTGGCATCTGTCCTTGAATCTGCTGTGCCCATAAGGGGTCCAAAAGGGGTGTCCCTGTGGTGAAGATGGATGAGCTTGGTTCTCAGTGATACCCTTGAGGGCTGAGTCACTACCTTGGAGTTACCCTAGGGTCACCAGGGTAACCTAGGCATTGTGACTACTCAGACCACCATTAATAGCTGCAGTGTATTTGCTTCCCATGTGGGAAAGCATCATGAATGAACCCTGAAGAAGATAATAACATGGCTAGGTAGTTTCCTTTAAGTTCATTCTTACATGACATATTCGATACAAACCAGTGTATAAAATGGGTTACATGAACCCAAACCCGACTCTAGGGGGAGCTGGCCCAAATGCTAACTCCTCTCCACACATGCCTTTGCCTTGAAAATATTTAAGACCTTGCAAGATGGTCCTCGGGTCCCTGTCTCTTCTGAAACACACAGCTTTAAAATAAAAACCTGCTGTGTGACAGCCTTTCATACCCCATTTCCCATCAGAACGCTAACTCATGTGGAGTCTGTCTCACATCTTCGTCTGGAGAATATGAAATATGTCATCTTTGAAAGTAGCGTCGGCTTGTGCAAGGGAAACCTAATGGCCGTGTTTTCAGGTGTAAGCCCTAAATTACACATTTAAAATGAAAAATAGCCTCTTGTCTTGGGGAGTGTGCACAGCTTGACATATGACCTTTGGATGACCTGTAGGTTTTACTTATTTTGCATCTCATCTGCCCGTAACAACAAGAAATTGCTTGCATGGATGGAAATATCTCAGGTTTGGAGCCTAAATATACCCTGGACTCTGCTCAGTCTAACACCTCCATCTGGAGCAATATTTGATGAAATCTGAGGAGAAAATACCATGAAGAACCCTTTAGAGTGACTGATGTGAGCCCTATGGGGTGAATCACTTTGTGCAGGAGGAGAAAAGAGGGGAGGGGAGGTAATGCAGGGGAGGGGAAGGGAAGAAGGAAGAAAAGAGTGGCCTGAATCTGTTGGTAGATTTAGCTCAGTGCAAATGGGTTTCGGTGGGAAGCATAAGAAGTGGGAAGGATGAGTAGAAGCAGAGAGAATGGGTTCTTCATAGGTAAATGGCATTCCCTTAACTCAGTACTACAGATTTCTTGATTGTAAAGTGAAAAGAGCAATATTACTGGTGTGTATGACAGACGGTATTGCTACAGAACACCTGGAGGCCAGGCTTCTCGGCTTTAACCCTACAGACATTTTGAACAAGACGATTCTATGTTGTGGGGCTAACTTTTGCCCTGTAGTGTTGTTAGTGATACCTCTGGCTTCTACGTAGGCAAACACTATCTCAGAATGTGCGATGTTCCTTAAGGGGACATAGTCCCTGATTGGGAGCCACTGCTTTAGAAGAAGGGCTTTTCTTAGTGAGATTGCTGCATTTCCATTCACATAGCAAACAGTTTAGGAAAGGGACCCAGGACAGCGTGGACACTCAAAGATGACTTTAAGGAAGCATGACTTCATGTTCTTCCTTTACCATTCAAGCCCTATGGTTTCTGTCTACGAAATTGTTACTTTTTGAGATTATGAGCTCCTCTGATTGCCTATGCAAGAGAATCTACTCAACTGCTCACGAGAGCAGAAATACTGTCACCTCTGTACTCTATCACTTGGTTTCGTACCTGGCATTACCATATGCTTATGAAGTACAAACCAGTGATGACCCACAGGAGACATTAATGAGGGTAATTAGCAGAGAAGTACAAAGTACTCTCTAATTAGTAATGGATTTTGCTAACACAGAGGAGGAAACAAACCACTGTAATGGGTACTAGGGCCAACCTGTACAAGATACAAAAATAACCTTAAAATCCAATGCACTATTACTAACCAGAGAGTAAACATTGGCCAAAACAATAGTGTCTAAGTACAAACAAGGAAGGGGACCTTCAGCATTAACTCAGTTGATAGAGTACTTGCCTTACATGCACACGGATCTGAATTTGATGCCGAGAATGTATTATTTGGTTGTCGTGGTGCTGTGACAAATTACCTGAACCTCAATAAAAGAAGGAAGAATTTGGATCTCTGCTTTCCAGTTGTCCATCATGAGTAGGAAAGGCACAGTGGCAGCAGCACGAAGACACTGGTTGTGTTACATCCTTAGTCACAGCAAAAGAGATAAGCTGGCACCCAGTTTAGTCTCTCTTTAAGTCTTGCCTTAACCCATGAAATGGTGCCAGGCTCTATTATTGTGGGTCTCACCAACACCTCAACTAATCTAATCTACGTAATTCCTCTCAGGCACGCCCAGAGGCTAATCTAAACTAGATAGTCTCCAACAGTCCTGCAAGCTTGTCTTAGAGGTGATTCTAGATCTTGGGTTCTGTGGAGTTGATTGTCAATCTATTTTTCTTTCTTTTTTATCAAATAAATCTTCCCCCTTCGGTTCTTTTTCATGAATTTGTCATAGTGATAAAAAAAAGTTAGTATAATGCAGAATGGAAGAATCTCGCTACTTTTAAGCATGTTGTTACTTCTACTTCATTGCTAACCATCCTTTAATTCAGCCAATCTTTTTCTCACAGCAAGTTTTTCCTCAATGAACAAATCATTGTGCTGGTTGAATTTCAGTGCAAACTCTTCGTCTTATACAAAACCTAATGACAAGCATATTTTGAATGTGGTGGTTCCTGGTGGGTTTATGTAGTTGTGAGTTGACTGTGGCTGTCAGAAATTAGCCCCAAGGCAAAATCTTTCCTCCAGAGAAGCCAGGTCCCTTTGTATTTGATTTCCATGCCACAACAAAGTTGCCACAACTTCTGTATTTGCTAGTGTGTGTGTGTGTGTGTGTGTGTGTGTGTTAGTAGTCAGTTTATAAACATATTGACCTATATGGAAAGGTATCGTTCCTTCCTTTCTTAGTTATAGATTCATCTCAAATTTCCAAACACCATCTTTAATATATTCTTATGTTTAGTGGTTATGCTAACAGTGTTTCTCAACCTGTGGGTTGTGATCCCTTTTGGGGTCATATATCAGGTATCCTAAATATCATATATTTACATTATGATTCATAACGGTAGCAAAATTACAGTTATGGAGTAGCAACAAAATAATTTATGGTTGGGGTCACCACCACACGAGGAACTGTATTAAAGGGTGGCAGCGCTAGGAAGGCTAGGAACCTCTGCTGATGTGTTAAGATTGAAGTGTGTTAACAGAGATATGAATTAGGTGATAAGTATTTAAACCATTATATCTGTACATGTGTTTTGGTTTTGTTTCTCATGCCAACATGAAGTGTCACTTTATAAGAAACAAAGCCACAGCACTTAGACATATGTGTTTACAAGTCAGAATAATATTTAAGTATATACATAGATACTGAAATATATATATTTGAACATAGACCCGTTTAATGCACTTTCTTCAAAATGTCTTTTAATTTAATAAATGTCTTTAACTTAGTTTCTAAGGTTTAATGATTATTATTCTGTAAAAGTTTATCAGCTTACCTGCCAATGAATCTCCATAGTGACGTATCTCAACCCCAGTTATGGCCACAAGATGGAATCTAATCTACTTCTAAGTTGAGCTAACACGAATTCACCCTGGCCTTCAAATTTTAAAGCATCTACCATTGTCCCCATTTCCTTTACAGCCACTGCTACACCCAGAAGAGAAGCTACTCCATAAAGCACATGGCGAAACCTGACCAGGCTGCCCTTTGACCCTCTTCACTAACGCTGCTAAAACAGAACTGACGCTGAGGCTTCACTTACGTTTGAACTGGAGATACAAACAGAAACTTATACAAGGAAACCACACGGCTATTTTTAAAAAGACCTTTTTATAGTTGTACACCATTAACTACTAAATTCAAAATGCTGCGGGCTATAGCATAGTCCTGTACTACATGCAGATCCATTTTCATAAGTGTCTGACCTGTGTATGTATGCCATGGACATATGAAAGGTCTTTATAAGAACCTCCTTAGTCTAGTGCATTGGGATAATGTATGTCCATTCTTCCCAGCACAAGAAACACAACTCAGGCCACAGGAAGTCACCTAATGAGTTTAATCAGACCCACAGTGGTCTGTCTCTTCTCCACAATGCCAGTCTGTTTATATGAAGATGCACAGCATGCCAATGTCAAGTTGCCATCCGAGTTATTAGGTCTCTATTGCTAGGTCTGATTACAAACTCTTAGCAACTATTCCCAGCCTGGCCAGCAGGCTCTTAAACAATCAGTCAGTGACCAACTAAATGAAGACATGGATGAACCCACTTGGATGTTGAAGCAGAAGCTCTCTGAAAGGATGTGGGGGTCTTTCATTCGTGGATTCTCCTGCTATGATTGCCACAAACTGTGCAACGAACAGAGGAAATCCAGAACATAATTATTTGGTCAAGGAACTGTAATGATCTCAATGGAAAATGAGGTGAGTCTCAGATAGGATACCTTGGACGCCACACTGTCCTGTGCATCAGAACTCAGTCATTCTTTTCTTCGTAGAAGCAGAGTTCATGACAAATAGAAAGCAGGCTTCCCTTGTACTCTGGAGCTCTGGTGGAAGACGTGATATTTAACCAAATTACCGGGACTCGGGGGAAATTGTCACAGTCTCTAGACATGAATGGGTTTACTTAAATTAAGACGAGTAATAGTAGAAGCTTCAAAGCCATGACAGAGCACTTCCCATTGATGACATCTCACAGGAGGGAAAACAGAAACCTTTCCTCTGAAACTTCAGCTAATGAGAAGACACAGAGAGCACTTTTGTTGCTCAATGATGTGGTATTTACATGGCCCAGAGGAGCCTGGAGAGGTTAAGTGGCTTGTCTGAGGTCATCAACTAATGAGACGCAGATCTGGGGTTAAGTTGGGCCTCCAGCCCCTAGGTCCAGGCCCATCCCTTTTCCAAGAGAAAGAGAGAGAGAGAGAGAGAGAGAGAGAGAGAGAGAGAGAGAGAGAGAGAGACTGTCCATCTTCCTCAAAGAACTGTCACCCTAAAATCCCAACCTGAATCTCAAATTCTGTGATATTTGGACTAAAACACACCAGAAACCTGGGAAATCAGACAAATCTCGGCCCTTGTTTTGGAAAAAAAGATTCATATAAAATGATGTTTTTATACTCTAGGATTTGAACATCACGAGAAGTGCCCCCTAATGTTCAGGCTGCAGGCTTCCACCGGAGTTTCTCCTGCAGCAGTTGGTGGCTGATTGGAGCTTCGAAGGAATTCACAGGCATTGCTGCTACCACTGGTCAGAGACCATTTGGGCAAACTAAAACCCTATATGGCCTTTAATTAGTGCAAGGAGCTCTTCAGGGTTAGCCCTGGCCTTGGAAACGTGAGAACAGACATTTCAGATGGGAAACCAAAACCAAACCAACCAACCAAACAAACAAACAATAACAAAAAGAAGTTGCTCCTGTTTATAACCCAGACTCCGGGCTTCTCCCTGCCCCGCCTCTCTCTCTCTCCCTCCCCCGCTCTTCCCCTCCATCTCTCCTCTCCCCCTTTTTTCTTTCTCTCAGTTTCTTTCTCTCTCTCTCTCTCTCTCTTTCTTTCTTTCTTTCTTTCTTTCTTTCTTTCTTTCTTTCTTTCTTTCTTCTTAATTTTAGAGGGAAAAGCAAACCCTGTCTCTCACTACCACAAATTATGCAGATGAGTTCCCCATATTTGGAGAAATTATAAAAGTCAGCATTTCTAGGGTACCATGCTATCTCCCCAGCCAGGTAAGTGTCAGTTTATTATTAAGTGAATGTCGGGAGGAGAATTAGAAATTATAGGTTTGCCACACACAGCAATTCACTAAGCTTTGTTGGGGCTCATATATATGGTCCATCTAAATATTGAAAATAAGTGCTGAGATGCCCTTCCAGGGAAAGATATACTGTGGTATCCAAAACAGACTGGATCCTTCATTTTCTCAACCCTTCTCCATACCTGGTACTGCTGACCAACATGCAGAATCAAGCCATTGCTGGAGTGACATGGAGATAAAGCAAGAGATGGTGAAGAGTAACAAAACAAAATGGCAGAAACATAAGGCAGGAAGGGAACACGCTCTATACCATTTTCAAAAATGAGAAACTCGGGGGCTGGAGAGATGGCTCAGAGGTTAAGAGCACTGACTGCTCTTCCAGAGGTCCTGAGTTCAATCCCAAGCAACCACAGGGTGGCTTCAACCATCTGTAATGGGATCCGATGCCCTCTTCTGGTGTGCATGAAAACAGAACACTCATATACATTAAATAAATAAATAAATAAATAAATAAATATTTTCTTTTAAAAAAATTAAGGAATTAGAAGAAGTAGGGTATCAAAGTGGAAATCATCCATGAAAAGTTGTAGGGTTGCAGAGTTCCCAAATGCAAAGAAAAGAAAAGAAGAGAAGAGAAAAGAAAAGGAAAGAAAAAAACATAAAATCATCAAGGAGACTTCAATCTTGCTGCCCTGATACCATCTTGGAAACCCAGGGAAGAACATAGAGAATCTTCAGTGACTAAAGTGGGGGAAAGGTGTGAATAAGAAAATATTTGCAGGCGAGAAAAATGACAGGGGGGGTGAGGCAGGGAATACATTAAAGCTTCAGAATTATGACATATTTCAAAGGAGATTTGCCTTTTGGAGGCAGAAACTGAGGCGAGGTGCTATGTTCAAGTTATTTAGGAAAGTGACCTCAGACAACTGAGAAGAAAACAATATGGAGGCTTCTCAAGCCATGGACATTGCTGTGGGGACCCTTCTAGTCACAGAATAATAGGAGGGGGGAGGAAAGACAGAGAGACGAGACAGAGAACGAATTTAAGGAGAGAGTAAGAAGCATTTCCACACAGCCCCTTCCTATACCTCTGACCACAGGAACTCCCTTGCAGAAGGTTCACCCCCATCATTTCTGTGCTGTCTCATCTCACAGGATAAGATTGTTCTTGCAGAAAGGCTGGGTGAGAGGCTATAAGATGAGGAGCAAGATAGGCTGGACTTAGGGAGAAACTGGGGTGGAATGAGAAGGTGGAAGCCCGTCTCAGTAAAACTAGTGAACTTGAAAGAGAAAGAAGGGATGTCAAACCATTCAGGCCAAAGCAAAGCGTTGTGCAAAGAAACAAAGTCAATCCAGAATCAGATTTGACCATCTCTGCCTTGAGTGCTAGAAGAGAGTGGAGCAGTGTCTACAAACCCCTCAGGTAACTCCCTCAGGGAGTCAAAAGTAGTTCACTGGAAGACAGTGTTTGCCCAAGTTTGACATCTGCTTTCAGTCTTATGAGAATTCAGAAAAGAGAGCCTTCACTGACCATAAAACACACTCCCTAGAATGAACCCACCGGGGTGTCAGGGTGAGAAAACCCACTACATACAGACTGTCAGGACTGAGTAACTTGATTTACAAACAGACTGAGATTAAACAACTATGAAATTGACACCAAGGAACGGGATGCACATGACACATTTTGACATTGTGAAAATAATATAATTGGCAAAAATAAACTTGGGCGAATTATATCTCGCACAAATTATAATTGAAAATTATGGTCTACTATCAAGTAACACCATTTTACGACGTTCAGACTTTCAAAATACTGAATATTAATTTTAGAGATGTGCTGTCTCTTTCCACGAGAAAGGGAATCCAAAGTTCATAATTCTTTGTTTTACTTTATTTTAATTCTCTTCTGTCATATGCACACACAGGTTCTAAAATACCAAGACCATTTATTGGTGAGACTTTCAAGCCGTCAGGCTTGGCGGCTTGTCACTGTAGGCAGAATGGGCTATTGATCCCCACTGCCACACAGTGTTCCCCTTGTGTGGCTTCCACTCCCTTGGTGACTTTTACTGCCACTGTCTGTGGTAGAGATAGCTTAGAGAGCTACTCTGTGACTGTCGTACAGTTTGCTCTGACTCACCTGTTCAAGCTACTTTGAGGCAATGGGCTGGGGTGGAGGTGGTCATTGAGGAATAGCTTTCCACAGTTTTCAGCGTCGGAGGCTTTCTGACTAGACTTACCTTACGCTGTCGTCTCAGTCAGGGGAGCACTGGGAACTTGGTTTCGGAGCAGAGATTGTTGAGTAACAAACTTTGAAGCAGAAACTTCTTTGTATGCCTAGAAGTTGTGTCTGTGTAAACATCTTCATCCTCAGCTTTATACGCCTATATTTAACTTCACCTATGGCTAGAGTTACATTCTAGAGGCTGAGATGCAGACTAAAACGTGCACATGTAAAACATCATCATTCAGGGCTGAAATGATAGCCACAGAAGGAGACAAGCAAACAGATAACTCCCGAGTGTAAATCTCCAGTCTAATTTGTTGAGCACATATTTTTGTTTAGTTTGAACATGGGCGGTGGCTTGCTTATTTCGTGACATGGTTTAGATCTTGATTGTCCTCCAAAGGACATGTGGTAAAGGCAGGAACTAATGGGAAGTAGTGAGCCTAGAGTAAATGTGGCCTCATAGAAGGAAGTTAGACCCGTGTGGGATTGTCCACGAGGGTATTTGGGCTCTGATGACTTTTCTGCCATTTTTGGCGTGGCCTATGTGAGAGGAGCGGGCTCCTCTGTCATTCACTCCTAAAGATCCTGGAATATTATTCTATGGTTCCAAGAAGTATAGATGTGACAAAAATAATAAAAAATGTGTAAAAACTAGGAGCTGACTCAGAGGAACTTCCAATACCTAATTTTGGACAATTTGAACAGGATGGAAATAAGAGGCAGGAAGGGAGAAAGAGAGGGAGGGAGGGAGGGAAATAGGAAAGACAGGAAAGGGAAAGAATGAAGAGAGGAAGGAAGAAAAGGGAGAAAAGATGATAAGAGGAGGGGGAGAGAAAAAGAAAGGCGAGGAAAATGGAGAGAATTATAAAAATCCTAGGATACAGGAAGTCGTCATTTGTCAAATCCACAGTGATTACTGCGGGGAAGAATCATAGGTATAAAAATTTGTGGATTGAAATACAAGAAATAACATATTTTCATTTTCTTTGAAGTGTCTCCCCATAAAATGCTTATCCACTCCAAAGAGAAAAGTAATAACTTCAGTGCTTACAGACTTGGAGTCACCAGGGTATTAACAGGTGTCCTCTCCTGCTCTGAGCTGAGAAGGGAGCCAGTCATTCCTGAGGCAACTTTTCATAAACCCAGTGCCTCAAGTTAAGTAACAGAAAGCATCAGTTACACAGAACGAGGAACTCTCTGCCTACGGAGAACAGACGGAGCACTAGTCCCACATTAGATGACCTTAAGAATGCTCGACAAGATAATGTGTTCTGGAGCAAAAATAATTAACGTTTGTGAGACAAGTAGTGAGCTTTATATTAAAGTGAGCCTGAGATTAATGCTGTGTCCACGTTCCTCTGGGGGTTCCATGGATGCTCAATGGTTTCATAATATGCAGCATTTCCAAACACTAAATAAAGAGGGCACTGAAATATTTTGCTAATTTTTTACAGAACTCTGCGAGACTAAAATTATTTTAAAATGAAACAAATATTAAAAACCCTACCAGTCTTAAACATTAAATAAGTACAAGCAGGCTTCTTAAAATACAAAGCAATGAACATGGGGTTCTAGTATCAGGTGTACAAAACTGGATTCTCACCAATTCTCTGAACTTTAGCCAATCCCTCCTTGGAGAGTGCTGCATCCAAACAGGGAGACAGAAATGTCCAAGAAACACATAAAGACAGAAGAGCCCTTCTGTTGCTTCCTGTTCTGAAGTGCAGTTTTTATTTTCTTCAGAGATCAGGCATGGCTTCTTGGATGTATAGGGTTGCCTTTCATTCTTCCCATAATTCATTTAGGCTCATTTACTCTCTATTCTCCTTGGCCATAGTCTGACATCCTGACATTGCTTAATTGTTGTCTACAATTGGAGCTTCATTTCTTTGGCTTATAAAATTGAATCCTTTAAAACAAATGTAAATGAATGATTAGATTTTATTCCTTGATGGTAGTTTTTAATCTCATGCCAAAGAAACGTGTTTGAGGAAGCACTGATGATTGGAAGATGGTGAGTGACAGAAAGATACATCAAGATTTCCTATGAAACAATCAGGAACAGCTGGAAAATGGTTTTCAGAAGAGGTGGGGTGACTGTTCCAAATCTATTTCTAATAGTAAACTAAGAAACTTTAGAAAGTAGAAGAAAAGTTCAGAGTCCATCTCAGATGGACTGATGGGTCTGGGGAGCTTTTCCCTCCCAGGAGAGGGACACACTCTCATCGCTACTGAAGATAGCCTCAAAAAAGCTGCCCTGTACTTTCAAATGACAGATATTTTAAGGAACAAAAGAAGATAGAGCATTGAGAGAAAAGTTACATGGAGCATAAGCATTGACAGAGAGAAGGGACGTGAAGGGAATAATGGCTTTTATCTGTGGTCAACCACCATAGGTTCTTCATGAACCCATACTGTGAAAACCTCGAAAAGAGTATCATAAGATTTCATGATGAAACCAGGCCAGCAGAATATCTAGATTGTGGAGAAGAAACACTGAATCAGAACTGCACAATACTTAGCAATGGAAACATGGTTGGAGCCTGAGTCTTCAGGGAATCAGACAGAGGTTCCAAACACAAGCTGGATATAGGGAATGGCCACCCAGAGGTGACACCAGCATTGACAACCAGACTCTGGAGGGACTACCCTGAGTTATGACCAACACTGGCAACCTGACCCATCCATGAGACCAGCATCTGTGACCTAACCTTGCAAAGGACCACTCAAGGATCCTGGTATCTAGGAGGCTGGGAGGGAACACTGAGAGTCAAAGCTGGAACAAGCAAGCAAATGAGAGACCTACCTCATCAGATAGTGTTTCATGTGTTCTCTCTACTTTACATTCATTTCTCCTTCATTAGTCGCCCAGTGTCAATCGAGCAGGACAACTCTGTCCTGCTGGGTTCTCCTCTGTTTGTTTTATTGCTTTTTTCTTTTCCCTTCATTTTTTCTCTACTCTTCATTTTTAACTTTTTTCCTCTTAATAGATTTTCCCAAGAAATATAGGCTGGCTTGATTTTAGGAGTGTATGGCTCATATTTTTCAAAACTTACTTCTAATAAGGGTTCTTAATTACTTTAAACTCCCTTCCAGCCCATCACTCACCAGAGGGAGTGGAAAGGAAAGGTTAATAGAACATAGGAGGATGTGGGCCTGTTTAGAAATAGTTCTTCTTTTTTTTTTTTTTTTTTTTTGAGCTGAGGACCGAACCCAGGGCCTTGCGCTTGCTAGGCAAGTGCTCTACCACTGAGCTAAATCCCCAACCCCTAGAAATAGTTCTTTGGCACTAATTCAACCTATATTGTCAGGATCTCACCAGGTCGGTCCACATGAGTCAGCAGTGGCAGCTCAATCCCCTTACAAACACCATTCACAAAACTGTAAAGGCTAGACTCGAAAGCACATTCACAAATCAGCAACGGTAGTCCATCCAGAAGAAACCAAGAGGCTCTGCCAATCAGCCTGAGTTCAAAGAAGTGGCAAGAAGCCATGAGAACACCACCAGAAGTTCTTTGGTGTGTTTCTCCCTATGAATTCACAACAAACAATGACCAGTAAAGAATGGCAACGCGAACCAATACCATACAGCATTGTCAGCAAAGACCAGCATCAGTAAATCCCAGTGATGACCAGCAAGGAATGGTAAGGTATACCAATACCACATTCCATCGCCCACTGTCTGATGGACTACGTTTCTGTTCTTTCCAAACATCATGTATTCTCTAAAGCTTCCTCTCTAGCAAAACATCACAAGCCCTTTTATTAGGCTGCTTCCAGATAAACACCATGTGTCTGCCCTCAACAGAACACCCTTCCACATGTCTGCTTCAATAAAAATACATCCTCTCACAAGACAGTTTCCAGAAAAACATCACATTGACATACCTGAAAAAGAAACCAGAAATTTCCACTTTGAGGGTATTTGTATCTCAGTTTCAGAGATCTGTGGTTATTTGTGGGTTGACTGATGCATTTCTTGACCTTTCCTTTTTCATTCTGTCTTTGCTGAGCTCTTCCTCTTACCCCTTTGTTCATATTTTACCCTCTCCATTTGCTTTTGCCACCTCCATTTTTCTCTTTCTGATCCATAAACTAATGACCACTTTTACCTTGCATCTGTCATTTCAACTCATTTACAAGTAACAAATATCTTAGTGCACACAGTACAATCAATGCTCCTTTTACTTCTTAAAATGATTGCAGCTAATTTTTATTTGGAAGTCAATACATTGTTTGAAAGTAGAATTCAGTAAAGGGAAATACTGTAAAATACCAATGTGAAATATTGGGAAAGAAATTTCTCGAAGGAATTTTTCAATCTCAAGAGAAACATGAACACATTTGTGAGGTCCATGGAAAAGAATAATCCACACTAATGCAATAATTAGGCAAATGAGGGAAAGGAGACTTCCAAACACTATAAAAGGCAACAAATCAATGGTAATTTATGCACTTTTCAACAGGAGCTCAGAATACTCATCAAAAGAACAGACTAGCAGATTGGATTTAAAAACAAGACTTAGCTAGGAGTTAGAGGGAGCTCAGCGGGCACCCCAGCAGTGAGGAAGTATCTTGCTGTTCTGGCTGCAAGGATGAAAATGTGAGATCTCTGCTTCCGGCCAAGGATTGGTGGACAGTCCAATAAAAGTTAGATTCTCTTTGCAATTATTGAAAATCCTATGGTGGTCTCAAAGGCTGGTCTATGATTTGTTTTGGCATTTAGGGTGACTGAAGGTTGAGTCCATCTGGCTATTTTTCTGGTTTGGTTGTTGAATTCTTTTGATTTTCTGATGAAGGGATGTGGGACTTGGAATGACATCCTCAGAAGGTTCAGAGAAGCTCTCTGCCAATCCACTTAACTACAATTCCGAGTTAGTGTGTTTCCAACATGTAGGCACTGGGATTCCAAAATTAATATTTTGAATATTCAACACATCCCTGAGGGAGAGTAAAGGCCCTTCCCACTTTTGTTTTTCCTGCAAAACAAGTCAAGATGAGGTCTTTGCTGATGAGACTCTTGGCTTCCTCCTGACCAGCTGTGCTGCATCCCTGTGGCTTTCCTCTTAGAAATCCCAAAATAGTCAAGAAGGCTTCTTTCCAAGCTGGACTTGACCTGGCCTGGCTGGCTGTCTTCCAGAGGGGATCTTTATGAAAATATTAGTTTTTCTCTACAGAGACTTTTTATTAGAACCCTCAGAAAGTTGTGCCTCTCTCTTTTTTTGTCTTTCAAAATTTTAGCATCTTTCTTTGCTTACTTTGTAAAGGACATGAGCTTCCTTCTTTGGACCTAATATTAGTTTCTGAGATGGACAGAGGGAGATAGACAGGCTTGGTGTCTTGACCATAAGAATGGAAAAGACACTGAAACCTTGAACTTTCCACAAGTAGTCATTCTATCTTGGCTTCAGAAAGAACTTGGCTATACATACATACTTTTAATGCTTTTTACCTTATGTTTTATCATGTGTGTGTGTGTGTGTGTGTGTGTGTGTGTGTGTGTGTGTGTGTACAGACATGAGTTGGTGTCTGTGGAGGGCAGAGGTATTGAACCCCTCTGTAGTTGAAGTTACGGATAGTTGTAAGCCACATGAAATGGGTGCTGGGACTCAGATCCTCTGCAATAGCAGCACATGCTCTTCAATGCTGAGCCATCATTTTTCCAGTCCTAGTTATATTTACTTTTCATAGACCACACACACACACACACACACACACACACTACTCAAGCACCATTATACACACACACAAACACATACACACACTACATATGCACCATTACACACACACACACACACACACACACACCACATCACTACTATTATTGACAAAGCTGGGGTTAGTAAACAGTCAGGCTTACCATTAATATCTTAAGTATTTCATTAAGCAGGACTTCTTCCACAAGTTCCCTAGAGGAGCACCAGCTTCCTTCATTTTACTGAACGTATCTGCTTTACTTGGGTGCATTTACAATGGGCACTAAGCTTCAATCCTGCTGCCTGCTCTCAATTTCTATCACAATGCGTAGCATGTAAGAGATGATCATAAAATCTGGAGAGATGGGTGGGACAGAGCTATATTTCATGTATCAATGCTGTGCCCTTCTTTGAAGCTTATTTACCATTGCAGAAGGACTTAGCTTTTCTGAGCCTCTTTTTCACCTAAAAAAAAATGGAAATAATCTTACTAGGTTCTTTGATCTTAAATGAAGTAACTGTGTGTAATACATTATTCAGTAACTTCAAAGAACTATGGAAATGCTTGTGTTGTACAGATAGGATAGCTGTGGCAACGAGTGCCCATTCTTATGTTTGGATAAACTCTCAATAATGAAATCAGGTGTTCTATGAATAATCCTAGGGGCTACAGGTTTGGAAAGTGGCCTTGTCATCTTGTTGAACCCACATTTCCTTCTCTAAACTACAGAATACACAAATACACTGTATTGTCCATTGTAAGCACAAGACACTCAAAGGAAAAAGTCAGAAGAGCATTGTGAAAGAGATAGACTTTGAAATTAGACAGACATGAGTTGAAAGCTCTGTTTTGTCATAAAATAGCCGAGCAATTTTGGGAAATTTATGTTTATTTTTCAACCCGTTTTCTCAACTTGGGGCTGACTTAAGACCAACTATCTGAGATTGTTTGAACGACTGTGTGAAATAATACACACACCACGCTGAGCGCACGTGGAGCACAAGATACACAAGGATTTGTTTTCCACTCTCTGACTTGCTGTTGTCCTCCAAGCCTAGACTGAGAGACCAATATTCCAAGCAAAACACTCTTGATCATTAAAAAGAAAAACTGATTCTGCCTATTTTGGAAGAGGAGTTCTCAGACTAAGCATAGATATTCAGTAGCATCTTATGTACCAACCTCTAGACTTTATCAATAGTTATCATCAACCATGCTGCTCTCTTTTGAAGAGTATTACAGTATAGCTGACTTTACCACCATCTATATCCAAGTAAACCTCCCCATGTAGAGACCAAGTCCCTCACAGTCATGAAAGATCCTGGTTAGACCTTTCCATGCTGATGGTCACATACATGACAAGAACAATTGACACTGCTGGTAACAATTGGCGAACTTTCCCAGGCTTGATTTCTGCAGATGGGTTTGGGAGCCGCCATGGTGGTGAGCCCCACATCCTCTTCCTCGGTATCCGACTCTGTTGTACTAATGCTGACCTTTTGAAGCCATGTCAGGCAACCATACCATATTCTACAATTTCACATAATCAATAATTATGTTCTAATCCATCTCAGTCCCAGAGATCCCATGTCCTGGCTTAAATTCCTCCTGTTTTTCCATAGTGCCCAAGTCAACACCGTTTCTGTTCATTTCAATCATTGATTCTCCTAACTTCTCCCTTTTCTCCTCCTCACCTTCCTTATGCACCTTACGTTTCCTCTTTAATCGTTTCATTGTTTCTCTTTTGCATGCTAATTCCCTTGCCTTTCCCATTTCTCTATACTTGCTTCACAAACCCACAACTTTGTTTACCCCTCTATAACTTCATCAGTCTTTTGTGCATCAAACAGCACAAAAGAAAGAAAAACCACACTGACTTGCCTCAAAGTTACTGATACCCTGATAACCCCCGTGTTCCTATCTCTTGACTGCTGCTCTCGATGCAAGACACTAAGTCTGTTTGATTATCTACTGGTCTTACGAGTCTTTTCTCTGCTTCTGCCCTCAAGGCTTCATAGACTATAGATTATAGTGGCCAGGATGACTGCAAGATATGAGTTGATGTTACTCCTCTCTGCAAAACCTTCCATTCTCTTCCACATCATTTAACATAAGCGCCTACTTATTCATCCCAGCTACATGCCCAGTCCTTTCTGTCTCCAAAACTATCTTTGCCTCCAGTTTCCATGTTCTTCTTTTCTTAGAAGATTTTATCTGTTTGGGTCATTCTTGCAACCTGGATCACATAGTTGGTATTTGATGAATGCAGTGAATAATACCAAATCCTAGCAGGCTGGTGAAGAATACCTTTTTGATGGGCATGACCAGAGGGATGAGAACATAGCAGTGGATAAACAGAAGGGAGTGTGCTTTCCCCCTCCCTTCATTTATATTTGTCATGTTTAAACAAACAGCATCTTAAGAAATCTGTCTGGATGTGCTTTTTAATTTTTGCTTATTTGGTTCCTTTTGTTTTTGTTGGTTTTTTTTTTTTTTGGTTGTTTGTTTTGTTTTTGAATAGGATCTCTTTGGCTTGCTTTTCACTGATTCTGGCCATCCCACTGACACTAGAAAGAGGGAACTTGAGGAGGAAGATACTGTGATGTGACTGTTGCTGGAGTACAAGGAGTTGCCACAGCTTGGGTTGATTTCTGATTATTTAATACCATCCCAAAGGCTTCGTTAGCTCATATTTGAAGCCCATGTTGGAAATGAAGGGGAAAATGTAAGGATCTAGTGACAATTCCTCCCCAAACAGAGACTATAAAATCACCCAAGACCAGCTTATCTTGGAAGTCAAGACCACAAGCCCTAAGCTTGGCAGTACTACTAAACGACATACACATTTATTTCCATTTGGCAAAAATGTACTTATTCAACAAACAGGACATACAATGTTCTTCAAATATATCTACTGTTAGAACAATTGTAATGTAAAAGCTGCATTTTCCTAAAGGTTATTTGCCCTCCCCTTTGAGGAATGAACTATCTCCTACTCAGTGGGTGGAGATAAAGAGAGGTGCTGTGCTTTGATTGGCCAGTAGCAATGCCTACAAAGAACAGGCACAGGGAGTGAGTGAAGGCATCCATTCAACCCTTCTCCCTGTCTCTCTGCATCCTAGTTCTCATTAGCCCTCATATAAAGAGGCTGATGAAAAGATTCCTGAAAACCACTTTTATCCATATTTTATGCTTTAGGAGTGTGTTATATTTTCATACAGATATTTAAAATCTGTAGGTCAACCTCTGCTGTACATCCCCAGGATAGCAATCCATGTTTCTTTTTTTTTAAATCAAAGACTGCTGCTAGGACCTGAAGCTCACTGATGGGTTATGCAGTGTGTCCAGGAGTTCCAAAGGCTTACTTGTTTCTAGGTCTTATAAGTCCTTAGTGCTAAGATCAGAAGCACACACCATCACACCTGCCTTATCCCACAGATCCAGGGGACTGAATTCAAGTCCCCATGCTAGCAACTTTTAATTGAGCAACTTCCCTAGCTCCCTTAGCCCAGTGTGATGCAGATATTTTGATTGTAAACTGTAGGTAACTTTGTCTATAAACCCAAGATCTGTAAGCATTTATGGGTCACTTTTGGCCAGAAACATGGCAAGAAAATATACCTCTCCACTGTAGTCATGCTGTTATCCTTCACTTGCTCTGCTTCCTATCTTTATTCTGTCTGGAGATGCAGTTGTCTGTTGGGCGATGAAATCATGATACGATAATAATTGCTAATATTAAGCACCAACTTATGACATGTACTGCGTTTAGCACCATATTATCCAATTTAATCACTACAGACCCACTATTATGCTTACTTAGTCTGGGAGAAATGGAGATTTTGAGAAATCAAGTGAAGTATCCAAACTCAAGCAGCTCATAAATAAGTCATTAAGACAGTGACCAGAGACACAGCTGTTAAGGCCTCTTCAAAGCCACATCATGACACTACAACTGGATAACAAGCAAGGGAGACGAGGCAGATGGGAAGTCAGGAATAGTGTTGGAAGCACACCCTTGCTTTGAATGGCTAGAAAGTCGTGGGTCAGACTTTAAGGTATCCATCGTCATTCATGACAGCAACATCGTACACCAAATAGAAGAACACAATCGTTCAAACAGAGTCCATTTTGTATGCTGCAGGAATGAGCTTAATTAGACAACCCAGATTCCCCTAACAATGCTGTCCTGATCACTTCAGCACCAAAGAGGAGGAACACCTGAATACACGAGGCCATAAAATGAATCCCAGGGTGTAGGGTGGGTTGGGGGGTTGGGGAAATCAACCACAAGCCACCAGAGACATCCTGACACAGCAACTCCTCCAAGTCTCTTCTGAAGGAGAAGTAGGCTATCCACCACTGTCCCTGAATTAGTTATGGCTCCAGTGATAAGTGTGTTTGCTAAGTTGTAACAGGTTACAGTATTTATAATAGACAATATCAAGAACATAAAAGAAAGAATCAACAATTCTGCCACAGGTAGCCCAAGGAGATAAGGCAGTTACACAATAGAGTACACAGGACTCCCAAAATATGCCCAAAAAATGAGGAGAAACATGGGGGGACTGTGAGGAAGAGCACTAATTTCTCTTGACCTCTCTTGGATTAGCCTATGGGAATCAGATTTTGATTGGCTAGAGCCACCTTGATAAAAGTGTGAGGGAGAGGAGTAGTGTCCATACGATGCACTAAATTGTGAATCCCTCCAGGGGGAAGCCATTGGTTATATAATTCTAACAGCCTATTCGCACCAGCTATGATGTAAGGTTAATACTATATTATGAGACAGTTATAGGACAAGGCGAACATGTACATAAGTTATGTATTTCAGAGCCTGGTACATGCGAGCAGTGGTGTAATTGTGATTTAAAATAAGTTAAATTATATTTTCATTTGTTCTCTTCCTCCTCCGTGTGTGTGTGTGTGTGTGTGTGTGTGTGTGTGTGTGTGTGTGTGTGTGTAAAAGTATTTGTGTATATGACACTGCCCAGGTATGGAGGGCAGAAGACAGTTATTCTTATAGTTAAACGGAGGAAGAGAGAACACGTGCTGCGGTTACTACCTTGTACAGACTCTCTCCCAAGACAGCAAGTTCTGGATGGGGGAGAAAGAGGACTGGTTCCCCTCTCAGTTATTGTAATTAGTTAAGTTACCTTAACCAATGACTTGCATTCTGACATCAGTTTTTCTAATGCCAAATTAAGAACACAGGTTGAGAACCCAAGATGAGTGCTAACTCTGTATTTGTTCAATATTTTCTCCTACCTTAGCCTAAAACAGCTGGACTCCACTACAGAGGGCCTGCTGTCCTATGGAACTGTCTATGAATTTGAGATTAGGGCATGCAGTAAGAGGATACAGCCTGATGCTGATTTCCCAATATGACTTAAACTCAGAAACGGTATTCCGAGGCAAGCCCACCTTGGGACAGACAGCTTCCCAATGGGGTGAAGAAGTTTACAGAAGCCCACATGCACCCGTTCGCCAATGTGGTGATGCTATTTCTAAAGCTGATCTCTCATCTGGCCACCAAGAGTTATCTCTGTGCCCACACATTAAAAGAGTCTTTTGCCGATGTCTGAGAGCATGACTCGTATAAAGAGAACTGCAGCAGAAGAGGAAATGAGGGGTTTGGCAATAGCACACATGAAAAACATTAACCATGCAGTAATAGAAGTGCTAAAGAATGACCCAGGTCTAAATATCTGTATTTCTATTTAACTTACATTTCTCTCCCATGTGGCTTTCATTAGTTAAGTAAACAAATGTTCATTTAGTCTCAGCTCTGTTCAAGGCTCTCCGTGAGGCTCTACGAAAGACTGACACAAAGATAAATCAAATAGAGACGGCCTTCTCCTCAAGGAGCAAGCAGCTGATGAGGGGGCAGAGGGTAAATGCAGGAGTAATTAAAACAGAAGAGAAACACTCTATTCCCTCAGGGAGTGTCAAGCAAAGCTCTGGGTATGTCTGTAGATGGAGAGGTTCATTCCGTTGGGAAAGTTAGGGAGCGAATTGTGAGCGGTTTCAATGGGGTTGAGATGGATGAGAAGAAAAAAAAAAGGGCAGCTGGTTTCATTTGTTTGGAATGCAGGATTAAGAGATAGCGAAGTACTAGGAAATAGGGTTAAAATGTCAAGTGGACGCCACAGCGTGACCTTGGAGGGCTGGTTCAGGAACCTGAACCCATTCTCTGTGTAAGAAGAGACTCCTAGAAGCATTTGGAGTTAGAAACTAGAAAGATAGCGCCAGGAAAACAGGAGGCAAGAAGCCAGTGGCTGGTCAGAGACATTTCAACCATCTACAGAAAGCTAGCAAGCAGCTGAAGTAGAGTAAAGCCAGGGAATCCAGTGCTGAAATCAGTGTTCCGAGACGTAGGAGCTCCACCTGGAATCATAATTATTCTATTTTATCATTGATGGTTTGGATTAATCTCTCACTAAGTCTAACCTATACATTAAACTTCATCACAGGTGAATATTAGAACAGAGTGCCAGTCTATATTGGTACTGGAACCTTCTAGAGAGATTACCCCCTACCTGTGGATGGAGGAGAACTGCATAGACCTGGATTTAAGGAGAAGAAGTCAGAGGAACATGCTAAGAGAGAGAGAGAGGAATGATATGGAGATGAGACAATGAGGTCTAGGGAGAAGGGCCCTGGGGAGAGCAGGACTGATGTGCTAAGAGAGGGCCAGCAAGAAGAAACAGACGCACAGGAGGTGACTCAAAATTGAATCTGGTCAAACCAGATTCCAACACGGCTTTCACGAGACTTTAGGAAAGACCGTGATAAATGTAATTATTGAAAGTAATTATTAAAATAACACTGCACAGCAGCTCCTGTGGTCTGTCCTTTTTCTGTTTTCAGTACTTTTGTGACACTTACATATGTATATATGTGTATGTGTATGTGTATGTTTATATATGTGTGTGTGTATGTGTGTATATATGTATATATGTATATGTGTATATGTGTATATGTGTATATGTATATGTGTATATGTGTATATGTGTATATGTATATGTGTATATGTGTATATATATATATAAGGGAGAGAGGGGGGAGAGAGAGAGTCTGTATATATTTGTATATATTTATTTTAGTCATTTCTCTGGGGTAAGTATGTTGGAATGGAATTCGGGGTCACACCGCCATGTAAATTCAGCCTTTACAAGGACCTAATGAAAGACGTGTATCAGATCAGACCATTTGTCTTCAGTATGTGTGTGTGTGTGTGTGCGTGCGTGTGTGTTTTACCTTCTGGAACACTGGCAGAAAATGAACAGACCTTTCTTGCCTCGTCGTACTTCATCAGAACTGTTTCCCATTCTCTCTCCAGTTGTCGTGCTGCAGAGTGACAGGGGAATCAGATAAAGAAACCTGTGTGAATGTTTGCCAGTGCTCATCGCCAAGCCGGACGTGTGCTCAGCACTGGAAATAAAGCATCGGACGAGTGCAGGTTTTATTTTTAACTACCTGTCTCCAGGTGTACCGTGTGGTGCAGCAGTTAGCGCGGTGCTTGGCTCGGTCCATTTATCTAACAAACAAACAAATAACTGGTAATGTGTCTCATAGGCCAAGCACTGAGGGCTGCAAGAGTGAACAAAGCAAGTGCGCTATGGCTCTCAGCAGAGACACCGGGAGTTGGTAACCAAAGAGCCCTACTGACAAATGTGAAGGAAGTGCTCCAGAGAGAAGAAATGATGTTTTAGGAAAGCATGTGATAAATCCAACCAAAGTATGGGATTGACGTGGTCTTTCCCAACATATGATGCTTGGGCTGCAAGAAGAAGATCATGCAGAAAGTGCATAGGTTATTTCCATTGCAGAGAGAAGAGGGATGGCAGCCTGTCCCTGCAGGCAGCCAGGACACACACAGGAAAGGAAAGCTGACTAAAACCCAGGCCGTGGAGTTGAAGGGACGGGATTAAAGTCCGAATGCAGACATGAAACTATCGAGGTAACATCTATGATTTCCTCCCTATCGGAACACACCTGGGAAGTCACTGCGGGTGTTTTAGGTGTTGATGAAGCGTAAGAGAGCTTGTGTTTTGAAGCGTTTTCTCTAGATGAAAATTCAAAAACAACCACTTTTCTAAGGTTAAGGCGAGAGGGAAATGCCTAAGAAGCAATTTCATTCTTCGGGTGAGGGGCTCAACTAACGCCACAGTGAGAAACCAATTGGCTTAAGAGCTATGAAAGAGCAAAGCAAAAAGACTATGGGGACGGATCGTGCAGTCCCCCCTCTCTATTTTATGCAACGCCTGTGATACAACTGAGTCCAACAACCCATTAGCAGCAGTAGCTGTCACTGGTCTGCCTGCGTTGTCATTGACCTCGCTATTAATAATGACCGCTGGGTAGTCCAAGTGAATAAGTTGCGGGAGTAGCCTGGCGTTAAAAAACAGAGAAAGGGTTTTAGAATTAGAAACCTCAGATTTGAGTCCTGGTTTTGCTGACTTTGAGCAAGAAGTTAGAAAAATAATTGGATTCAGTTATCCTGAATAGCCCTAGTTCCCAAAAAAGCGACATGCAATTTCAGTGTCCAAGGAGCATTTAGACACTCAGAGCTCAGCTCTGTATTCAGCAACTCGGCTGTAACAGCTGTGGTACTTGGAGAGTTCCTATGTAGGTGGGAGCCAGGGACACATATAAAACAGGTCTTCCATTTTCTCCCTGTGGACTCGGCGTCTCATTCCTCATTTCTGAGTCCTACTGGGTACAGTATTCATCCTAATTTCTCCAAGATGCCTCATCTCAGCCTCCTGGAAAGCTTTTAAATTGAATTTATTCCTTTCCCTTAACCTGAATCTCTTTGGCGTTGGGCATTAGGGACAGTGAACACTGATGGGTTAACTTACGTGGAAGTCTAAGTCATTCACAGTGTTGCAGTATTCAGAGTTCTCTGTGGGACTCAGAAATAAAACCAAGATACACGGCTACACAGTGATTTATATTTAATTACATTTAATTTGGATGTGTGTGTGTGTGTGTGTGTGTGTGTGTGTGTGTGTGTAAAAGGATCTTTGATGTGCTCCCTAAAATGAAATAATTGGATATGTTATACCCTGACATGATCATCACCTAACACAGACATAAACCAAAACATCACATGGTGCGTCAGCAACATTAGATGTTAATAAAAAGTAAAATGATTTTTAAAACGGAGCAGTGTGTGATTATCAAGTGCTATACAAGACCAGTTGCAGAGAGTTCTGGAAAGAGGCAGTGCCTTGTTTCAAGAGTAGAGGGCACCTGCTGCAATGGGCATCCTCAGCAAGTGGACAGACACACGATACAGTATATGGCTCCAATCCTGTGGAAAGGTACACTGTTTTAGACGAGACCTGCAGGGAGAGATGTGTTAATTTTCAGCCATTCGAAAATCACTTCAGATCCAAATGGAAAATCAAAGCATAAAATATTGAAAACTTAATTTTATTTAAAAACACAAAGAAGCAACACCCTTGAGAGTGAACGCAGAATACTCCTACATTAGAAAAAAAAAAACATCAGAGTGGGCTTTATCCAGTGTAGGTTGCAAATAAAATCTAAGCATAAAGTTCGATTTTAATTTTGCCTTTTGGTACTGTGGATCAAACCCGGTGTTCTCAACGACTGAGCTGCATTCCAGCTCTCAATAGGTTTTGACGAATACGTAAAGCAAATGGTTCTCACCATAATTGAGATGTGGAGTACGGGTCCCGGGGAAACCTGTCCCTGCCTCTCTGTAGCATGATTTGGCTTTGAATGAATCTTATATCAGATGTTGTTAAAGAAAAAAAAAAACAGACTTGCTGATGGATTGGATTTTAAAAAGAAAAAGGTTAGGAAGAAAGAATTAACATTGACTCCAAGATTTTGTCCTGAGAAACTCAGTTTGTCCGACAGTTAGGTAGATGGCTGGAGCATCATGGTCAATGTTGATGATTTATTTCTGGATACTAAGGAGGCGTTTGTTTTGCAAGATGAAGTTTAATGTATAGATAATCACTTAGAAAGGCAATCGTAAAAAAGAGAAGGGTGCAACAAAGTTCAGAAGATGGGAAAGGAGGAGAGGAGAGGAGTAGACAGGATAGAGAAAAACGCCAAGACGAAAAGGAAATCAAACAGCACAGAGTATGGTAGTTCATGTGAATCGGTCAGGACACATACTAAAATTAGAAGCTAAACGGATTGTTGGGAAGGTCAGGTGACCAAGTATAGTTATTATTTAAGGGGCTCTTTCTATTTTCTTTCCTGGTGCATGTGTAAAATAAAGCCTTATTTTTAAGTAAATATATAAATATGTGCTCAGAAAGTTTACTAAGTAATAATGAATAAATTAAAGCAATTTGGAGCCCGCTCTGTGAGACTATGGTCGTATGTAGTCCTGTAGGTATGCAGACCTAAATTCACACTTCTTTCTACAAGGCATCAACGTTTGTGACCCTCTTTCTGTCACTTAACACTACGTCATGGTCATTCTCTAAGCTAATAAATACCTTCTTTTGAATGATTGTGCAGTACCCTGTTGTCCAGACGGATAACCATTTATTTAACCAAACCTTGATTGATGGGTACTGGGTTATTTTGAATTCTGTTTCATTACTATAAACAACAAGGTGACGGATACCCGTATATCCTTGTAAAAATATCCACTGGTTTCCTTAATATAAACGTGGAGCTAAAATTGCAGAGTCAAAAAGAATACATACTTTAAAAATGTTTCTTTCTTTCTTTTTTCTTTTTTCTTTTTCTTTTTCTTTCTTTCTTTTCTTTTCTTTTTTTTTTTTTTTGCTTTCTTTTGTCTGATAACAAGTTACTCAAATGCGTTCCAGAAAATGTGCAAACCACATCTCTTCCCACCAAGGGTGTGCAAGTCTCAAACAGAGCTAACATGGGGTGCAAGCGTTCTTCCTGATACTTCTTATGACCACACTTAAAATACACACTCTAAATCTCCCCTCTCTAACCCCATGTTGCTGTGCAAAAATATAATTCATTTTAGAAAGTATCCAGAAACTTCTGTAGGCTATCCATAATGGTCCCAAGTAAGCTCGGTTTGTTCTTAGGGTATCTCCAGAGAGCAGAGAAAATTGAACACCATCAAGACAAACTTCTGTAAGCTTGTATAACCAGAAGACTATGTTTTACTCCCTAGTAAACTAGTGAACAAATCTGATTAATAATACATAACAAACACACGAGAACCTACTTTAGACAATCTAAAGAGCCACACACTTTCCCTTTTGTAAGTCCAAAATTATTTTTTAAAAAATCATTTTTCAATTTTTACTTCTTTTAAAGAAAAAAAAACTGAGGTATTGCCTCTCAACCCTTTGACAATAAGCATGGAAACACAAGAATATTTCCCGTAATCTGAATGCTGGTTTGAGGATTGAACAAATACTTAGCTATTAGTTCAATTCCAGATAAATAAACTTCAGAATTCTAGCAACTTATTATTGGTCCAATTTGTGAAAAAGAGAGAAATAATATTTTTCCAGCGTTTTAGCAGAAATTTAAATACATATTTACAACCTTTAGTCACTTCTTTTTTTAAAAAAATGTTTCAGCCTACATGTAAAGGGCCAGATGCTTAATTGGGGACCCTGGAACTCAGCTGAGTGGGTTTACAAGTATCCATGGCAAGTATCAGCCACAACATCCCAGTCCTTAGCAATGAAGAAAATATTGTATGTTTCTGAAATGAGCTGTAGGGGGGGGGTGTCAAAAAGATTTTAAAAATCTTCCAAAAAAGAATTTCTTAAAAGAAAGGTCTTTCTAAAAGATCACTCTATTTTCTTGCTCTTGCTACCTTATGCCATGGTTAGAAATCAATAAACCATACTCCAATATTTATTTATTTATTTATTTATTTATTTATTTATTCATTTATTCTCGGTCAATCTCGTCTCACTATAGGTATTTTTCTGCGTTAAAAATTTCCATCGATTTTCATAGCTATAGAAAACTATAGACAGCTGGAGTTTATGATTTTTCTGTTTCATTTTATTAGAGATATACAAAGGCTGGCTTTTAAAAGTTTGCTGTGAAACATGTGTGCGTGTGCGTGTGTGTGTGTGTGTTTGTGTGTGTGTGTGTGTGTGTGTGTGTATGTAGTATGTGTGTCTGTATGTGTTTTCCTGTTTTTAATAAGTGTCTTTTCCCTCTTAAAGGCTTTGTATATTGACACAAAAATTTATAAATTCCTAGTTAGTCCTTTGATCACTCATTCTTGCTGAGGTATTTTTCTGAAGAGAAAGTAATAGAGATTTTAAAACGCATATTTCTGACATTTCCAAAAACTCTGGATGAAATGTAACTAGCGTACTTCATGGGGAAAGTCACACCAGACTTTCACAAAAGCCAATTAGCAGCGCTTTAGAGGTCACTTGGCATTAAATTAATAAATTTGTGTTTGCATGCTTCTATTCAATGAGTTGAGAGGTGAATGGATGTATATTTTTCCAAGAAAGGCAGTTAAACTCCTATGGGAAACACAAGTAACGCAAAGAGAATAGTTAATGCCTTGTCCAAAGTGTCGGCAGGAAAATTAATTGCCCTAATGTATACAGAGGGCATAAACAGCCACTTGATGAGTTCCTAGTCAGTTTCAGCTGTTACTGTATCACAGACGCACTGCCAGGACAACGATCCCCAGTGAGCTAGGACATGACTGCTTGAAGTGCCCCATTTCCTCACAGATAAAATGGACAGAGTAATTGTGCTTACGCTGTAGAACTGCTACAAGAATCGAGCAAATGATCAGAAGAGAGTCTGCTCGTGCTCAATTCCCACAGATGTAACACAGTGTAACTGTGATTTAGGAAACCTTTTGTCATGTTACAGTTGTTAATATTTATGAGTTGTGAGGTGAAATATAATTTATTTACACGCTGTATAATAATCATAATCCATTTAGTGCGCAGAATTTATTGTTTCTTCATAGAGGGAGGATCCTAAATCTCCTTTTCTATATTGAAGTTTCTAATACACCACTGCTAACTTACAGTTATCAGGTGGTAGGACGCCGGGAATGGAAGCCGTCTCACGGTAACTTTGTATCTCCTGACCAAGCCTGTCCCTCTTCCCTCCTACTCCCCTGTCTTCCAGCCTCTGCCAACCACCCTTTAATCCCATACGTTAATGAAATCACCTTTAATTTATAATCCAACTGTGAGAGCATGTCCTGTTTGTCCTTCTGCTTCTGGTCTATCTCACTTAACAATATTGAGTAAGTTTATCCATGTTTTACAAACAAAAGAATTCTACTCCTTTGTGGCTGGATAGAATTCCATTGTGTATGTGTACCACATTTTAAAATCTATTCATCCATTGATGGACACTTGAACTGAGTCCACATCTTGCCTTCTGTATGCACCTTTGGTTACACAATTCAGTAATGAAATTGCTGAATTGTAGACTTTCTTTGTAACTATTAGATTACTAAAAATAAGAGCATGAAATTAGATTATTAATAGTGGGTCACATACATACATACACATGTATGATTAGATATTTTAGGTAAGGGGAAAGATAGGATCTCGCCCCCCCCCCCCCGCCACCTCCCGCCGCCTCCCTTCCTCTCTCCCTCTCTCCCCCCTCTCTCTAGCTTCACTTAAAAATCGTGAAATGAGGGGCTGGGGATTTAGCTCAGTGGTAGAGCGCTTACCTAGGAAGCGCAAGGCCCTGGGTTCGGTCCCCAGCTCAAAAAAAAAAAAAAAATCGTGAAATGCAGATTCTGTAACTGCCACCACGTAAATTAATTCACTGGTTCACGAACTCAAGTGGTATGGATTACAGTTCAGTTGGTAACTAACAGAAATGAGGTCGAAGTAAGGAACGTTCTCCTAGCCTGACTGAGACAAAGTTTATTATTTCTTCTTCTTCTTTTTAATCAGTTACTAAAGTAGTGAGCTAGTATGGAATTGACTCTACTGCTGTACCGATTTCTTAGAAACAACGAGCTCTGAAAAGTAATGTCTAAACCGCTGGTGCCTTTCCCATTATGGGAAAAACAGGTGGTTCTAAAGCTGAAGGCACCTGAGACTAAATGCAGCCCGAAGGCGAGCACAGCTGAGCAGCTAGGCGGCTTCCCAAAGGATTTGCGGGATAACACTGCCACCTATTGGACAGAAAAAAACCGGCAGCTTTATTTCTTAACGGTACTCGTACGCCCCCTCTGGTAGATGCAATGTTTGAGCGCATATAAAGAAGAATTAATAAAAGGAAAATATCTCTGCTATCTAGCCAGCAGATAAAAGGCCACCCCGCTTCCTAGTTCTCTGAAAGTCTGTGTTTGAAAACCTTTTTTCTTCCCGGACCTTAAAGGATCCGTCGTTCTAGCGCGGCCTCTGCTTATCCCTGCACACTTGAGTCTTCATCCTCCTGGGGGAGAGCGATAGTCGGCATCACTTTACTAAGTCTGACTTAATTCTCAACTGACTTGTTATCGCAGCATTGTAGTAATTATCTACAATACAATTTTATAAATTTATATACAAATCTATGATGTCCGACGTGATTCTTTGACTCATATGAACCTCATTTTAATGATTAAACCAAGATAATTAGCATATGTAGCTAACATTGCCATCTCTTTGCGGTGAGAATTTAAACCCTATCTAGTGACTTTGGAACATGCAGTACATATTGTTAGCTATGATCAGTATATTGTACAGCAGCACCGGAGGGAGGGGAATCAATATTGTAATATTGTCTTTTATGAGAAAACCTTTTAATACCCCACATGTGTGACTTCCTCTGGGGAATGGCACTCAATAAAGCAGAAACCTTAAGAACTGGAAGAAGTTCACCGTTCCACAAGAAGGCACTTGGTTCCTAACTGATGCATTAGACTAAAGGTGAGGGGCCTCGTGCTATCTGTCACCCATTGCTAGAACACAAGTGACAGGTAACTTTTGGATGGCCTTCAGGCAGGAGACACAGTCTAGAATCGCCTGTTGGCATTATTGAAAACCCAGACAGGCATACTGTGAGGCTGTAGGTCAGAATATCAACGACCAGAAAAGATCTGAAAAAAACAGATATACAAACTGCCTTCTAAACATGTGTTTCTACCCAGAGAGAAGAGATTAAAAAGTAACTGAAGTGCCGAGCATGAACATATGTGCAGCCAGACCTAGAGGAGACGCATTTATATCACTGCCCCCATCACACACACACGCACACACACACTCACATACATATGCACACACAACACACACACTCACAAACACATGCACACATAACACACACACATGCACACACAACACACGCACACACACTCACATACACACACAACACACACACACACATGCTCACACACTCAACTCAGGGGACAAGACACATCTATATCACCCTCCAAACACACACACACACACACATGCACACACAACACACACACAGAGTCACATACACACACAACACACACACACACTCACACACACACGCTCACACACTCAACTCAGGGGACAAGACACATCTATATCACCCTCCAAACACACACACACACACATACACATGCACACACAACACACACACACATTCACATACACATGCACACACAATGCACACACACAGGCACACACACACTCAACTCAGGGGACAAGACACATCTATATTGCCCTCCAAACACACACACACACACACACACACACACACACACACACACACATAGCTCAGAGAGGAGGCACATCTATATCACTATCCCCGTCCCCATTACACCCACATACCCAAGGCTCAGGAACATTGCAGAAAAAGAAGTAGAGCCCGAGGATGGAGAGGAGAACCATGCAATGCTGTCTACTGGATTCTGCATGGCTGCCTCACTCAGAAACTTACACCAGCGATTACTTGCACAAGATCAAACCAGTCACAATTCCAGCAAAGAAGAGGGAGAGGCACACTTGGGTAAGAGTTTCTGGGGGCTGCGCCCCTCTCTTTGGAGCTCCTGTCAGAGAGCTGCTGAAGGAGGACACATTACACTTCTCTGATAGTACAGCTGCTGGTAGGTTGTCCACACCCCAGGAGATGTTCTCACACCCATGCCCACAGGGGCAGCAGTAACTGGACTCAGGCATGAGGGTGGGAGGGAGATACGTTGTGGGGTACTGAGATGGAGGTAATAGGGGTAGACATGGCCAACATGTGTGGAATCCTCAAAGTGAGATGCCAAATCTTTTCAGTTCAGACTTCATTTTAGAGAACCTGACCTAAGTTTAAACTCAGGTAAACTAACAGGCCGATACTTAGCATTAGTTTCCAAGTTGCCCCTCAACAAAGCCTGAGCCTAGCTCCAGTCTCCAGGTTACAACCCCAACAACACCAGCATCTCCAGGTTACACCCTCAACAAGACCAGCATCTCCAGGTTATAACCCCAACAAGACTAACATCGCTAGGTTACACCCACAACAAGACCAGCATCTCCAGGTTATTCCCCCAACAAACCTACACCCCCAGGTTACAAGCCCACCCCCTACCTAACGACCACCAATGCAGAGGGAAGCAGAAATTAAGTGTATGATATGACTCCCAGAACTAGTCAATTATGTTAAAGACCACGGTAGCTTTCCAATTAGATGCTCGTACATGTACTCCCTGCCTGCCGCTTACTATAAAGTCGTGCCCTGATGGACATTCAGGGCTTCTCTCTCCATCAAAACTGTCCTGTGCGTCTGCAGTGAGCTGAGGGACCCAAGCTAGCTCGAATAAAATAAAGACCCTGTTGTAAGTTACATCGGATTGGCTACTGTATGCTTTTTTTTTTTTGGTGGGGGAGGGGATCTCTAACATTTCCCTGGCACTACAGAAGAATATTTATTTAATAAGAGAAGAATACTTATTTTTAAAGAGGCTTATGAAAACAAAAATTACAACAACAACAAAAGGATAAATGAAGACATATCAAAAACAGAAGAGGCCTCCAGGAAGCTTCCGGTGGTTTTGCTTGTAGATGTAGGTTAAGCAGATGTATTTTTCTTAAGATTTAATTTTTTTTACCTTCTTATGTTCCATTATTAATTATTTTATTTATTCAAAGAAAGAGGGGAATATGTAATCGGCGAATGCCAAGGCAATATGTAATATCCTGTGAGTGCCTTGGGTCATTCAGAAATACAGCTCGTAAAAAAATTCCAGTTGAGATGAGCAAGAGAAACCAGGTTACAGAAGCTAACATCAGAAGAGATTAAAGCAAAGAGAGAGAACCAGAGCATTCCAAAGTATTTAATTTTCCCACCTATTATTCTTCAGGTAGATAACACGATTACATGATCCTACCTTATCTGAGGTTGGGAACGGCCATATATCCTACAAAAGTGAAGTGTGAAGAAAAATGGTGGCTATTGCAGTGGTCGTTTTCCTGGCCTCGGCCATTATGGATCCAAATGTTATGATGGAGTGAGCGTCCCTCAACCTGTATCCACGATGACCAAAGTTTCTCTGCTGATTCACACTGCATCTGTGCATTGCTACATTAAACCATAAAGATTGAGAGCGAGGTTTGTTATAAAAGCATCACTTAGCACGCACTAACGCTCAGCATTGCCATGGGTTATATAAAGCAATCTTAACAGTAAATTCATACAGGAAAGTTTTTAAGGGAACATAAAACATTGGTTTGGAGAGAACTAGGGGTGAGGGTTTAAGTAACCAGTAAAAATATCAAGAGTATTTCATGTGTCATAAAAATGTGTATATTTTGGAAAGATCTTTTTCCAAGTTTATCCACTTTCCCATTGGATAACATGTTGCTTGTTTTCTTGTGTTGTAAACTCCCCAAAGAGTGACAAGGGGTGTGTTTCCAGGCATTGCCTTCATTCTGCTGTATCATTTCCCAGAGTGGAATTATAGGAAGAACTCTACTGCTTCTCCTTAATCCACAGAGTCAGTCTGTAAAGGAGCCAGGAGAGTCCTATACAAACCTCTGCTCCTCTCTACACCGTCCTCTCATGGTTCGCCATTCACTAGGGAGAGTCAGCCATAGCTGGAGCTCGTAAGACCCTGGGTGAGCCTACCGAAGATCTCTGATGTCCTCTCACCCTGGGTGTCACTCTTGCTATACACAGCTGTCCCCCGCTGTATCCATTACACTCTGGCATCTGAGTTACTCTCTGTGCCAACAAGGTTCTTGCCTCATATGTGAATATCATGGCTTTCTCCTATTCCTTCTGCACTCTGCTCAGAAAGGCACCACCCCACCCCCACACCACAGTCACTTTCCACAGCTGAGTAAGTCCCTCTATCAGAGGCACCCCGTTTTACGTTCATCTACAACATCCGCACCAATGCGACGTGTCGTCTATTTGCTTGTGTGCCTATTAATAACCCAGGTCCCTCTGCTAGGACGTAAGTCTTGTATCTGTTTTGGTCTCCATGGGGTTTCCTCACTCAGGGAAGGATGGAGCGTGTTAGAGCTCGTGCACGTGCAGCCTTCCGTCCATGCTGGCTTTCTTTGCTCTGATGTGAATTAATAGTTGGCCTTCTGCATATTCACTTTGTCATACACATCCATGCCCAGCAAGCTAAGTCAATCTAAGGATCACCATACACTTGCGGGGTGGAAAAGGACGACAGAGTAAGCAAGCCAGCCTGCTTTTTCTTTTATTGGATATTTTTTATTTACATTTCAAATGTGATTCCCTTTCCTGGTTTCCTGTCCATAAGGCCCCTATCCCATTCCCCTCCCTCTTATATTATAAAGGTGTTCCCCCTCCCCAACCACCACCCTTCCTGACTCTCTGCTCTGACATTCCCCTACACTGGGGGATCCAGCCTTAGCAATACCAAGGGCTTCTCCTCCCATTGGTGCCCAACAAGGCCATCTTCTGCTACCTATGCAGCTGGAGCCATGGGTCTGTCCATGTGTACTCTTTGGATGGTGGTTTAGTCCCCGTGAGCTCTGGTTGGTTGGTAGTGTTGTTGTTCTGCAAGCCGATTTCTTAAGTGCCCAAAGTTCATGTCAGAATGTACTCTTGCCCACCCAGGAAAGAGACCAAGGCAAAGGTTTTGATCTACAGGTAAATTTTATATTTATGAGATTGTCTCCCCATCTTTGTAATGTTAACGTATCCTTTGTATTTTCTTGCTTATGATTGACAATGGGTTTGAGGGGGGATTTTTGTTTCTGCTGATTAAGTTTTGCTCGCTTGCTTCTCTCTGTGTATTCTTCCTCGTCCAGGTAAAACGTTGAGACTCCTCAATAATCCTCAGTTTTTACGTAATCCAGAATCATTTTCACGAGGAAGGAAACTGAAGGCAGGGAAGGGTCTGTACCTCTGCAGGTCCATAGATCTAGTCCTAGCAGAACGGGAGCTAACACTCCCGGCCCACTGCGCCCTCTCCACAGAGTGCTCTCTCCCTGAGGATCCCTTGGCTCTCAGGCTGTTCCCCAACTTGGAGAGCATTCATCTGCATAAAGCTGTGTGAGGTTTCGAAAGACAGTGTCATGCCCAGAGTCTCTCTTTCTGCCTATAGATTAGGTGCAGCCCTCAGCTACTGCTCCAGCACCAGGTTTGCTGCCACGCTCCCCACCATGATAACAGAATAAACCTCTGAGACTGTAAGAGAGCCCCCAGTTCAATGCTTTCTTTCATAATAGTTGCCTTGGTCGCAACATCTCTTCATGACAACAGGACAGTGGCTAAGACAGATGCTATCGCCGAAAACTACACAATTCGTCACAGGACTTGGAGAAATCAAACTGTTATAGAACAAGAAGCCTTCTCCCCAATGGCCAGCTTCCACAGTAATGAAAGGTGCTGTGCAGGCTGCTGAGAGAGAAGTTGCCAGCACTCTCACCAGACTGAGAAGCACAACAGCAACAGCCTGGCTGGATGTTGTCATGAATGATGAAGTGGATATACAAGAGCAGGTAATGTGGAAGGGGAGATCTCAGTGGCTTCGTCCTAGACAAAGAACTACTTGTAACTAACGATTTCTGAGAGAAGGAAATTAGTTTTCAAAGAGATGAGGTGTCTAATTAGTTATCCAGTGCAAAGTGGTCAGCCTGAAATCATAAACATTCAAAAACATTCAAGCAACACTTAACAGATTCAGCATGTTGGATTTACATATTTGTGTGTGTGTGTGTATGTGTGTGTGTGTGTGTGTGTGTGTGTGTGTGAAGAATAATCAGAGAAAAAGAGGTCGTGAATTTGAGAGGAAGTAAGGAGTACAGTCAGATAGCAGGAGCTAGAAAGGAGGAACATAACAGAATTAAAAAGTAGAAAAAGGAGGAGGGAAGTGATGATGCAATTATATTTTAATTAAAAATATTTACTTCTATACCCATAGATTAGTACAGCTGTGTCTTAGTCAGGGTTCCTATTGTTGCCATGAAACACCATCACAAAAGATAAGCTGGGGAGGAAAGAGCTATTCCCATACTTCCCTATATCCTAGTGGCACTATATTTGCATATATCCAAATCTGTGTGGATGCTTCCTTTTCAGTTCTTTGGATCAGAGGCCAAGAACATGCAAACATCTAAATTAGGTCCCAATCAATAGTAACACTTTGTGAATATATGTTATAATATATGAATATATATATGTATGTATATATGTGTGTGTATATATATACATATATATATATATATATATATATATATATATATATATATATATATATATATATATATATATATATGTAAAATCCACTCATGGCTCAATAAGTGGGCAGAAAGATTTTAAGAACCAGAGGTCAGAGAGGTCTAGAATAGATCCGATCAGTGTCTTCCAAACATGGCAGGATGATTGTACTCATGAACTCACAGTAGCTATGGTTGCCTGCAGAAGACCTGATCAAGATCAATCCAGTCAACATTCCAACATGGATGGGGGGCGGGCATGGTCCATTGGTAGGCTGATGGCCTCATATTGCTGTGTATTTGAAAAACACTAATTAGATTCAGTGAATTATAAAAATAGAAAGAGTATATGAAGCTGGGAGAAAGTGTGAAGGAGGTTTGGTTCGGTGTGAGTCTGTGTGACGGAGGGGAGGAGGGGCTATGATCCGAATGCACTGCGTACATGTATGAAATTCTCGAAGAAAAATAAAGAACGGTCTTTAAACAAACCTTGGAAACTGTGACCCAAAATAAAAGTTTCTTCCTTTCAAGTTGTTTGTCTTAGACATTTTTCATAGCAGCAGAAATTTGGCTGTCATAGAAGCCTTTCATTGGTTCAATTGCAGAGTGGTGCTGTTGCCTGGGACCTAAGCCAGGTGTTCCCACGTTCTTGGCTCCCTTATCCAAAGAACTGAAAAGGAAGTGCTCACACAGATTTGGAGGGGGACGCTTTATTTAGAGAGAAGCAGTGGCACAGATTAGAAAGAAATCCGCTGTTCCGATTGATAGCAAGCTTCACGAGTGAGCACTTGAGGGCCATGACTTGTCCGTGGCTTGGGGATCCTTTCTATGGGTTCAAGAGAAGGGATTTGCTTCCTAGCAGGGGTAGTGAGAATATTTCTCTGGTTTTTTTTCTAAATTATTACTTATTTCCTGTTTGGGAGGCTGTGTATGCAGTGGCCTGGGTTTGAAGATGAGAGAACTTCTTGGGAGACTCAGTTCTCTCCTTCCACCATATGGGATGGAGATTAAATTCAATGTTTGGTGTCAAGCACCTTTACCTGATGAACCACCTTCTGGCCCTGATTGTCTTTTAATAGATAGGTTAGGTCATATCATTTTTCTACTGTACATTCTTCCCATAATGTATCATAGTTCAAATATATATATGTCTAATTATGTATATGCATGATATAGTAAATGGGAAATTCTCCACAAAAATATATGAGGACACAGTTTTGTGTTACTGTGCATTTACCCCAATGCAATTCAGGCTGAATCTTTCTGTCCATTTGTGACATTTGGATACATTGGAGATTTATCTGAATAGAAACTGTCAAGTGGGCTTGTCACTAGGGGAAGAGGAACTTGTCCTACTACTCAGGTGTCTGTGTACCCTGATGCAGGTAGGGGTGTGAAATCGATTGGTGCTTTGCTCAGAGAGGGAAGTGTGTGGAATAGAGCAGGCAGGGAGAAGGCTTAGGCTGCCAAGCGCACAACAAAATCCAAACAGAGTTTCAGGCAGCTGAGCAATTCCCTGTACCTGTCTCAAAAGAGGACGTATTATTTTCTCTTTTTACGGATTTTACATACCTACCTAAGTATTTTTTATTGTTGTTTAAAACAATAACAAGGAAAAATATGAGATAAAATATAAAGGTCTTAATAGCTTACCTTCCAGAATGAATGAGTTTGCATCTGTTTCTAGATCTTTTCTATGTATTTACGCGTATAAGTAACCTAGAAATATCATATGGAAAACCTTGATAGTTGAAAAGAAGAAAGATAGAGGCATATATATTGTGTGCCAGTGACGCTCATGTCAGCGTGATCAGAGGAGTAACATGGGAATATATGATACGAAAGCAGCTGGCAAAATAGGGCAGGAAGGTTTAAAGCAGGATGGGTAGCAAGGGATGGGGAAAAGCTCTAAGTCATGGGAAGGGTCAACCAAAATTGAGGATGCATAAAAGATCCATATTAAAACCTACTACTATGGAAACTAACTAAAATACATAATTTCTTCTAGAGGTTTTTTTTTTGTTTTTTTTTTTGTTTTTTTTAGTTCTTTTTTTCGGAGCTGGGGACCGAACCCAGGGCCTTGCGCTTCCTAGGTAAGCGCTCTACCACTGAGCTAAGTCCCCAGCCCCTCTAGAGGTTTTTTGAATAGAGGTTCCTTGCATGGGTTGACAGTTCTGGTCCAAGAAGTCAACAGTATTAACAGAAAACCCCAGTGCCGAGAGTAGAATGCTTTTCTATGAATTGCTGGCCAGAGAGTCCCTAGAGGCTCCCAGAATGATACAGGGTATTGCCAGTGCTCTTGGTTGGCAACCAGAACTGTATGAAAAAACCTTATTGCTGAACATGCCATACACTTTAGATACAAGATGCAGAGAACAACAAGCAGCTACTAAACTGGAAGCATCCTCCTGCCTGCAAGCTTGCATAGTGCCAGAAGGTACTAGGCAAGCCACTGAGACAATAGTTATCAATGGTCTTTCTCAACTGTTGACTGTGTGTGCTACAACACAGGGTGCTTGTGTGCTTCCTGTGTGCTTGGGACCTTCCTGGAGAGAGCTTCTCACTGGAGAAATAATGGCAAAAGTGTTTTGGGGTCAACCAAGTACTTTCTGACTGGAATGGAGGCCTAGTCCATGGGAAAGATACTCCTGGTTCTGAGCCTATTCCTGGAGAGATCACAGGCTCTAGAGGATAACGTACTATTGACATTTTACTAAATGGGGATGTAGTTAAAATGCCTCTAATATATTCACATGTTTTATTAAAAGCAGATTTTTTTCATACAATATATTCTGTTTGTGGATTCCTCTCTCCCTACTCATCTCAGTTCCTCTTCACCTCAACTCCTATCTGATTCATACATTTATTCTTTCTTGTTAGGAAAAACAACAACAACAACAACAACAGGCATCTAAGGAATAATAATAAAAGAAAATAAAACAAAAATGAACAAATTGGAATAGAAGTATACCCATAGAAGAGTGGTGCTGTCTGCCTAGCCCTGGAAACCTTCCTTTAGCAGAGAACAGTTAATACAGACTCACAATTCATCAAAGGGTTAAGAAGTGGCTGTTTAGTTCTCACTCTATATTACCCCTTCAAGATCCAGAAAACATCAAAGAAAGGAGTAAAGACTGGTAAGAGCCTCAAGTTGGAGAGAAGCTCCATGAGTCAGCCTTATGGGTGTAGCATAGTCTTCCCAACCACCGATCCACAGCATTTATGGATAACTTCAAACGAAATAAAAGACAAGACGTGGGACTTGGAAGGGGGATTGGTTGAGAAGAAGGAAGTAAACAGTAGAGAGGGAAGGATATAAGGGTGGAAAAGATAATTAGGCATGGATATGATCACAATAGGCTCTATGACAGAACACAACTATCAAAAATAAGATAAAAAATTAAAGCCTATTCTATAATGTACAGGAATAAATATGAATGATCACAAAAGAGAAGTGACTGACTCTTAAGCTATTAAAAAGTCAGCACTGAGGTTGCATGGGATAACTAGGGAGGCCACATACTCAAGAAAGTTGGTTCTGATAGAATGAATGGAGTGTCATTGCCAGAAGCAGAGCAGATTGAACAGGCTACCATGGGTTGGACAGATACGTGGAAGAGATTCCTGCATGTGGTGCACTGTGGACACTCGGTTTTCTAATTCCTCCCTTACTTTTTGTAATCCTGCTTTGTAGTGTCTCTCTCTGTGTGTATGTATACATGTGTTCAACAAATATGTAACCTAACTCTAAACTTTAATGTAGGCAGAAACCTTATTTCCAGGTATACATTACCCCTTAGCCAGAGGGCCTGCCTGGTGTTCAACACTAGGTAAACATTGAGCAGGCTCCAGATTGACTTCTCCTTTTATTTATTCTCCTTGAAAATCACTAAGGCTGATAAGAAGTCTCTCTTACAATATTGGCTCATGAAACTTCTTTATGTTTCTTGTTGTCTAGGCATCTAACCCATAAGCAGACAGAAAATCCTAAGTTCATGCCAGGTTACAATCAGCAAGAACTAGTCATCGTGGTTGGCAAGAGGAACAAAATATGCTTCCTTTGTAGATCTCATGCTTCTACAAAAGGAGTCTCAAGTTCTCATGAACCAAACAAGGGCTGTCTTGTACCCCAGCATGTCTTAACTTCTACATGAGAGACATCTGGGCCACATCAAAAAGTATACAATGGAATCAGGAACAGTAAACTCAGAAAATCATTGGATTTCAGAGTGAGGAAGAATCCTATCTAGACTTTAATCCAGAGTGCCTTTCTTTAGTTATGTGATGAACATTGCTAGCAGATTTCACAATACATTTACTTACATTCAGGAAGTTTCTTTTTCACAAATGAAGAACTAAAATTTTCCATCTTGAAGCCTGCTCTATGATTTGTTCATTAACTAAATGTTTTGAAAGTTGAACTCTAAGCCTGTAATAATGCCAGGTTCTGGGCCGTGTTTGGAGGGTAGATGGATGAGTAAAAGACACCTCCCGATTTCGAAAGCTTTGTAGGTTGATGGTAAAATGGTCCCATGAATTGTATAATTCATGTGATGATGTACGTGAAATGACATGTATCTGTGCAGAACGGCAGTAAATAGCTTCATCTAAGCTAATCCAGGCTGATGGAATAAAAGAGAAAGGTTCCTGAATTATGATATATATATAATATATATAATAAATATTATATATATAATTTTTAATCATTAAACTATTTTTTATCAGCTACAAACTGATCCGATGGTAACATAAGGTCAAAAATATCTACATTGTGAGGAACATGTGACTATGTCCTGTCATGCTCTCTCCACTCTACTCTGCCAGCACTATGTAGAAGGAATGAAATGTGAGGAATTGGTCCCCAAGTGTAGACATAATACCTGTCCCTTGCCAGGACCCCTTGTCTTGTCCTACCCATGCATAGCAGCTCACTGATGACAAACTCTGGGGAAGGAATGGGCAAATCATGTTGGCAAAACTTGTGCTCAGTACCTGGTATGACCTGTTCTCTTACATATTCTTTTCCTAGATAGGACTGAAAATCTCACAGCCAGAGTAACTGACATGCAAGATAAAGCTGGTGCTGTTGTCAGATCAGAAAACAGAAAGAACCAGGATCTTGGTCACATGATTAAACTGCTGGATAAATCATTCCTGACATATGCTTCAAAATACATAGGTCCAAGAACAAACCTACTCATGGAGCCAGTTTGATTTGATTTGGGCTTTTCATAACTTGCCTTAAACCCAGGCCACATGGTTCAATTTGCTGACAGCCTTATTAAAATAAAGAAACATAGATAAAATTCTTTCTTTTCTTTTCTTTTCCCCTTTTTCTTTTCTTTTCTTTCCTTCCTTCCCCCCCCCCTCTCTCTCCTTCTTGACAAATAATATTAAGTGGGGGAGTTTCTTTGGCTTGCCTTATTTTTATGAATTAATTGTGGTTCCTAGTACCTAAAGTCACATTTTCCTGGAGAACTGTTCTCGATTCACTCAGCATACGAGTTAACAGTTGGAAGCAATTCAGCGACACACGTATTGATTACACAGCTCCACTTTGACCTGCCTTATGCAAGGTACCGAGTTATATGCAAAGTAGTTCTGAATAAGATATGCCTTTTTTCTTCAATGAGCTTAAAATCCTTTTTGAAATGCGATATCAGCAGTTTGAGCTCTGGCCTCCATGCACTCCGTTTCCAAATTTGCCTTGCCTGTTCCACACGGAGCACTAGACAAATGCTGTCTTGTCTAATCTTCACATCGATGATACAGGTGGTTATTTATGAGTGAGGAAATTAAGTTCAAAGACATAACTAACTTTCTCAATGTGACTTGTCAGACTAAATAGTGTTGGGAAATGAGTGGACGTCTGAGTTCCAAACCAAAAGTATGTCCAATGTTTAGATGTCATCAGAATATGTCATTAACAGCTATGCACCCATGACAGACAATTTATGTTTATTGCAGCTTTTGTGTCTTGGAGATATGCTCTGAAGTCAAAGGTGGTACTCAGTTGGTCCTTTAGAGGGAAAAAAAAATCTCTTAAATCAAACAAAAGCTCATATGATGGCAATTAGAGCAAAAGGCAAGAACATTAAACATGACTTCTTAGCTATTCATCTATTGAATGAAGATTTATTATACCTAATACAGGACATGCATTGTGCTAAAAACAATGATGATGACAAAGATTCATGAGGTTGGTTTCTACTCTAAAGGAGCTGTGACCTTTTAAGTAACAATAGCTGTCGCGTGTTACATGACTATAAACCACTGAGCATTTTTCATAAGTCATTTGTTGTCCAAAGGATTTCAGGATGTATCTATTCCCATTCCAAGGATGGAGATCTGAGGCTGAAATGGTATCATCAAGTCACACAAGAGAAGCCAAGATTTGAACCCATAGGACTCACTCTGTCAGTTAAATCCCAAGGGGCTGTGAGATGGCTCAGCCAAGCCCGAGAACCTGAAACTCACCCAGTGGGAGGAGAAAGCTCACTTCTACAAGCTGTATGGTAATGAAAATACCATAAAAGATTTTAAATCTACCTAAAAATTATACCTGTAGTCTAAACTTGATAATTTGATTAGGATATAAAAGAATTTCCCCAAAGGTATTTCTCTCTTTTAATGTTTTGGGAGACAGGGTTGGGGATTTGGCTCAGTGGTAGAGCATTTGCCTAGCAAGCGCAAGGCCCTGGGTTTAGTCCCCAGCTCTGAAAAAAAGAAAAGAAAAAATATTTTGGGAGACAGACAGACAGATAGATAGGGGGAGGGGGAGAGAGGGAGGGAAGGAGGGACTGAAACCAGGGAAGAGGTAGAAGAGGATTAGGAGAAGGAGCCAGAGGAGGGGGGAGGGGAAGAAGGGAAGGGGAAGGAGGAGGAAGAGGAGGAGAAAAGAAGAATGTGAGGAGGAATGTGTGTGTGTGTGTGTGTGTGTGTGTGTGTATGCATGTGCAAACAAAGGCCAGTTCAAGTCAGTGTTTCTCTCATTCACTGTCCACTTTATTTTATTAAATAGAGTCTCTCTCTCTCTCTCTCTCTCTCTCTCTCTCTCTCTCTCTCTCTCTCTGAACCTGGAGCACATGAATTTAGCAAGATCAGCTGGCTAGCCAGCCCATGGGATCTTCTTGTCTCCACATTACCAGAACTGGAATCACATGTGTGTGTGTGCAACTCACATGCATGCCCACACACAGTTATTTATATGGGTGCTAGGAATCCATGCTTGTCCTCTAGCACTTGACCCACTAAGCCTCTCCCAAGCTCAAGGCATACCTCTCTTATTACCACTTCTGCTATTGTGTTGCTATTCCCCTCAGCACTAACACTCATGCCAAAATGTTGTGCTCTTTGCGGGCACAGCATGATTTCACAAGATGCATTGTTGGCTCTGTGAGAGAAATTATCATCTGCCTCTTCCCGATGCTAATCGAATGACTGAGTTCTTGAAATCTGTGGTATGAACATTATATTTAAAGTTCTTTTGGCCATAATAGGCTTCTTACCTCTGCCATACATGCTACACATTTCTCTAGCAGATTCATGCCTTCCATTTTGAAAATAATGAGTCACATGTAGGAAACGGTTCCAAGGTCACTCACATCACAAGCAAAGGGCCAAGACTCAAAAGCCAATACTCTCTACCATTATATGGCTTTAAGTAATATATCCAAATTTTCAATATATTTTCAAGGATAGCTAAGATTAGGATGTTTTCTGCTAAACCAGATGTGAATGCATTCTATGGCTTTTTATGGTGAGAACTACTTTTCTTCAAAGCGTTTGTCCTTGGGTTCTCTCATTCCACTTCCATTATTGCTTTCAGAACAGTTCACATGTATGCAGTCTCTACCCCCTCTACACTGGCATCTAGTAATTACTGGTCCTGGTCCCACACTCTCCCTCATAACTACTCCCAGAGGCCGTCAGTCACCAGGCCATAGTCCTCTCTCAGTGAAGTTTAATGAGAATGAGAATGTTTCTGTTGTGGCATTTACCGAGAGGAAATGTCTCCCAAATGCCTTTGAATAGACTAGAGCAACACTTTTCTCATTCTCATTTTAAATAGCCTAAAAGGCAAAACAAAGCTAAACAACCAACTTGTGATTCATCTGACCTGTAGGACCCAGGCAGTTTGACATGTGAAATCTATTGAGGTGGACTCTATAATTCTTGATCTGACCAAGACAATGATTTACAGTTCTGAGTCTCAAATAGTCTCTGAGGAATGCTTTCTTATTTTCAGAAAAAAGAAATCATTGAACTTCAACATGTGAGATTTATTTTTTGAATCAAAATTTATAATAAAACCCAGTAGAGTGAGGTGCTCATTTGGGTGGAAGTTGCAATAGCTTTGCACCCCTTTCTAAGTACCTTTCCATCTATTTCTAGCATGAACTCAATCTAGTGGGATGTTTCAAGGGTGGCCCCTTGAGAGAGACCCCCAAGAGAATGGGTAAATATGAAAAGAGAGCAGATGGCCCTTAGTACGCTTACACCATTGAAAGTGGTTTTAGAGTTCCAAAAAAACTTAGAGGAAAGTCAAATTAAAACTACTCTCTAGTTGTAAATTTTCATCACAAGAGCAGAAAAAGGATATTCCTAGTCTTTTAGAGAATATCCAAAAATCATGACTTCAACTAATACCCCCTAGCAAAGTAATAAAACACAAAGACCAAAGGGCAGCGTTCTGATGTCCAAATCCCAACTGGAGTGACTTTTAACTGACCTGGTTCATTCCTCTAGATTACTGAGAGGTTGCACCTCAGAGGGCAGCAGCAAGGCTGATGTGAAGTAGCATGCATTAAGTGGTACAGTGGCCATGTGGACCAATAGCAGGTGCCGAGAGAATGTTCTAGCCGTTGTTTTCATCAGTTCCCCAGTGTAAATCTTCAGTGTAGTTCAAGTGGCATGACAGGACAGTGACACTTGGCTGTCTAGCAGCCATCCTGAGTTTATAACCCTGCTTAACACAAATGTATTATTTCAGGATCGACGTCACAGATCAATGATCTAAGAAACAAATTAGTCACTCACTCTCCATCAATCTCATCCCCCCACATGCATATTTGCTGACACAATTAACCTCCAGATCCAGTAAGTGGCTAGAGTCCCTATGGCATTGATACAGAGGGAGGAGATATGTCATTTAAAGTCTTAGCATTAATAATCTCACCAAATAGCTCCAGAACTTGTGTGATCTAAATCCAGTATTTTGAGGGAATGAACTCTTGGCAAGAAAGACTTGGAAGGCTATCAGGCAATATGAGGGGATTTGAGAAAAGAACCGCAAATGTGTCAATCACTTGATTGTTCTGATTGTTAAAATCCCTTTATTAGAATTCTTAGTCAAAGAAAAGACAAGTGGAATTGGGCTTTACAATTGAGGAGTCTGCATGTTCCATAGACCATTTTAACCTTACTTTAAAATCAGATTTAGGAGGTCCGCAGTATTTGTGAGCCAAAAACAATGGCTCTGTTGCCTCCAACAGTGTGTGTTGGTTCTGATTTTTGAAAACCACCAAGTTCAGGTCAAATAAACAATAATTAAGTTTCTTCAAGCCAGGGTATTCCACCATTGGGGTATCAAGCCATTTGCCCACATAGCTGCCTCTCTCTAGAGATTGTCAAAAGAGGCCTAACTCTAACTCTACCTTCTTCTTCCCTTTGACCATCCATATTTCTTTACCAAATAATTATTAATTAACTATTGCTACAATATGTCTGATAAAAAATCACCAAAATTCAATGGCTTAGAGGAATAATCCTATATTTTCACAGGGGTATGAGTTGGCTGGGCTGGATTGAGACTGAGTCCAGCTAGTCCAAAGTCCAAGAAGGCATTACTTCACATTGAAGGTTGGTTAGCCAGCTGGGGTCACTCGGTGCTACATTTCTCATTGTCTTGGGACTCAAGAGCTCACCAACTACCTTAGATCACATCTTATGGAGGAAAAGGGAACATTGTAAACTGACCATGTAACCAGGCTGTCAGCCCTACTTATGTGACACAAGCAAGTTACATGAACAAATGCAAATATAGAAGAAATTATGAGGAATCAAAGGTATGCATCGATCACCCTGAACTAATGTCTAGCCTAAGACAAAAATGCTCCCCTCTAAATAATTTTTAATTTCTTTTGAAAGGGTTTCTTTCTTCTGTCACTATTCACGAGTGCGCAGAGCTCTACACTACCTACCCTGACCTAGAGACTAGAATCCCTTCTTTCCGTTTCCTGCCTCTCAACAGAAACATTCCCTGCTAGTTATCTATCAAACATGATGCTATTCCATTTTCTATTTTCCTTTCAACTCTTTGGGAACAAATCTGTAAGACTTTCCTTAAATGGGTGGCTTAAGCATTTGTGGCATCATCCCAGTTAGAACCATAATTTAAAAAAAAAGACAATAAGGTTTACACATACACCTTAACTCTAAACAAGAAAGGTTTACTAAAATGAAGAGATGCTAATTACTACATAAGAGAAACATCATCATGGGACGTTTGAACATAAGGCATACATTTGAAGAAACGACTATGGCGCTGTTCCTTGTGAGAAATAATCTAACTAAAATCACACTTGTATCACTCTACTCCATGGCTATATGAGGAGAGAGGGAGGTGTGAACCAGTAGGTGTTCTGAGCCTTTGATTATTAATTATTCACCACCGCTCTACTGTTTCGTCCTCAAGGTATGCAAACCATCAGTGAAGGGGAAGAAAGCAAGATCGCACCGCACAGGCAACACTGTGACTAAAGCAGAGGCCATTTGCAATGTTGACTTGTGGTTCAGCAGTAGTGTGGCTGATGCGTTCTCTTGGTTTCTGTTGCTCTGCCTCCGTGTGTGTGTGTGTGTGTGTGTGTGTGTGTGTGTGTGTGTGTGTTGATAAAAGGAGAACATATAATTAAAAGTAAATTTATTCTGTTTTTTTAAACTAATTTGTGTTCACAAATATTCAGTAAGTAATATATCACATTTGTGTTGGAAGCTGTTGGGCCATCATGAAGTTTTATTGACTTTATTTACTAAGACAATATGGTATTCTGAGGCTTTACTCTCTAATTTCTATAACTAAATCATTGGGGGAAAGCTACTGCTTGAGTCTGGTACCCCTGCTTGGTGCTTCCAGGTCCCCATGGTTACTTTTCCCCATCCTACTCGGAATCCTATCCTGTCTATTGTCTTGTTTGTCTCCACCATTCAAATAAACTCCAATAGGGAAGTGAACACTTGTCTTGCTCGACAAAGTGCCGGGCAGGAGTTAGAGACTCACTGTGAATTAGTTGAGAGAGGTAAACACCAATCTAAATATTACAGAACACGATAAAGCTGAAGGGTTTTGCAACTTTCGAAAGTGATGTAGATATAGTTAGTATAATCTTAATTGATCAGATCTAGTGAGAAAAATTACAATCAAAACAGAAATTAAAAAATGTTATCAGCTCAGGCAATCTGCCATCTTTACACTGTCAGATCCTCCTAGGCATCATGTTTGGTGCTTTCTGAACAACACGGGCTACAGGGCACAAGAACATGCTTGGTGGCGGGGAACAGGCTTGCATGCACTGGCTACACATGAACTCTCCCATTAGTGACAGACACAAAACCCGGGCTCAGAACTGAAACGGTCTCTCTAAAATGGTTCTTCAAGGTTGTGAAATATAACCGAAATTCAAGTGCAAATTAAAATATGAGTCTTACCAGAAGGAAAATGCGTTTTTCCTCTGCATGAAAAAAGAGAAAAACCTCCCCCTGAACGATATGAGCATAATGATTCAATCTCTCCTTCGCCAATCAGCATCAGCCCGTGAGATTCAGACCTGGCCCATGGAAATTTCAGTCTTAAGTCAAATATTATTTCAAAGTTAATGACAAAATCTATTTTTGCAGTGGTCTTGTTTAAAATATTTCCCCTTAATACTCTTGAAATGCTGTAATTGAAAGCAGTTATTTGAGATGCCAGGGCATACTTCTTTAATTATGTCCCATGCCATCTGTTTCCAATGGAAGGAGAGTATCTGTTTGCAGTTACTGATCTTATGAAAAACAGGCTTGTCCCGAAATAGATTGGAACTAAAACCAGAAAGCATTTCTTTCAGAGGCATCCTTTCAAGCCAATTAACTTTAATCATTATAGAAATGTTTATTTCCCATCTAAGTCTCTCTTCACATGTAAATTCCTTCAGGGGAAAAGATCTCTTTTTGTGACTGTTTGAATAGTTCCAATTTGGATTAATCAGAACCTGCTGGCCTGTTTATGTCCCAATTGTGAATGCTGGCAGCTTTCTTGATGAGGGAGGCACACATTTCCCGCAGAGACAGACCCTGAGGTGCAGGAGATACACACCTACTAGTCAAAGCGGGTTGGCACACCTCCCGGCCCCCGTACATGTCTCAGTACTACGCCTTCCAGGGTGAGGACCCATGAAGCCATTTGTTGGATGAGAGATCAGCAATCCTAAGCCTTACCACTGAAAACTCATTTCCCCAAAGAACTCTGTATCTCCTCAGAGCGAACATTTACATGCTACTCGCAGGAAATCCGCAAGAACCTTGCAGGACACAGGGCCGTGGTGTGGATTGCAGGTAACATCAGTCTACTTAAGAGGTTATTATTTTTGAATTGCCTTTATTATTTAAGGGAAATTTCTACCTATAGGTAAAATGTTTTATAACAACTTCTGAATGAATGTAGATCCATCCATCCATTCATTCAGTGACGCAGAATGTAAGTTCCTGAGTGTTTTCTTTTTACTGCTTTAGACATTCATGTATCTAAAATTCCAAGAGCAGTGTCTTGGACATTGTCTCAACCAATATTTGACGGATTTTTCACTCCTCTATAACCTGGAGACCCGTGAACATAAGATACATAAAATCTCTACTCTTACAGACTTTTATTTAACATGATCAATCGATCGTAAAGTGGTTTTTAAAAAGCCACAAGGAATCATACTAATATTTGCCTAAAGAAAAACTCTATAATACACATAATTATGTGTATAAATAAATATACATGTATAGTTTCATCCGAGCTGCTGGTTCTGCCACCAAGAGCGAAAACTTACCTAACAAAGAAACTCTCAGACCAGATGAAATTCAACCATCTTTTGAGTTGTTGATCAGAGCTGTCCAAGAGACTCACAAAACATGCTCGTGCCCTTGGTTACCCCCAGAGGTGAACTCGCTATTGTTGAAAACGCATTGCATTTCAAAAGCAGGACCCAGAGACCCCTAAGCAGAACTGATCTCAATGTTTATCCTTGAAGACTATCTTTCGTGGTACCAGGAGAAACCACGCAAGCTTCCAAAGAAGCGAGACAACCAACCGTCCTACCCAGCAACGATACCTTTTATACCAAACCAATGACCAGAATGGCAACGATAGCCCCAAGGGTGTGGTAGTGACACACATGCCCCGTCAGTAATCAACAGCTCTCTAATTGGATTTAAGACTAGCTCGGTAAGAGAGAAACCGCCTGGTATTGGAAACCTAACTAAGTGCTCCGTAAAATTGTGGTGATGGAGGAGAATCTAAAACCACTAATTTACTAAACCAGCATAATTCCTAATGCCAATCTATAAACATTCATCTTTGTTCTCACAGATAAGTATAATTTTCACCCCTCATCAATAAAGTGTCTCTTTGCAACCGATAGAGACTACTACAGACACCAAAACAAATCAAAGTGCAAAGTTGTGGTGCCCGGTACCAGTGCGTCAACAGAACAACTCTGGAACCTAAGGTTCAGGGAACATTCTGGAAGAGGGAAAGACTGTGAATGCCAGAGGCTCATGGAGCTTGCTGTGGGATTGTGACTCCTTCTAATGTCAGAAGCTATACCCATAGAGTCTCACCAGCATGACTGGCCAAACGTGAACAGGTAAAGAATGACACGAAAGAATGTGTGAAGTGGAGCGGGGAAAGCCCATGCAGCCTCAACCCTACAGGAAGAGCTACAGGCAACCGAGGAAAGCTGGGAGTAGACGCCGAGGTCTCCCAAGGTGAAGAGTGCACACTAATTGTCCGGTCCCAGATGGTCAGCCCACAAAACATATATACAAGTAATGTTATATGGACAGAGCAAATTATATTTAAGAATATATATATAATATATATGCATGAAATAACAGTGAAAAAAAGTCACGTATTTGCAAAAGAGAGGCCAGGGTATATGGGAAGGTTTAGAAGGAGAAAAGGTTAAGGAGAAATGTAATTATATTGTAATCTCAAAAACAAAAAAATAACCTCTTCAGGTCCCACATAGCATGGAAAAAACCTCTCAAAGCCTTATGCTGACAAAAGTCAGATTCCCAAAGACTAATAATAAAGAGTAAAAGGAAAGGTACCCTGACTGTAAATATGGGAGACAGATCATGTGCTTCAGCTGTGTTAGTTTCCTCTCTGGGCCTAGATGCAGCGTCTGCTGCAGACTTGGTGTTTAATAATACTTGATCAATTTAACTCAGCAATCATGTCTGTGTTGGCCACCATCTAAGAAACCTGCCATTTACTGGGCTTCTAATAAATTCCACTTGCTCTGATGAATGTTTTACACACACGAGTTCTCTAATCTTCTAAACAAACAAACAAAACCCAAGAAAGCAGATACTTGATGCCGCCAATGTTCGGAGGAGGAGCCGGAACTTGAGTATGGGAAAATCCCTTGCAAGGGCTCATCAGCTAGTAAATCCCCGGATGTGATTAAGAACCCAGGTCTGACTTTAAGTATTCACATCTGCTTCCTGTTATCTTCCATGACTGCTCCAAGTGTCGTTTAGAAAGGCTTGCCTCTGACACGCCAAATTCATGGCCGCATATTTAAAAACCTGAAACCACCTCATCATGTAGGGAATGGCGGCTCTCATCCCCGCGTCTCCCTTGAAGTTCCTGAAGCTTTTTTCTGCCTGGGCTGTTCATAGAAACTCTATCTTTTCAGCCGAGTTTCCTGAGGCTTTGCATAGCTGTGGTTTCCAGATCTCATGGGCTCCAACCAAGAAGCATGTATTCTAATCATTTCCCAGGAATCATAAGAGTCAGTAATGTAGGGGTTTTTCTCCCCCCTTTTGGAGTTGAAAGCTATCCTATCAGGTCGGATGGACTTGGCAGTAAAGAAAACCAGCCGTCTATCTCAGGCTTTCTTCATTCGATGATTCAAATAGAAGTGTAATAAAATCCCCCCAAGCTTTCCTAATTTATTCCCATTTCAAACTTTCCAGAAATCAGTTGGACATTCCTGTGGGGAAAATCATATAAGGGACGGTACAGGATGACGCAACAGCAGCCAGGGTGGAGGGAGATAATGTGGAGTCGGGAAGGAGTGCAGAGACAGGCTTAGCCGCACAGTGAGCAGGGACTGCGCGTGGATGTGCTCCAGATGGAGCTGGGTGCTGTGTCCTGGAGGCGGGCCTCAGTGGCTATGACACAGCTGGATCATGGCAGACTAATGGTTTGTGAGCAAACTACAAGTATTAAATCTGCCTTAAAATAACTAATTGGCCAGCTTCTCACTGCTTGATAATATCAAAAATAATTTTTCCATCAATATCCACAGTATACCATCATGAGAAGCCAGACGCAGTTCTACCCAGACAGCATTACATATTTGAATTTAGTATGCACACACACACACACACACACACACACACACACACACACACACACACTATGTGGGGAGGGATGAGAAGGGGAAGAGAGGAAGGGAGAGAAGCACATGCATGGAACAAGTGTTCTTGCAAAGAACTTGAGTAGTAAGGTAAGCCGAGAAGAAAAGAGTGCGAATTTACAAGTTGAAAGGACTAAAATAGCAACAGCAAAAGTCTTAGCCCCAGGTGGTTAGTGCCTACCATATTCCAAGAATTAGGCTAAGGGGCTTTAGACTGACCTCACTCACAGAGACCCCTTGAGATGAGTATTTTCATCCTTATTTTACAAGTGAAAAATGTGAGTCCCAGAGAATCAATGTCTTGGGCTACAGAGCTAAAAATGGTAGAAGAAATTCCTCCTGACTGCAGAAGTTCTGCTTTCTGTCTTAATACAGTTTGTCTTAAAAAAATCACATTAGAGGATCTGAATCTGAAAAATGACATTCTTTAAGGGCAGCAGATCAAGGTATATACAAGAAGGTGAAAACTTAGCAGGACTTAGACATACACCTAAACAAGATATGTGACCTACGTCCCATTCTCTGGGACTTCACTAAATAAGTTTATATCCGGTGGCATGTCACCTGGTCCCCAAAGGCCTTAGTGGCAACACCTGTCTATCTTCAGAGGGCGAATTTAACACTGTTAAAGATTTAAGGAGGTTTGTGCGTCTAAATCTTACCTAAGCTCCATGTTGAGGATCTCTGAGGAAAGAAATAACTGAGCAAGCCTAAGGAGGAAACAAGACACTAGCTCTTCAGTCCTTCTTGACTACGTCATATGGGAGCATCCTAAGCTTGACGACTACTTTGGGAAGAGGCTTTCACACTCTGTCTTCCATGATTGGCTCTTCATAGCATAGTGCAAGGTAACCTAAATACACAGTTGTATAGAGACTAATCAATCTATTTAGCTACCCAGGGGCTAGACACTACAGAGCCCAGCATGTGGGCTACATTTCTTTAGGACCAACACAGAAGCAGGCGGATGAAAGGAAGCAAGAGAAAACAGTAGCAAATCTTCTCATGGCGCTCGTGGTATTAAGTCTACAGAACCACAAATCTGGCTGCCCACAAACAACCAGCACCAACATATGACTAAGACACATTTCCATCTGAACTGGGAAGCTAGTTATTATTACAAAAGGCAACTCTCAGGCAAAAGCAATAGCTATCAAAGAAGACAAGGGAAAAGATATTGAAAGTGTTGAAAACGATTGTGGAACTAGGCTATTTTTGTTCTTGTTCAACTTAAGAAGAAGGAGAAAATGTTTACCAGGAAGAATTTCTCACTGAATTCATTAGAAAATTATAGACTTAATGCCTTCATCATTTTTTTCAGCCAGGCAGATCCCAGACTGCCATGGTTTACGGCTTTCTTCTCTCTACTTTGCTTGCATTTCCTAAACGTCTCTACCTTCAAGGTAGCATCCTGGTACTCACTTGGAGTGTGCTTTCTCTAGACCCTCCGCAAATGTGCATATCCCAAGCCTCTATGTCTAAAAAGACCACTTGGTTTTTCCGTGGATCTCATTCCCCTCGTGTGTTAGCCCATGAAGGCCACCAGTGCTACAGAATTAAAAGATGGCTGTGCTCGAACTGGAGCTAGAGAGTGGATATCTAAGCATTCAGAACTACAAAGTAGTGTGTGAGACCCTACACTGTGTAAGACAGAGCAGAGTGAGAACAGGGGAGAGAGTGAGTAATCCAAGAAGATTAGATTTTACCATGACAGTCCACGTGGGCGGGAAGGTATATTTGCCAATAAGGAGGGTGGACCATAATTTGTTCAATGATTGACTTGTGGTCTATCTTAGATATGCAGGCACATGGTATATGAGGTTCCAATTAAATTTAACTGAAAGACCTTCAGAATGATAGGAGAACTCTGAAAGGAAAGGGAAACAAAGGAGTGTGGGGTGCCAGTCGGTATGGAAGTTAACAAACCATGCAACAGACCACGGCTATAAAACTAAACGACAAGTACATTTGTGGGTTAAAAATAGTAAGGAGAAAAATAATATAAAACACAACATTTTCTTTTAATATGCTAGAGAGAATCCTTCAAAAGCAAGATATAACTATTTTACCATTAAAATTTTAGAGCTAGTTCTACTCTTAGGCCAGCCTAAATGGATAGAAATTCTTAGTTTCTTAATGAACACAAGAAAAGGGGCACACATTAAACTCCATTAACCCAAAAGAAAGCAATTATTCACATTCATTTTAATGATTAAAATGTAAATTTATTTTTTATGTTGTTTTGCATTTTTTTCTGTTTATCAGAATTTCTTTGCTCTGCTGTGAATTTCTCTGCCCAACTTCATGTCTGCCCCCACTTTTTAAGCCAAGGACATTCAGTTTCTAACATCAATATACTTTGACTCTCCCAGCAGCTCCCAATCTCCAGTGTCTCCTCAGCTATAGGTAGGACTGAGGGTTTGTCTGCCTTAAACTTGACCAGTTCTTGTGCTTGCTGTCACAGTGCCTGCGAGTTCATCTACTCTCTTCTGGAAACACCTTTTCTTGTAATCATCAATAACCTTGGGCGGGGGGAGACACGAGATATTCATGATTTGTTTAGAGCTGAACATTATACAATCTCTTATCCCCTGAACCTTGACCCACTATGGCTGTGCTACATGTCATCTACTGCAAGAAAAAAAAAAGCTTCCCTAATGAGGGCTGAGAGATGTGCTACGTTATGGGTATAACAATAAGTCATTGGGAAATGGTTTATAACTCAACTGTGTCCAGTTAGCTGTACTACGGCTCTCCCCTAGAGACTATGACTTGTCTAGACATAAATAGATTCTTGATGTAGTAATATGGGCTTTATTTTATGGGTTTGACCTTAAATCTAATGAGAAATTTTTTAGTTATTCCTATTACGTTACTGTTGCTATTGCACCAGTGGGCAAGCCTTGCTAAGACAGTCATTATTGTAGCTGCGGGGGCCACAGCTGGGTAAGATTGCTCATTACAAGTTTCCTCTTGTAGCATGGATAGCACCTTTCAGCACGATAAAAAAAATAGACAATAGAAATAAATCATTGGGGTCAGTACCAGCTTGACTTTTCCATGTTCTATGACTCAAGGATCTGGGCATTCAGCAATAGGACCTTACTGTTGAGTTTTGGGGAATAACCGAAACTCAGCCATACCTTCTAATGTTTGGGGGTCTATGGGACCTCACTTGCCAACAGTTCCAAAAGAGGGGACCCATTCCTGACATTGGGCTTTTTATTCATTAGCCTGTGTTAGGGGCATAGTTTCCCCATTATACAGTAACTACATTTAAACTTTATATGCATGTCATTATACATATATATGTATTATATTTTCATGTATGTCTATACATATGCATATATTCATATATACACATATGTGTACATACATATATATGTATCATACAGTAGAATGCCTCCATGTAAACTTTTCTGAAAGTCTTTAGTGTTTTAAAAAGTCAGTTATTGGGGTTGGGGATTTAGCTCAGTGGTAGAGGGCTTGCCTAGCAAGCACAAGGCCCTGGGTTCAGTCCCCAGCTCCAAAAAAAAAAAAAAAAGAAAAAAAAAGTCAGTTATCTCTCCCTATATTCTCTACTCTACTATGCCCACTTACTCCCCACCCCAATTTAAACTTCTTGTTCCATTCTACTTTGACCTTGAAAAAAAACCACAGCATTCTGTTTTCCCTGCCTAGACAGCTGCACTCCCATGATCCCTTGTAATTTCCAGACCTCTATGAGTATTGCAAATGGAAAACACACCTGAAGATCTAACATATAAAATTGTGAGAACACAGGTAACATTTATCTTTCTGGGTCTGAGGTATGTCACCCAGAATGATTGTTTGTATTTACCTGTGACTTTCATTACTTCATCGTTCTTAACATTTTAATAATATTCTATCATGTATATGTGCTACATTTTCAATATCCATTCACCAGCTGACGGTTAGCTAGGTGCTTTCCATTTCCTGGCTACTGTAAACAGAGCATCAGCGAACATGAATGAGTGGGTATTAATCTGTCCGTCAGGATCTTGAGTCCTTCCAGCACGTGCCTGAAGGATGTAGCTTGGTTATGTGATGAACTTATTTCTGTTTTGTCTTGGTTTTTGGTTTCTTGGTTTGTTTTCATTTTGTTTTGTTTCCTGGGAAATCCCTGCATTGGCTACATGTTAACTATATCAGTTTATGGGTCCAACGACAGTGAATAAATGTTCCCGTCCCCTACAACCCGGCCAACGTTTACTGTTCTTTGTTGTTTTGACTTAGGCACTCTGACTAGGTTAAGATAGAGTCTCAAAGTAGTTTTAATTTGCATTTCCCTAATGATTAAGGATGTTGAACATTTTAAAAATGTATCTTGGCCATTTGTATTCATATTTAGGGAAATTTCTGCTTAGTCCACATCCCATTTTTAAATGTTATTGTTTCTTTCCTTGATTTTAGTCTTTGAAATTTTTTTGTATATTCTAGATAGTAACTCTCTGTCATATGAATAGCTGGCAAAGAATTCTTTCCACTCCATAGGCAGCCTCGACACTTAGATATTGGTTGTTGTATGGACGTTTTCTCTTTCTTGAGATCATTGAAAACTCTAAGCTACTGAAAAAAGAAACTGAAAAGCACCCCAAGAAATATGTGAATATTCTGCTAAAGCTAATGCATGCATTAACTAAGGTCACAGGATATAAAGAATATGTGTTTGATTGTTATATATGCAAAAGAAAATGGCTTTTAGAAAATAAGGCTTTAAAATTACACTCTCAGTGATTTTCTAACACTCAATTTAGAGCCAGATATAGTAATGTAAAGAAAAACATAAGCACAATTAAAGGAAGTTGAGAGCATAAATAAGCAGAGAGACATATCATGCTCATATATGAAAATACTCAATGATGTAATAATGTTGATTAACCTGTGATCTCAAAGCTGGGTCAAGGAGCTTTAAATGTTCTAATTTAATTGAGCTAATTATCTAGTTTTAAAAGAAACTATAAGAGCTCTATGAATAGTCCTAAAAATGTTAATATAAACTCACCAAATGACATTAATTTTAACTCACATTGATTGTATTGATGTGCTTATTATGTAAAATGGCTGAAGAATTAATATTGTGAAAATGGTTATATTATGGTAAGACTAGATTCAGTGGAATATCCACCAAACTCTATTGACTTTCTTCACAAAAATAAAGAACCCTACAATGCTTGTAGAAGTACAAGAGATCATTAGTGGCCAAAGCATCCTAAGCAAAAAGAATAATGCTGGAATTATTACAGTGTCTGGCTTTAAAATTGTAGTAGCAGAACCACCAAGGTACTGGTACAAAAATAGACACGTAGTTTTGAAATACATTAGAGGACCCAGAAATGAGCTCGTGCAGCCACAATCATCTGATTCTTAACAAAGAATCCCAAAACTATGTTAGAGGAAAGGTGGACTGTTTAATAAATAGTTCAAGAATATGGGATATCCACATGCAGAAGAATGAAATTAGATCAAAGTCTCTCAATATGTATAAAAAAATCAATTTAGAGTGGATCGAGGCCTTAACCCTAAGACCTGAAACCTGGATAAAGGAATCCCTTACACATTATTGGTGGGAATGTAGTGTAGCTACCATAGAAATCATATGGAGACTGCTCAAAACACTTTTTACAAGCTATCAAAGGATTGAGATATGCCATTCCTGGACATGTGCCAAGAAAGAGGCAAAGCCAGCATACAACAAGCACACTTTTACATCCATGCTTATTGCAGCGCTGCGCACAATAGTTATGAAATCAGCTAGGGACTAAACAATGGAAGAATGGATAAAAAAATATGTTCTATGCATGTGCACATATATGCACACAATTGAGCATTATTTATCCATGGGAGTGAGAATGGAAATCAGTGGGGTGGCATCTTTGAGACTACCTGGAGACCTGGGATGGGGAAGGCTATGAGGAGTCTATGGGAGTGACCCTAGCTGAGATTCCTACCACAGGGAAATATAGAGACTTAACTGGCCACTTCCTGTAGTCAGGCAGGACTTCTTGTGGAAGGAGGGGGAAATCACACAAAACCATCAACCCAAAACTTGTCCTTCCTACAAGATATGCAGGGATAAAGATGGGACAGAGACTAAGGGACATCCAACCAATGACTGCCCAGCTTGAGACCTATACCATAAGATATAGGCAACTCTGACACTATTAATGATATTCTTCTATGCTTGCAGACAGGAACCTAGCATAATTCTCTTATAAGAGGCTTTATCCAGCAGCAGATGGAAACAGATATAGAGACCCAAACATAAGACAAAGCTCAGAGAGTCTTGTGTAAGAGTAGCAGATAGAACTGAGCAAGCCAGAGGGATCAAGGACACCAAAAGAAGACAGACCTACATCATCAACTAATCTGAGCACATGAGGGGTGGGGGTGGGGTCACAGAGATTGAACTACCAACCAAAGAATGTGCAGGGCCTGGATCTAGGCCCCTCAGACATTTGTAACAGATATAAGGCTTGGTCTTCATGTGGGTTGCCTAAAAATTGGAGCAGGGGCTGTCTCTGCCTCTGTTGCCTGCCATTGGATCCCCTTCTCCTACCTGAACTGCCTGGCTGGGTCTCAGTGGGAGAGGAAGTTCTTAGCCCTGCTGGGATTAAATGTCCCAGGGTCTATTGATACTCAAGGGGGCTTCCCCATTTCTGAAGAGAAGGGTAGGAGTAATAAGGAAAGAGATTTGTAAGGGACAGACTGAGAGGAGAAAGAGGGGCTGCAATTGAGATGTAATGTGAATTTAAAAAGTAAATTGCAAAGAAAATATACACTCAGAAAAAAAAGAAAAAATAAATATAGACGGGGATAAAATATTATATATGCATATACATTATATATGTATATTATATATCTTATATATTTATAACATTTTACATGTTATAGATGCTAAGAATATATTTCATATTGACAAATACAGAAAAATTTGAAAAAATATTTTATAAGGAAAAGATACTAATGGCCATTTTGCATATGAGAAAGTATATTATATCATTGTTGCTAAATAAAAGCATATTCTAAGCACTGTGAAATACTAATTCATATACAACAGAATGGTTGAAACCTAGAGACTAACATCAATCATCTATGAGACTACACAAGAATGTAATTTCTCACAAATTTCCAGCAGGAATACTGTATGGCAAAACCACTTTGGAAACTGTCCATCTTTCTCAAAGTCAAACATTCAGCCACTTTTGATCTAGCAATTCGGTACTTAGTGTTTACCCAAGGTATTAAGAAATATGCCCAGAAGCAAGCGAATGTTCAAGACAGCTTTGCTTGTAACAGTTACAAACCTAAATATTGACCCCAGTGCACATCAACAGACGAGTGAACGACCCTGAGGAATAGCTATGCAATGTAACACTGCAGGCAGCAGCATTTGAAACATACAAGGGGTAAAAGAAGCCAGATACAAAAGAGTTCACAGTATGCAAATCCATTTCCTGGGGTTCAATTTTCATCCCAATACTGTAACAGCTAAAACTAATCTGTGTGGAAACTAATCGGAACATGTTTCCCCAGATGCACCAAGGAGTAGGTAATGGGGACTGGCTGTGAAGGAGATGGAGAGGTATCCTTGGTGTGAGTAACATGATCTATGCATCAGACATACCATGGATTGCATGGCCATAGAGTGGGTAGTTGACTGCAAAATTAAACATCATTTACTTAAGCTTTTTGTGACCACATTTACTTAATTAGAAATACACATTCAATACCAGTGCCAGCCATTATTTTTACACCCTAGAAATGTAACGAGTCTCTCATAAAGAACAGTCAAGAATCATCTTAAAATAAGAGAGTCTGCCAAGGGCTAAAACCTAGATGGAGAGAGGAGAAAGATGTCTGGCCAGCCAGAGGAAAGCTTGGCCACATTAAGGGAACTGTTGGAGGGGAACATTAGACTTCTACTTATTAAATGGAATTAGACCAAAATTAATGACTGAGATTGATTTCATGACTAAAATTACATTCAGGGGTAGTCAGCAAAGCAGCTGAGACCTACCATGTACTTCATCCAAGAGATAGGGAAGAGTGAGCACCAGAGAAATAACCTTATTTGGTAGTGTGCACATAGGACTGGGTAGATGAGGCTGGAATTGGTAATAATGGTCACTGGATGATTTATTTAATTGCTTTTCAACTCCACAATATCTACTTGTCTGCTCATTCCTGATAGCTGCACTGCTCATAAAACTTCGTGTGATTACTTCTGTGGGTATGTATGTGTATGGTATATGCATTTACACATACATATGTGCAAGGGTGTATATACTCATGTATGCATGTGCAGAGAGATCAAAGTTCAGCATGACATTCTCCCCAACTGCTCCCATTGGCTAGATGAGCTGGCAAGTCAGCTTGGACCTGATTTTCTTCTCCCTACTTCTGCTAGTAATTGAGTTACAGGTGAGTGCTGTCACACCAAGCTTCATGCATGTGTCCTGGAGGGGGGTGTTCTGGCTTCAGGTGTTTACCATCATATGGTGAACATTTTACCCACTGAGACATGAAACGAATTCTGTAACGGATGTCCAACATGGAGCCACAAGGAATGCTTCTTCGTGTGTCTGTCTCCTGAATGAAAACTGCAGCTCACAGTCAGAGATGGTTGAGAACAGAACCACTTGCTGACTCCAGTGTTTCTGGAGATCTGTATTCAAGCTCAATTCAGGAACACCAAGATTCTTTGCGGACAGATTCCAAACTGCGCCAGGTTGTCATGACAACTAGTTCCTCTCACTTTCATCAAGGAAGGTGAGATGATGTCACCGATGAGGACTGAGGCAAGGGATTTTGGAGTGCAGCCTTTTACAAAGCATTTGGCTGTGGAGAACAAGCTTAGGCCTGTCTCACGCATGCTGTTTGGGTTTCCTACGTTTTCTGTCTGCGGTTTTAAAATATATTAATACTTTCTCCGATGAGAGAGGGAAATTTTTATATGTAAGGGGAAAAATAGAGATCTCTGTGACTGAAACGCCTTAGATTGTACCATCTTGCCTTTCTTTTAAAATCCTCAATAATGCAATATAACTGTTTTGACACACAATCCCGACTGATGGATTCTATCTATCTAAGAGCTAGGTGCATTGCTGAACTATACGGACTCAGCAAAATCATGGTTGAATAGTAAGGAAGTTTTCACATCATTCTTTATCTCTATGCCTTACACTATCAACTTTTGCTTCAACTTAGCACAGAATGCCAGGAAGATAGTATGTCAGCCACTAAGGTTTTGGCACATGAACTTCCTACTGTTTCCTTAAGCGCTTCAGGGATAGCCCAGTACCATCTTGCTAACCACGGCCTGCTCTGCTGATGGATAGTGATCATAAAGTAGAAAAGCCATTCATTCTCCAGCCACTTCTAGCAAGGTGGCTGCAGTTTTGCTAATTTCTTATTCTTCGTGTTTCATGAGCAACTGATGTCTTTAGTGCTGGCTGGCTGAGGATTTGGACATAGATTTTTTTTTTCTGAAGAAGCAAAAGTCCGTGACAAACTTCTCAGAAATTTCTGTTATTGCTCTCTCCGAGAACCATGCTGCATGAGTGATGTATGAACTAAGGAAACACGACTAATGATACACAGATGATAATTGTAGGACAGACCCACAGTGCTCGTGTAATTGTCGGCTTACCCTCACTCACCACATTGGGAGCTCAGGAATGGCGGACCGTCCACTTTATTCGGGATCCACATAGCTGCTGGACAGCGAGCAGAGCACCTAGCACACAGCGAGGTCTCAGTACGCACTCTCGAATGCATGGATAAGCAATTGCAAGTCAGAGCAGATGCTTAAAGGCTTAATTTGGGAACCAAGCTAACCACAGTTCATGTGTTAGAGTAGCTAATGAGTTGTTGAAAGAGTGGCATGCAAACTCCAGAGCTTCAGCATGTTCTCCACCCTCTTGTCACCCCCAGATTAAGCACACGCATCTACTGTGGCTAACTCAGACCGCGCATTACTTCAGAAACCAAAGGTGAGGCACACTTGTTGGCCTCGTAATTAACACAGGCAGAAAGATGTCTCAGCTTTATCTTGAACTACATAGTCGAATCAGAATTGTAGCTAGTGGGTGGAAAAGCAAAAATAGAGTTAAAAATCCCCATCTGACAAACTCTAATAAGACAGTGGAGGTGATCAATGGTCACCCACAGGCATTAAAGCAGGACATGCAAAACTGACAGAGAACCTTGTAGGAGATGGCTCAGAATGGCAGTATCCCTGCCTGTCCTGGAACTTGCTCTGTAGATCAGGAGTGGCCTCGAACTCACAGAGAGCTCTCTGAATACTGAGATTAAGAGCATGCACCACTGCCACCTAGCAGAATGGCAACACATAAGCTCATGTTTTATCCTGCAGCAGGATTACTAGGCATTTAGTGACTGTGCTCTCATCATGATCTAATCTAAAACCAAACCTCTTTAAGCCTAAAATATACACACACATGAGGGCCAATGCAACTTTGGAGATAATCATAATATCACAGGAAAAGGCAGAGTTCCCCACATGTGACCTCACTCCAGAGAATCAGCACAAGTTCTGTGGTTCACAAGACACTGTTACTTCTGATTGGCCACTGTTACTGGCTATGAATTGGAGGCTTCAAAACACTTTCTAAAATGATCCTCCAAGCAAAGGAAATTGCTACATGTATAATTCACATTTTAAAATGAAGTATACAACCGAAGAGGAACAACCCAAGAGAGACATCCAGAGTGGGAGGTGTGCTGGGGTCCAACATGTAAAGTGTCTTTTTTTTCCTCATGATGTGTCAACCTCTTGGTCTATCAGTGTGCATCTCTAGTCAGGAAACTCACCCCACCATCGCTGTTCAGAATTTTTATTCCATAGGCATCGTTTGTGGAGTCATTCCTCTTGCAGTCAGGTGTTATCCTTACCCTACCTTCCCTTTCCAGAGAACTAGCTGATAGCCACTGGCTCATAGTCACTATCTCTAACCACATGGCCAGTCTTTCTGTGGTAGCCAGGACTCATTTTGAAAACACACTAGGAATTTATTCATCACAAGGTGCCTTACTTAAATTTCAGTTGCCTACCATGAAGAAGGATGAAAACATTTTTATAAATTGGGAATTTTCAGGAGTTTTAGAAGCCCCTTTTTGGAAAACAAGGCAGAAGTATAGCCATTTAAGTTATTATATAACCATTAAACTGATATAATCACAGGTAAGCTGAATTTTGTAGTGACGTGACAATTCACGAAAGAGAACTGCACTGTGCTTACAGAAGAGGTGACTGGGTGATCATGTTTGTAAAGGTACCACTCACAATAGCCAGGCTGTGAAATCAAGTACAGTCAATGGAATAATGGATAAAGAAAATCTAGAATATATAGAAAGTATGGAGAAGTGTTCATCCAAAAAGAGGGATGGAATTATGTCATTTGAAGGGAGATTATCATGTTAGGTGAAACAAGCCAGATTTGAGGAAGAAAAGTATCTTATTTTGTTCCTCATGTGTAGAATTTGGAGCAAAAATAAAACAAGAAAACAGAGATAGAATATTAGAAGATGCAGGCACTCAGCCATGAGAGTAAGGAAGGGCAATGTAGAGACAGAAGTTATTTAAATATATGTGTATATGAAAATGTCACTGTGAAAACCAATATTCTTCATAATTCATCCTCACTAAGCAAGCTTTCCCCATAAATGTTAAGTGTGCTAATGTCTTAAATATGCTGTCCATTTGATCTGCCCATTTCTTACATGAAGACTAATGAATCTCATTTAAAATCTCAGTGCCTGCTACATTACTTTGGAAGTAGTTTTTTTTTTTTTCTGTTTCACTGAGATCGATACTACAGCTGCTATCCAATGCTGCAGATTTTTACCTGTCTTAAGTAAGGAACAAAGTGTGGAATTGTCATTCACACACTATAATAACTTGGAATCTTTTCTTAAATTGATTCAGTGAAATGTTAAATTAAGAATTTTTTCATTGTAGTGGGGAGAATTTGTATTTTAGATGCAAATTTCTTTTATACATCTTTAACTGATTAGTCTTTGTTAGATTTTCCTTTATTCTATTCCTTCATTTTATGAATGAAATGTATACTGGTTAGTTTTATCTGTCAACCTATTACAAACTGAAAATGAAATAAAACTGGGAAGAAAGTCTTAATGAGTAATTACTTAGATCAGGTTGACCTATGGGCATGTCTGTAGACTATTGTCTTTATTGTCAATCTAATAGGAAGATCCAACCCACTGTGGGTAGTATCATTCCCTAGGAAGGGGGTTCTGCACTGTATAAGAGAGGATAAGACTAGTTGCAAGTGAGTAAGAATAGATACATTTATTCTCTTTTACTGTGGATGTGGTGCAACTTGCTTAAGTTTCTGCTTTGGCATTCCTTTAATGATAAGACTACAATTTGTAATTGTAAACCAAGTTAATCCTTGCCTCTACTATGTTGAAACTAGAAGGAAAATACTGTCATTTAAACACACCCTTAAAAAAACCCTTTGAGACTATACATGGACTGACCCTGGGCTCCAACCTCATAGGTAGCAATGAATAGCCTAGTAAGAGCACCAGTAGAAGGGGAAGCCCTTGGTCCTGCTAAGACTGAACCCCCAGTGAACGTGATAGTTGGGGGGAGGGCGGTAATGGGGGGAGGGTGGGGAGGGAAACACCCATATAGAAGGGGAGGCGGAGGGGCTAGGGGGATGTTGGCCTGGAAACTGGGAAAGGGAATAACAATCGAAATGTAAATAAGAAATACTCAAGTTAATAAAGAAAAAAAAATCCCCTTTGAATATCATCCCACCAAAGTTGTTTTTGGCATAATTCAAGTAGATCAATTCTCTCCTATTTGAGCCCAAGCTAATAATCGTCTTCTCAGTGCTTCTGTATTCTTTATCATTTTGTCTTTATTTAAAACCATATATAGCAGGAAGTTAATATACAATTATTATTATCCTATGGGGAAGACTTTCCAAAGTGTTCTAAATAGAAACCTAGGTACCCCCAATACTTTACCAAAAGGTCCATGAAACCAAAACTTTTTTCATAATAAGAACTGATGGGTAAAACCAGGATAGCCATATCAGATTACAGTAGCCATAATCTTCATTGCCACACATGAAAACCAACAACAGACAAATGTAAGCAACCCCAAGTCAATGGTGTCCTTAGGTAGGACATCCGTGTGATGCATGTGCACTGCATGGAGAAACACGACGGCATCACATCATATTTTCAAGGGAAAACTCTAATGAGATTGCTTGAGTTGCGAGCTGAGCTCCCTGCTCTAACCATGAAACATCTTTTACTACTTGGAAAGAGTGACAGACTGTGGTTATGCAAACCAGACCATTTGGCAGATGTTTTCTCAAAAGAATCTGTTACTACAGGGAAAACAATTACCTGTTACCAGTGATAAAATAAAGGTTTCAAGAGAAGAGTAAGGTCTTGGAAATTTTTACGCACCACGGTGAGTTTAAAAATTTTCCAATAGTTAAAGACTCTTCAGATGATATTGTAAGTCATATTAATAAAAATGATTGAGTGTCAGTGTCTGAAAGATCCATGGAATTGGGTAAGCTAATATGTTCCAAATTACTAAGATATAATGCTATAAAACTGGGCAAGTTAGAAAATTAAATTTTAATGTAATGGAGTGTGAAAGGTTTACTAGTATAGTCTAAGGTTGCACATAGCCACTAACCATTAATTAATTATGGCTTATCATATTTTAGTGCAATAGCTAACAGTAGCCACAAATATAGGTAAGGATGTGATACTGAGGAGACAAGGGATGGATCAATAATTACTACTATAGGGGAAACATCCTTCCTTCCAGAACTATTTCTGGTTGCAATAAGTACTCAGTATATAAAAACACATTTTTAGAGATAAAACTGCTTCTCAGTTGTTTCCTATCAACAGGTTCCATGATGAGGAGGAATCAAAAGGTGTTTACAAACTTGTAAAGTCCCATTTGACCAACCAGTCTTTTAGAAGACAATGTTTTGAATATTAGCTTTAATTTTTAATTCCCTGAACAAGTCTATTAACTAATTAATTAATTAAGTAAGTAATTTAGCTGCTGAAATATTCCAAGGAAAACAGGCCAACTGAAATAAGTTTGAATGTGATATTGAGATGCCCTTTGCCTCCCCAGCTCCTCCCTGGTGAAAAATTGTTCGTGGCAGTACAAAAATGGACACTCATTGAAGATGGGTGCCAGGAAGAAAGTGCTTTCTTTGGATGTTCCTATGGGTAGTCAAGACACTAGAATAACATATTTCCTCAATTTTAAGGCATATTAATGGCATTTGTCAGATACCTCCAAAGAGACCTCAAAAAGTAGTCCATACTATGTCCTTCATTATGGACTCATCGGTGTGACCATTCACATCTGTGTGTGGGATCACATTGGGCATGAGAGTGCATATGAAAAGGAGACCTGGAGAACTAGATGGGTGATTCCAGGAATCACTGATGAAATACTTGCTCACAAAATACTCTGGGAAACTGGCTCTGATGAAGAGTCTTCCTTTGAAGAGTGATGTTTACCACTAGCCCAGGAGCCATGTCTAAGTCTTACTCCAATGGTCTGCTACTAACTACATCAACATCTTTCTGTTCCTCAAATTTTTAAAAATCTCAAAAGAACATACTTCACATTTGTAATCATAATTGCTCTCATGGGGAAAAGCAGTGGGGGACCATTGAACTGCCTTCTGCATAATTATTTTATAAGGTACTTGACCTATCTGGGTTCTGGTTTTCCCGTTAGTAATGAAAGGGAGGGAAATAAATGATTGTCGCTCTAAACCCCCATGATTTTGTGCATCCTGATAAGTGATTGATTTAGAGGTTCTGTATAGGTTATTCCTAGCTATATGTCCGCACATCCACTCTCCTAGTCTTTTTGTGCCTATATGCAAGCTGCATTCTTCTGTGCCTGCTAGTAACTCTAATTTTGTTCAAGCATATTTTATAGGTCATGCTATGAACAATCTATGAATAATCAGCTACAGGTTTTCTATACATTGAACATTTGTAGGGAATCTTGCAAATCTTTGTATACACAATAGATTTTGCACCACAGAGGCTCTAGGCAAGAAAAGACTGCATTGGCCTGACTTGTATTATTCAGTCCCATGATGTCACAGTGAGAGCAAGAGTCATCACTGAGGGTTTGTTTCTATACCTGGGAATGCACACTACACTATCTCCCCGGTTTAACAATTCAAGTCTTACTAGATCAGAGGAGCTATGCACAGTACAGAGGATAAAGTTCCTCAGGAAAAACCATGACATGGTTCAGATTTGTAGGAGTCCTGAAGGAGATCTTCCCAGAGTGGCTCCCAGTGATAGATCACATGACAGGATATGCTTTTTGGTAAAGAGATGGCTTGAGGTTCTTTTCAGGTAATTTTTGGCCTTTGCTAGAAATCCATCTGATTGGACTCAGCAAGCCAAGAACTGTTCCCTCAGAGATTTGAGTGAGTGAGCATGAGCGTGGGTGTCCAAGCTACCACAGCCATCTTGAGGATCTGCCTCCCAACGTCTCTTTTTTCCTGGTCCCAGACCCTGCAGGAACTCTTACGCAAAGCCTGACCACAGTTAAGTGTATTAGAATAGTCTCTTACATTGAATATTTTATTTCTAAAGTGCTCTGATATAGTATCCTCTGCTGGTGCATTACACAAAGTTCTTGGGTTTCCCTGGGTCATAGTTCTTGTTGGCTTCAAATGACTCACCCTATAGGCTACATCTTAAATATTATGTACAGCAGAGTCCCTCACCCTCCACACAACTATAAAACATTCTCCTTTCAGTTTCTGAGCTCCCAGAGAGTTGTGTGTGCCTGGTGTTATCACTTTACCAAAATGACAACATTACATTGAAACACTGATATAAAAGTACATGCTGTGTCTAGAAGCCATGCTTTCTCCTCACCTTACAAAGATGTTAACATTGCTGCACTCTCAGTGAGGTGTTTGTCAAAGCAGTAAGGGGTGTTCAGATATAGCCGTGTTTAACCCTTCAATAAAATAATTTTTATGTGTTCATAGTCTTTGAAGCAAAATGGTCATGTAAAAATATTTCTAGTACTGGCTTGTTTTACAGATAAAATTAATTCTCTTAATAACTATGTTAACATATATTTCAGCTGGAATTGTCTGTGAACTGGGACATGAAAACCACCATCCTTACAGGAACTTGACCATTTTCTGAAACATATTTTATTGAAAATAAAAATTTTCATAAAACACATTCTTGTCACAGTTACAAACAAACATAATAAAACAAAATGAGCAAGCTAACAAGCAAAAGAAAGAGCATGATGAATGCATACACACAGATACACACACACACACAGATACACACCATAAAAACACAAAATGAAAACCATAATTTACAAACAATCAGTAAAGTTTAAAAAAATAGCCAAAGGAGCAGTATGAGATTTTAAAAAAGTCTCCAAAAATTGTCTACTACTGATCATGGGACCTGCCTTCTGTGGACCCAGTGAGACTCCTTGGAGAAATTAATTTTTCCATTAGAAGAAGTTATCAGCTGGAGATATGCTTATTTATGGATGGGGGGCTTGTGTACCTACTTCCCCATCTCAGGTCTGGGATCCCATCTGGTTTAGATTTTGTTGTGTGTCTAAAGTTTTCTTGGAAATACACAACACACACATCTACACACTCCAAATAGAAATCCCACAACAGACAAAAGTACAAATTCTACCCAAGTTCAACTTAGTTAACCATTGAGTTTTATTGGAGTTACTTACAGAAATAGGAATGAGAGGTTACTTACAGAACTGACTCAAAAAATAGCCACATCACCAAAGCCTATGCTAGCATGGACAACAGCTCATAGAAGCTGGGAACTTGGAGCACAATGAACATACTGCAGATAGCTCAACAGATTGGAGAGTGAGCTTTCCAGATGCCTCAGTTGGTCCAAACATCTCCCAGGAAGCTTAGCTAATCTCAGAATCTTCTTTGCAGCTTGGCTTGCCTGATAGGGACTCTTAGCTTTTATTGTTTACTCTGGGAAGGGAAGGCCTAGTGAATCTGCTCAGTTTAAGGGACTACCTGAAGCTACTTTGAGTTGCTTACCTCCCTGCTTAAAGATGGTTCATACAAGATGAAATGTTTCTATATTGGAGGGAAATGTTACACAATAGACCTGTGCAGTCCTTATGTATGCTTCCACAGTTTCTGTGAGTTCCTAAATAAGTTAGGCCTGTTGTAGCAGGAAGACACCATTTACTTGGTTCTTACAATTTTTCTCTCCTCTTCCTGAGCCCTGAGGGAAGGGGTTGATGTCTCCATTTAAGATTGAGTGTTCCAAGGTCTCTCATTCTACTCACATTGTTCAGGTGTGAGTCTCCGTATTTGTTCCCATCTGTTGCAGGATAAAGCTTCTCTAAAGATGGCCAAGCAAGGTATTGATACAGGCAACTGTCATTAGGAATCATTTTATTGCTATGTTCCTTCATCAGAACAATAGTATTTGGTTTTCTTGTAGATTCATGGCCTATCTAATCTCAGATTCACGGTAACCTGGATCAGTGTCAGGCCTGGGTTCTGTCTCATGAAGTGGGCCTTAAGTTCATTCAGATAGTGGTTGGTTACCCCCACAATGTTTATGACATGATTTGCACCAGCATATCTTGTAGGCAGGTCACCATTGTAGATCAAAGGATTTGTAGGTGGTTTTGTGGCTACTGTTCTCCTCTTGTTTCATGAAGATTATCTTCCAGTACCATGACCACTCATCAGCAAGGGTGAACTCTAGTTAGGTACCAGATTAACTTCTCTGAAGAAACTTTATGTTAAAACCACAAGCATCCTGATGTCAGATGCTGTTAAGTTCTTTTCTAACATATTTCCTTGACAATTTTCTAGTCTCCATATTAACTAAGCTACATCTTTTCTCTTTCTATATCTTCAAACTCAAAGGTAATGATTTCAGAAATGTGCTCTAGTTAAGAGATAATTTCTGGGTGGGCAAGTGTGTAAGTTTCATATGCCTTTTCTTTGGCTCTTTTGTTCTGTGTATTTGTTTCGTCCTCATCTGATTTGTTTGTTTATAATCTTATTTTACTTTATTTTATTATGTTTTAGATTCATGTTTGTTTTCTAATGAGAGAGAAAGAAAAAGATTTGGGTGGGGAAGTAGGGAGGGCATGGGAGAAGTTGGGGAGGGAAACCCATGTAAGAATATATTGTATTTACTGAAATCCATTTTCAATAAAAAAGACAAGCAACAGCAACAGTAAAGAGATCAGTTTTGCACAGAGGTCCCTGTCCTATGGGGATCCTGTGGACACAGGTAGCAATGATGGGTGCTTTGACCTCTCAGGCTCTGGGAAGGAGAATCTGTGTTTGCTAATAGCTAACATATTAAGCATGTGCTTTACGCTAATGAATTTAAATGTCATAGATGAAGTAAATCATGAAATCCTTATAATAACACTGAAAGGCAAGTCACATACAAATTGAAACCTCATAAATGGTCAAAGTGTAGAGAATAAATGACTATGGCATGGTCAGCCTTAGATGGGATATCTGTATCACACTTCCCTCTCTACCAAGGCTCAGGGAACATTCTAAAAGAGGTTGATGAAACAACATTAGAGTGAGATGTCAGGAAAGGGGAATATTGTTGCAAAGTAATGTCTTCTGGATATGGCGGGGCTGTTGTGCTCATGAAGTCACAACTCCTATGGTTCTCAACCCATACCCGTACTATACATCAAATTAGTCACCACTCCACAATGTCTAGAGAAGTGGAATATGAGCCTTCTAAACCCAGATCAAGAGCTATTAGCAGATTATGGCCATTGGGAAGGCAGAGTCAGTTTTCTTTAGCAGTGTGGCCTATGGTGAATTGGCCATGCACTAGTGGGTGGTGTCCTGTATTCATAAACACATAGGAATACATGCAGCAGTAATTGGACTCAGTGGGTTATAAAGAAGAAGAGGAGGAGGAGGAAGGGGATGGAGAGGAAGAGGCAGAGGGGGGTGAGGGAGTGGGAATGGGAGGAAGAGGTGGTGGTGGTGGTAGTAGTAGGATGATCTTTTTTATACATTGTATTAATATATGAAATTGTTGTGCAATAAATAAATTTTTAAAAATCAACATGAGACAGAAGAATGTTCATATTTCATCCTAAATCCATAGCTATCAAATGCCAAAGCTGAATTTGAACTAAGGCTTTCAGGTAGAGGATCCAGACACTTCCATATTTTGTTAATATGATGGCGGTCTCCCCCCTCCTTACCAGACTGATATGGAGAAAGGAGAGTAGCTACTGTTGTTCTGATGTGATGTGAGGGGGACCCGCTGTCCTGTGATGGCTTCTCATTCAGAGGGCATGGCACAAAGACAAGTGCCCAAATGTCTAAGAGTTAGCAAAGGGATAATGAATGATCAAAGGAGATAGAAAAATGAGAATTGTATCCCATGAAGCTGCTGAAAGGCAACGAACTTCATAAGGAAGATGAGTCCTTGGTACCTAGTGCAGTAGAGGTGAACCAAGTTGGTGCGCAGTGTAATTTGCTCAGTCTATTCTGGACATACAGATTATGGAGATCCATGGACAGTCTTACCAAGAAAAGTTTTAAATGGCTAGGAAATGTGAAATGCAGGTGTTTGAGGTGTGCAACAATCGATTAGTAAGGTCTCCCTGGGGACGCATTACTTAATATTCCTAGACTCTAAGGTGAGGAGATATAGTGACAGGGAAACAGAGTGTTAAAGATGGGGATTTGTATGGAAGCTTCCATGTTGATAGAAAGCAAGAGACAGCAATGAGTATAAAGGAGGGAGCAAGGTTAATCAGTCAATCAAACTTCATCAGCCATTGAAAGAGGACACTGGGACAATACAGGGCTGGGTAGATATTCATTCAGGGGAAAAACAAAAGAAAGAAAGACTTAGAATACATCTCAGAGATCACTGAGCCCTTTCTCTACGTGTTTTTCATTCCATTGAGTCTATTCACAGTAAATAAATAATGTACTGAATCCCACCCATAAGGCTATGCTTAGCCACAGGGCCTGCTCCACAGGAATAATGAGAGCAGCTCCTGACAGCGTGCTCACTAACGTGAGGCGATCTATGCATCCTCCTAGGCTAGACTCTGTCTTCATTTCCAAGATGCGCTTGCCATCCCTTGCTGCTTAGAGTCACCAGGATATCCAGTTTGTCTTTATTTAGTTCTATGAAGAATAGAAATCATCGGAATAAATTACCCTATTCAATCTTACTTGATAGAAAAGGCTACATTCCAGGTTTTCCCCAAGACACTTAGGAAAGGCAGTGCTTGCCCATACTCCAAGGACTTGGGAGGTGGAAGCAACAAGATTATGAGTTGAAGGGCAACCTCCACTACATAGATCCTTCAAGGCCAATCTGGGCTGTCTGAGACCCTGTTCAAAAAATGAGAAATTTCTCAGGGAATATAGTCACCTTCTCTTAGTGAGTTTGCTGTTTTGAAAAGACAGGACTTATTCTCTTAGGAAATGGAATTATGTTTCTAATTATTGCAATGAGTAAAGTGTAAATGAATCAGAAACAGAGCTGCATTTCCCTGGAAATACAAATGAACCGAAAATAAAGGGAACAAACATATCCTCCCAAAGTACTTAAGGAGTAATGGGAGCGTCGTGTTAAGAAGTGGTGGCTGGTTTTCCCAGCACTGAGAATGCACCTGGAAAGAAACCTGATATTCAGTTGCTTTTCTCCACTCTGAAGTGCAGACTCATTAATTCAATTAATGAAAGCCCAGTCTTTTTCCCACTTCATACATAAAGGGTCTCTAAGAGGCCTGCATGAATAGGTGGAGCATAGACAGAACCTATGGTATCCACAATGCTCGAGTTCTGAGTGACTTCACTCAATGGCTTCTCTCAGGCCCCAGGTAGGATTACATTAACTCCCAACGGCAACAGGACATTTCCATGATGAAGCTCCCCTTTCTTGGATATAAAAGCGGGAGGATGAGATAATGGGGTAGAAGGATTCACACTTGACCTGTAGACTCAATAACATTATCCCCCATGTTGAAAGTCAAACCATTGTTTCCCAGATATTAGAGCACAATAATTACAGCTTGGCAACTGTATCAGATACATTTTGTTGTATAAAAAAGTAATCACATGAAAATTTGGTGCCTTGAGACAAGGATTTAGTCTCTCTCAGTATGGGTCGCCTGGGAGAATTTTCAGGGATGGATCAGTCAGAATATCAAAGTTTACAATGATCTACAGAAGAAAGGAAAATTTTGCCCTTGTATCTCAAACATTTGCTGAAACAAATTGAAAGTAGGCAGATCAACAGGAGTGAGGTGAGATGGGGAGTGTATTATTAATGTACACTCACAGTTCACAACACGGAAATCACACAAAATATGCACTCCCTCTAAGTGCTTTGAATTATAGGGAAGAGGCCTTAGCTTAGCCTAGAGAAGGTGAGGAAGGACCACATGATGGTGACAAGGAAAAAGGGCAGGAGGAAGCTTGTGTTACTGACAGTCTCTGAGCTACTGGCTGTTCTTAGAAGCAGAAAAATCTGGACAGAGGTGGTAGGTATGAGTTCCTTTCTTCCCCACTGGTTAACGACTTCCTGGTTGTTCTTGAGAATCCTTGGTAAGGACTTAAGACAATGGCCCTCCTTCTCTTCAGGTGAGGGGTTTCTAAAGAGAGCCTGTTTCTGAATTTGGGGGTGGTGTTAGAGGAATAAGACAAGTCCAAGAGTCTGGAGTCCAGGGCAGCATAATTTCTAGGGTCTCTCAGCATGTCAAAGAAGCAATATTTGATGTATCATTTTTTCATTTTTTTATATTTTGTGCACTTCTGTACATGTGTGTGTGTGTGTGTGTGTGTGTGTGTGTGTGTGTTCTGCAGGAACAGTGGAATGTGGGTCTGTGTGGCGGGTGTGTGTGCAGCTGGAGCGGGGTGGAGTGTGTGTGTGTGTGTGCGTGTGTGTGCGTGTGCGTGTGCGTGTGCGTGTGTGTGTGTGTGTGTGTGTGTGTGTGTGTGTGTGTGTGTAAGTCAGTTTTCTCCTCCCAGGAACTGAAGTTAAGTCATCAGGTTTGAGAACAAGCATCTATATCTCTGGAGCCATCTCGCCAGCCCCTTGTGTGCCATTTTCTAAACTTAAGCAATACCCTTACTTATGTCTCTGGATTTGCCTTTAATTGCCTTTTATTCTGTACTGTTGTGTTGAAAGTCCTGTATATTAAATACCCATTCATTTTTGGAATTCAGGAAGCTATTTTTGTTGTTTTTCCTTATGAAATCATATCCACAATATATGCAGTTTTAAAATCTGATTTCATTTAGTAAAACTCTATTATTAGGGACTTCTCCTGTTTGAAAATTATCTTAATCGTAGTTCTAGTGGCTGCATCCCATCTTTTTACTTTAGATGTTCTTCAGGCAAAGTAGCTACCTCCTGCCAACACTTTCCTCCTTCCTGTTTCCCATGTAGGATCTTCTGGTGAGAATTTTTGTGAAACAAATTCCAAATGTATCTCTCTCTTTTAGAATCCCTGAAGTGTAATGATGTGTCAACAGTATGTGAGCTCTTACCAGAGTCTGGATCTCTATTTTCAGATCCTATGACAGAAGGACTTGTGTGTGTCACCACGTGCTGATAGGAGAAGGTCGTCCCTCAGAATACTGTCCTCTGCTGCTTACACATGGTGGCAAGTCAAAAGTGAAGTGAAAGGGGCTAGGTTTAATCAACATCACTTACCTCCTAAGAAATAAAGTACTGTCTTTATTACCTTTATGGGCAAAATCCTACAGATTTTTATCTTAGTGACATTTGGAGATTTTTACTGAATATAATCTTTCCCATTCTGATTTCTTGACCTTTAATTGAAGATCCATGACACAGCTTGTCCGTCATTCATACCTATGATAGATATATGGCCCTCTAATTGGCTTTTGCAGTTTATGTTTTCTTTGATTTGGTATATTTGAGGTAAAGTCACACTGCAGCTCTTGGTGGCCTGGAACTCTAGAGATTCTCCTAACTCTGTCTCTGAAGTGCAGGGATTATAGACTTGTGCCTTGGCACTTTACTAGGTTTGGGACGGCATTTCTAATTGAATGTGCACAAACCTACTGATATTTCTGATGCCTTCAGCTGTTCCCATCATGCTTTTGCTCAGAAAGAATGCTTCCCTGCTACAGTTTAGAAATTTTCTTGTTTTTTCTCCTGTATACCATATAGAAAGACGTTAAATGTTTATCTCTTCTTTTAAAAAAATGTTTACCTTCTTTAATCAAACTGAACTTCCTTGCTGCACCATGTGCTGTACAAGTGCTGAACTTGTTTTGCTCTGTTTATAGCCCCATCTTTACATTCTCCAGGGTCCTGTGATGTATCTTATATGAAAAGCTGGTTTTATATATCCAACTATCTACTCAAAACTTTACCAAGATGTCTGCATACTACACTGTCCTTCTGACCATCCTTACTGCCACAGACTTAGAGGATAGAACATCGACCCTTCTATTGCCTGTGGCCATAGATGCTTCTTAGAGCATGTCCACCCACTAATCTAGAAGCCTCATGTTCGTAGTAGCTAGAATCAGATGGCTATTACTGACTTCTCTCTGGTTTGCCACCATCACCTCTCTTCTGTAGTATTACAATCTTGTAACCAGTCTTTGGCTACTTTGTGGGTTCTTCTTTCTTCATTCTTCTCCACCTCTTTTCTTCCACCCTTTCAACCCCTAACACTGGATAGGGGAGAAAAGAGGATAGAGGAGAAAGGTCATTAGGGTACTTCCTGCTGGTTAGGGGCATCAAGTTTGGGGCAAGTTTGATCTTCACCATCAGGATATCTAGTTTCCTCTTATTGTTTCTTCTTTGTGCACGAGTACTTAACAAACCTTAACCAGCAACAACCAACATCAACAAACCAACCAGCAAACAATAACTTACCTTGTCTCTCAGGGTCCAAGCATTTATATCTCCTCTGAAAAGTTCCCAGAATTCCAAATGTCACACAGTTTCAAAATCTATCTGCTGCTGGCAAAATCATGCCCCTGCTAGAGCACAGGGCAAATCACAGTCAGCTGCTGCAGACAGACTGAAGCAGCCCCCTATCCCACACACGGGATAAAATGAAAACATGTTTTTATAATATTTCTGTGTCATTTAAGGAAACCAAAATTCTTACTATATAATCTCCGTATAAAGTGTCCATGTATTTGTATGTTAGAACAACTTCAGATTATTCTCCAAACAGCCGTACAATGACAGCTTACATAACACCCTTCCTCCACGCAGTCTTCAGTGACATCCTCGCTCATTTGTAACAATAGAGAGGTGTCCTTTCCTACTTCTTCTCTAGACTTCTTCCATCTACAGTGGTCTCAGCAGCATGGACAGAGGGAGGGAAGAGCTGGGTGGGAGAGGGGAGTGGGGAAAGGAGCAGCAGGATCAGGTATGGAGAGAGAGGAGGGATGCCCAGAGGGCCAGGAGAATGAATGGCAATATGCAGCAGTGGGAGTTAGGGGTCAGAGAGAACCTCTAGAAAGTCCCAGAGACCTGTGAGAGGCTAGCGAGACTCAATGGGGATGACATTGACCAAAATGCCTAACAGTGAGGAGCTGGAGCTGGAAGAGACTACCTCCAGTAGACAGACATGGCCCCTAGTTGAGGCAGGGGGCCACCCCCCATCTTCAAAATTCTTAATCCAGAATTGTTCCTGTCTAAAGGAACTTCAGGGACAAAGATGGAGCAGAGACTGAAGGAAAGGCCACCCAGTGACTGGCCCAACTTGGGATCCATCTCATGCTCGCACACCAAATCCTGACACTATGATATGAGGCCATATTGAGTGTGCAGACAGGAGCCTGGCATGGCTGTCCTCAAAGAGGGCCTACCAGCAACAGGCTGAGACAGATGCAGATAACCACAGACAGCCATTGCATTGAAGTCAGGGACCAATACAGAAGAGTTAGACGAAGGACTGGAGGAACTGAAGGGGATGGCAACCCCATAGGAAGAACAACAGGGTCACCTAATCCAGACCCCTCAGAGCTTCCAAAGACTAGGCCGGAAAACCAAGGAGCATACATAGGCTGGTTCATGACCCAGGGCACATGTGTAGCAGAGGACTGTCTTGTATAGCCCTAGTGGGAGAGAATGCACTTAATCCTGTGGAAACTTGATGCCCCAGGGAAGAGGGATACTGGTGGGGGTGGGTGGGGGTGGGCAGGCAGGTTAGGGAGCATCCTTTCAGAGGTGGGGAAAGGGGGAATGGGTAGAAGAACTCGGGGAAGGGGGAATGGGAATGGTGACAACTTTTGGAATGTAAAAAAATTAAGTAACAATAAAGATCTAAAAATAAGAAGTGCCACAGTCTCTTTGCACCTGCCCTTCCCTCTATTTGGGATGCCTTCCCCTCAGTAATGTACATTGCTTATTTTCTCCTTTCTGGAGGATTTGCTTAAATGCCACTTCCTCGCTGAAGCACCTACGTGTTGTGAACATGACCTAAGGCTACAGATACCACCTCCCCCTCCGTCCTACCCAAATCTCCCCCACCAACTCCAGATCTTGTTTTGCTTTTTAGCACATAAAGTTCTCACACATCGTATACGTCCTCTGCCAGTCCGTTTTGTGTCAAAGCTCCTTGAGGGCGGGAAGGCTGTGCCTTCTTCTCACTGACTCCTCTGTCTCCAGCCTCTGTTTCTAAGTTATATCAGAGCATCCCTAAGGTTTCCATTGCATCCAATGTTGTAAAACTACGAGTGCAAGCATTAGCCTAGATTATGTATCCTAAGCATTAGACTTGATTATATGTCTAAAGGGTTGTTTTTGTTTTTCTTAAATGGCATTTCGGTTTACTTTTGGAATTTGGTAATGGGAAAGCCCAGAAAAAGTTATTATACATTGTCTTCCTGTCCTATATATCATATGAGTCTTTAAAAATAACTTGATGACAGAGTACTGGGACCATTACAGATGTTTTCTATTTGAAGGCTGCCTGAGAAGAATGTTGAATTTCTTTGCAGAGCTTCTCAACTTTTATTACAAAATATACCGTAATAGAGTATATTACATTGTTACTTATGGATGGCACTGTTTCTATTTTCCATTATACGATTTTTATTTTAATTAAATGAGTTGTCCAAAGACTCATTGTATCTAAATTCAACATTTCTAGTCTCGTCCCTGCCACAGTTCCACACTTTCAGAAGTGTGGCTACCTGGAAAATGTCCTTTAATGTGAGGGTGACAAATCCAAGGCTCAAACACTTCGCTGTAGTTTTAAATAAATTTTAACGAAAAGATACAAATAGATCTTGTAATTATATATTATTGAATAATAATCATAATTGTTCACATATTTTAAAATATAAAATAATTATACAAAATTATTTGATGATATATAAGTATGTAATATATATGTATACATATATGGTTTAATACAATGAGATTACACTATAATAGTCGCATAGGAAAGGGTCCAGCATCCTGTTTCCCCCAAGGTTTTGCATCAGTTATGGCTCTCCATTAGGAATTGCTTCTAGACCCAGAAATGAACCCACACACCTATGGGCACTTGATTTTTGACAAAGGAGCCAAAACCATCCAATGGAAAAAAGATAGCATTTTCAGCAAATGGTGCTGGTTCAACTGGAGGTCATCATGTAGAAGAATGCAGATCGATCCATGCTTATCACCCTGTACAAAGCTTAAGTCCAAGTGGATCAAGGACCTCCACATCAAACCAGATACACTCAAACTAATAGAAGAAAAACTAGGGCAGCATCTCGAACACATGGGCACTGGAAAAAATTTCCTGAACAAAACACCAATGGCTTATGCTCTAAGATCAAGAATGGACAAATGGGATCTCATAAAACTGTAAAGCTTCTGTAAGGCAAAGGACACTGTGGTTAGGACAAAACGGCAACCAACAGATTGGGAAAAGATCTTTACCAATCCTACAACAGATAGAGGCCTTATATCCAAAATATACAAAGAACTCAAGAAGTTAGATCACAGGGAGACAAATAACCCTTTTAAAAAATGGGGTTCAGAGCTAAACAAAGAATTCACAGCTGAGGAATGCCGAATGGCTGAGAAACACCTAAAGAAATGTTCAACATCTTTAGTCATAAGGGAAATGCAAATCAAAACAACCCTGAGATTTCACCTCACAACAGTGAGAATGGCTAAGATCAAAAACTCAGGTGACAGTAAATGCTGGCGAGGATGTGGAGAAAGAGGAACACTCCTCCATTGTTGTTGGGATTACAGACTGGTACAACCATTCTGAAAATCAGTCTTGAGGTTCCTCAGAAAATTGGACATTGAACTACCTGAGGATCCGGCTATACCTCTCTTGGGCATATACCCAAAAGATGCCCCAACATATAACAAAGACACATGCTCCACTATGTTCATAGCAGCCTTATTTATAATAGCCAGAAGCAGGAAAGAACCCAGATGCCCTTCAACAGAGGAATGGATACAGAAAATGTGGTACATGTGCACAATGGAATATTACTCAGCTATCAAAAAGAATGACTTTATGAAATTCATAGGCAAATGGATGGAACTGGAAAATATCATCCTGAGTGAGGTAACCCAATCACAGAAAAAAACACATGGTATGCACTCATTGATAAGTGGCTATTAGCCCAAATGCTTGAATTACCCTAGATGCACAGAACACATGAAACTCAAGAAGGATGACCAAATTGGGAATGCTTCACTCCTTCTTTAAAGGGGGAACAAGAATACCCTTGGCAGGGAATAGGGAGGCCAAGTTTAGAACAGAGGCAGAAGGAACACCCATTCAGAGCCTGCTCCACATGTGGCCCATACATATACAGCCACCAAACTAGATAAGATGGATGAAGCAAAGAAGTGCAGGCCGACAGGAGCCGGATGTAGATCTCTCCTGAGAGACACAGCCAGAATACAGCAAATACAGAGGCGAATGCCAGCAGCAAACCACTGAACTGAGAAGGAGACCCCCATTGAAGGAATCAGAGAAAGGACTGGAAGAGCTTGAAGGGGCTCGAGACCCCATATGAACAAAAATGCCAAGCACCCAGAGCTTCCAGGACTAAGCCACTACCCAAAGACTATACATGGACTGACCCTGGACTCTGACCTCATAGGTAGCAATGAATATCCTAGTAAGAGCACCAGTGGAAGGGGAAGCCCTGGGTCCTGCCAAGACTGAACCCCCAGTGAACGTGAATGTTGCAGGGAGGGCGGTAATGGGGGGAGGATGGGGAAGGGAAGCCCATATAGAACGGGAGGGAGAGGGGTTAGGGGGATGTTGGCCTGGAAACCGGGGAGGGGAATAACAATTGAAATGTAAATAAGAAATACTCAAGTTAATGAAGATTTTAAAAAGGGGAATTGCTTCTAGTAGTATACACTCACTAGTAATTTTGTGAAGTATTAGGTAATAAAGGAATCAGCATGGTCCCTGCTCATCCCAAGCACGCACTGAAATGTTAATACACGACGAAATAAGAAAAGGGGAAAAGAAGCAGCTCTAGTTAAGTAGTTCAGCAGAGGAGAAGCTGCCTAGTATGCACATGGTCCTAGGTTCTATTTCTAGCCAAAAAGAACAAATGAAGAAGAGGAGGAAGAGGAGGAGGAGGAGAAAGAAAAGAAAAAGCAATGGCTTCTTGACTCACATGGAGTAGTTCATCAATGTAGGAAACACAGAAAGGTCAGTCCTTTCTCTTCCCTAATTAATACAAGTCTGGAGACTCCGCTATGAAAGAAAGATATCTGTTTGGTCTAAGAGGTATGAGGCCATAAGCAGTTCTGACTACATCTCCAGACCTTCTTGAGGTTCCCAATGAGTCAAAACATAAGTTAATGACAGGCCCAAGAATAATTTTCTAACAATGTGATACCATATATGTAAATACAAAAGCACAGCCAAGGAAATTCTTATTTTGGAAAATTATTCCATAAAAGTATGTGTGACTTTCTGTTTTCAATTTTCTTTTCAGTAATGATTCTTACTATTGCTTACTTATTTTGTCAGAGACACAATCATTGGCACCGACTCACAAGTGAATAGTTTGAAAGTAAGGCAATTCCATTCACGTAACTGTTACCTGCAAGCTTGGAAAAGATCACCGTTACTCAATGATACCTAGCTCAAGCACAGAGATCCTGGCCACAGAAAGCTGGGAGAATTCCTATTACCCAGAATGCAAAGGGTGGTCTGCCAATACCTCACAGTAGGTGTGGCATAGCCGAGCGTCACTCTATAATGAAATGGGATCGGAAAATGTTACATAAAGTATAAAATCCTGTATTAAGTAATATGATGTTCATTTCTTTTCTTCAGGATAGTCAGCCACTTTTATATATTAATGTATTGTATACATTTGAGGAAGAGGAACACAGACGATGTAATCCTTTGATATATGCTGTGACTGGAGGTCACAGGAAAGCATTCTCTAGTTACCTGTGAACAGGAATTTAGGAGAAAAAAATCCCATTATGTGTTTTTTTTTGTCATAATACGGCATTTGTAAATAAATTCATCTAAGCAAAACAGGACTCGAGGAATTTAAGGCTGTTGACATTGTTTATTATTAATTTTGTTTCCTTGTGTGGCTTTTCCCCTTGGACTTCAGTAAGCAAATAGCAATGTTGTCAGCTCAGGGGCCCGAAGAGCAACTGAAGTTCAGAGAAGAAACTATGTAGCCGTAGGCTGCACATCCCATTTACAGGCAACATGTGGTGTGTAAAAACCTGGTTGATTGTAGACATATGTGTAGAGTAATACATGCTACATACATAAAAGAGCATAAATGCAAATTTCTGTCTCTTTATATGAGACAGAAAGGCGGTAGTTCACTTCTCTTACTCCTCATTGTAGCGTTGGGCAAAGGTTAAGCAATGTTTAAAAAAAATCTGTGAAAATCAAACTTCCTGTTCCTCTGGCTATTACAATCTTTCCATCCTCTCTTCTAAAATGATCCCTGCGCCTTGGGAGCGGGGGCTGCGTTGTAGAGGTATCAGAACTGAGATCTACAACTCTGCATTTTGATTGGCTGTGGTTTTCTGTAGTGGCCACTGTCTGTTGCAAGGAGACGCTTCTTTGACATATTAGGAGGACTGCACTGTTTAGGGGCTTAAGAACAGCTATTTAGACTGTGTTAGGGATTGTGGTGGCTTGGTGTAGTGGCAGTTGTTATGCCTCTTAGGAATGTCAGAACGACACCCATAAAGTCTTAGCAACATGACTGCCTGAACACAGCTGAACAGAGGACACCCATAGACATGCTAACATAGACCAGGGTTGGAAGGCAGGGTATGTAAAGATACAGGGTTTTCTACACCCTCCTTTTCCTTGAAATAATGACAAGGAGACCTGGTATATTTATTAAAAAGCTTCTTTCTCTATAGCTAGACAGGATTCTCATCTATTCTAACCCAACTATGCTGCCCCAGCCAAGTACCCCATTACCTACCATCCTGGCCTCACCCTGGATGCTCCTGCTTCATCATGTCTTTATCAAAACTCCCCCATGGCGACCTCTTCTTTCCACTCTGGTCCTCCTCACTGGATTTGGAAGTTCTGCTTTAACTCTACTCCCCAGCTATAGGGGGATCAGCTTTTATTAACCAATCAGAGGTGATTGAGAATACCCTTTATACAACATTGAGACAAGAAATGCTTCAATAATCATGGCATTGCTAATGTCTAGACTGCAACCAGATCTCTCTGCACAGTAATCAGCATCTAATATACAGTGCACAAAACCATCTCACAAGGGAAAAAAAAATCCCAGGAGACCTCAACCTCACACAATGATCTACAAGTAACTAGGGAAAACTGAGAATGGGAGGGAAAAAAAATCTTCCCTGGGAAAGAGCACACCAGTTGCTTATCCAATGCTAAACGGTCAGCCCTGGAAACACATATAACAATAACATAAAGCAGACATAGCAAGTTGTACTTATGTACTTAGAAAAACACACATACAACAACAACAACAACAATTTAAAAGGCCATGAATTTGAAAGAAATCAAGGAGGGGAATATGGGAAGGTTTGGAAGGAAGAATGGGGAAATAATGTGACTATAATCTCTAAAACTAATTTAAAAATTGCTAAAAATCGCAGTGTTGATGATAAAATATTTAAGTTCTTGTTATAAGCAGTTCTGGGGTTAATTTTCCCGTAGAAACGCAAAGGCATTAGAGGCTGGAGCAATCTAGCACACTGGGATGGGTCTAAAACACAAACCCGTTTCTTATGTCAGTTGTCAATCACCCCTACTCAACGGCTCTGCTGGGAGGCATTCAGAATCTGCTTCCTGGAAGATGTAGCACTACATGCAAGGAACGCCTTTTTCTAGTGTTCTTTTTCTAGCCTGCTTTTGTACTGTGTCCTGAGCTGGCGCCTTGAAGGCAGAGACAGCCAGGCCGCCAAGGCAAGCTGTGAGGGCTGCCTGAGAACTGAAGAAGCGGCTGGACATTTTAGCATATCCAGGGCAGGAAGAAAGCTGTGGCGGACAGACGGAGAGCGGTGGGAGAAGAAAGAAAAAGGCTATAAAGAACCAGGGAAGAGAACCAGCACACCCTTGGTCTTCAGAGGCCTGCAGAGCTGTCAGATGCAGACAGGTCCAGAGAGCTGTTGACACTGGCTGCTATCAAGGAATAAAAGAATTCTGGTCAGCCCACCTGGAAGCTGCAATCCAGGCTCAGTCAGCAGCTCAGAAATTCTGTTTCCTGGGTCCACAAAAGGAGTTATTAGCACTTGTAAAGTTAGGGCATGCGTGGGTGCGACTGCAGTCCTGTTAGCATCCCAAGAGATAACAACTACAAAAGATACGATGAAGGGCCTCCCTTGCCTTCTCTACCCATATTTTCAGCTGAGAGCGGAAGGACTCCACCGGTTGGTTGGTAATCGGTCTACATGTACATAAGTATATTATGTAGCAGATGAAATGATGCGGTTAATGTGCACACACATACAAATGTGGGGAAATATGGTAGGTAACAGCACGCTGTTGAAAATGTTCAGACTGCGTTGTGAGACACACAGCCAAACTTTTCTAGAAGAGTGACCTCTGCCGGGAAAGGCCTCCCTTGCTGTCTTTCTCCTCCCCTTCCAGAATTTCACCAGGGAATCTTTGGTGGAGATGTAATGTATGAAAAGCAAACAAACAAACAAAATCGAAACACTGCCCATGCTTCACGGTGAATGTTATGTTAAAAATAAAAAGAAGTACTCGAGACAAAGCAACAGAAAGCATAGGATAGAGAATCTAAGTCGGTGTTAATTCCCTCCCTTAACTCACCCTGCTAATTTCACAAAACACGGTGAATGAATGAGTGAATGAACGCTACTTAAATAGTTTCCAGACAAGCAGTAAACGTGCATACACTAAAGTGTCACATCTCACTTCTCCAGGTCTGCGGAAACTCAAACTAATTTGAGTCACTGCCACCTGGGCGCAATGCTGACACTACCATGGTTCCAGCGAGAAGTTCTGTCAGACTTGAGGCTTGGAATCCTTGCCTCCATTATCCCTGTGGAGTTATCACTGCAGTATAGTCCGTGAGTTTTATGAATTTCACTATTTATATGTCACAATCTGGTTCCAACCACCACACAGATATGGCAGAGAAGGTGTGAAGCCGTCTTGGGTGGGTTCTGGCCTGGAAGGAAGCCACTTTCCTGTGTGTCATTAGTTTGGTCATTAACATGATTCCCTTTTTGCCATTTAATAGGGTGTCCCCTAAGATTTTTTTCACTGGATACTTTATTTATTGACATTTTAAATGTTGTCCCCTTTCCCCGTTCCCCCTCCCCCTGCTTCTATGAGGGTGTTCCCCCACCCACCCACTCCCATCTTCCGTGCCCTGGCATTCTCCTACAGTGGGGCATCCAACCTTCACAGCCCTCCAAGTTTTATCTAGAGTGACACCTAGTGGTTCTGTGTTATAAAAGAAATCTCTGGAAGGTAATTAAATTCTCCAAGTCCTTATACTGCAGCTGCCTTCTCCACTATAAAGGGTTACAGTGCAACCCTGGGCAGCGTGGGGTGATGTAGGAGGGGAGTGGGAAATGCTGTGGGTATCTCCTTCAGCTGGCTGAAGCACAGAGACACACACTGTGGAGGTTTCAGGGGAAGACGCCAACAACTCACATTTTTCTCTTCTGTTTTAATTTATGGTTATTTTTATAAAAAAGCAGAATGAAACCCAGAATGTGGCATTCCGTATTGCAAAGCCGTTTCAAAACCATCGCTCAGCAGACCCAACCGTGTGGTTTAGCAGTCACGTGTCTTATTCCTGTCTCTTGTTTTCTTTCCACTCATAGATCAGGAAAAAAAAAATTGGACAAAGTCAAAGGAATTCCCAGAGAACAGAGGGCTTCAATCCAATAAAACTTCCTTCTTAAATTTTACATACCGAAAGTAATATAGCAAACATTCATGTGTCAAGATTTTCTTCACTGAAAGAATGAAAATACTATGTTCAAAGTTGATCCTGTTTTGTTTTTGTTCTTGTTCTTGTTTTTGTCTCTCAATCCAGACCCATTAGCACCACTGATATTTATATTGTTTACTCCCCACTTCATTTTTGACAAAATAACTTATTCCATATGAAATGTATGATTTTGCAACTGTATTATTAAGGACATATTTTAATTATATACTGTATATTATTATACACCACAATTCATCTTTTAGCTTAATAGCTATTTGTACTTAGCGATATAATGTGAGTCTGATTCCTTTGCCTGCTGAGTTCCACTGAAGAAAGAGATTTGTTTGTCTCTTGTTGAACAATTTTTCAGTAATGTTTTCTAATCAAAAAACCATGTTATACCTACCTCCAAGTAGCTAATTATTCTAGTGTTGTCACTGTTTGGAACTGTGGCTCCCTGTGACTACCTGGCTTTGCACATGCCCACTCTCATGGTTACAGGGAGGCTCTGCATTTATTCATAACAGATATTTGATCTCTCTACACTCTATTCCCTGGTGTACCAGGATAAATATTGGTAAGAGCCATGCACACTACTTTCCTCTATCACTTTCTTTCCTTCCTTTTCATTTCTGATGGTGGTGGTGTCATTGGCCAATCCCCAATGTATATGTGCAAACCCCATGTTGGAAAATAGCGAGGAAGCTAGAGCCTTTGAACGAGGACTATTAGAAGCCAAGGAGGTCTGAGGAACCAGAAGGTAGTATGGGTCCGTGGTGTGCAACACTCCCTACGTGGATTAGAAGATTTGAATTACTTTAATAATGGAATGAACGTGCAACATTTTCTGCCTTTTATAACATAGAAACTTGTAATCATCCTACAAGGTAGAAATAAATAACAAGTACAAAAAATACCCCCAAGAAAGCCCAGAAATGCAAGCAAACAAAAAAATTTACAGTGTTTGGAAAAGGTAGAATTTTGAAAAGAGACTCTAAAAGAATAATAAGCTTCTTTATAAAAAGCCAGTGAGAACAAAACCAGGCAGGACTCAATGTAACAATGAAGGGCTGAAATAAGTGTTTTTCTTTCCAATTAACTGCTCAAGAAAAACCGTTGGAATTCAGTGAAAACATTGGTTCCATGGAACTTGTTTGGCCTGTTACCATCTTGCTCTTTCTAACCACAAAAGACTTAACAACTAACAACTTCACAACCAAAGCAACTGTGGAAATGGTGCCTCAGCCAGCACAGTGGGAGGAGAAAAGGGTTGTATCTTCCCACCAGTTCTCCCAGGAAGCCAGGCTATTTGACCTGTTTACCTTCCCCTCCTCCCCCTGGGGAAGCAACATTCCAAATGGTTGTCTTTTTCTACTCTGGCTCAGAGCTCATTCCATGCAACAGCCCTGTTGCCACAGTGTCTTAAAGCAGGCCATGAGGACTGCTTGGTTCAGCAATGGTCTTGGAAGACATGACCAAGTGTATCGAGTGAGTGACTGATGTGACACAGCAGTCAAAGGATGGACTGTCCACAGGGCACTGGGAAAGTGATGACTCATGGGTATCCCCAGGCTATGTGCAGGTGCAGGGCTATACACACCAAAGACACACCTGAGAAGGCCCAGGCTCTCACTACACTCTGGTCTGGTCAGTCTGCAACCTATAGGGAAAAGTCAAAGCAGAGTTATGAACTGCTGAAAATCTTAAAGACATTTAAACATCATAGACAGACAGACAGACAGATACACACACACACACACACACACACACACACACACACACACACTCAACACCTTGATGAAGGCTGGAAGACTACTTAGTTCAAACCCTTTTAGGAAGTCTGTCTAATATTAATAGAGGTCTATTAAAGTGAAGAGAGAATTCAGTAGTCACATATGACAAATGAGGGAATTTGCTACATTTATGAAATAAAAATTCATCTACACAAGAATAACAACAAACACTGACACTGATTATAGTCCTAAAAACATCCAGGTTTCAGTGAAAATTTCCTGTGTCTGACAAAGAAAAAGTCATTCATACACAGAGAGGAACTGATTAAATGTGTGTGTGTGTGTGTGTGTGTGTGTGCGCGCGCGCGCGCTATGCTTGTATATATGTTTGTGTATGTGTGCAAGTCAAAGTCTTCCTCTGTTGCTCTTTCCTTGAGTTTTTGATACTGAGTCTCTCGCTAAACCTAGAGCTCACTGATGGATTGGCCAGGCTGACTCCCACCAGACTCCAAGGACCTTTTGTGTCTCCCACTAAGATCCAAGGACCATTTTGTCTTTGCTTCTCCAGCACTAAGAAAACAGGCATGTGTCATCATGCCCAGCATTTTATGTGGGTGCTAGAAATTCAAACCCAGGTTCCTATTCTTGCAGGCCCCTAAGCAAAGACTTGTAATAAATTATTACAAGAAGAGTCAACTAAAAAGAATGTATAACGAACTGAAAGTACAGAGACAATGTCCAACAAAAACTACAAAATAACCAAATGTTATGTGAGATCCTGTCCATGGTAATCAAATAGAAATCATAAAAATCATAAAACAGATAAGGCAAACGAAATGTGCTGAGGTACTCAACCGCAAATCTGAGTAAGAGGAGGAAAAACATGAGGAAACCTGATGGCACGTTTACTGCTAGCCAACCTGAAGAACAGAAATAGAGAAAAATGAATAGAAGCTTATTTCTGTGGGACACCAGGAAGCATGCTGACTTACACATAACACACAACTTAGAGGGAGAAGAGAATGAAGGATAGGAAAAATATCTGCAAAGGTAATGGCCCAATGCTCCTGAAATCTAATGAAAACCATCAATTCTAAGAAGCTCAGCAAACTTCAAAGGGAGTCTCTGATGAGTTCTGAAGGATCTCTGAAAGAACCAAGTAAAAGTCACTATATTAGAACAGGACGTCATCAATCAAGGTAACCCGATCTGTGATCAGAAACTGTGGGGGACCAAAGGCAGTGGGATGCCATTTTCAAAGCACCAGAAAAAAAAAATCAACCAGCATTTCTAAATATAGCAAAATCACTCCCTGAAACTAGAGTACTGAAGACATTTGGACAAAATCCTTGCTTCCTTGATTTTATGATTTTGAACTTCTTATAATAAAATAATTATAATAGACAAAATATGAAGGGGTACTATCAGTAACACGACAAATACATAGAATGCAGAGCTAAAATTTGTAACAGCCAGTGTAGTTATCAGGAAAGAAGGTAGCTGCTTTGTTGCTGCCAACCTGCAAGCCCAGCTTCCTCAGGATGTTAAGGCTGGGCGTCACAAGTTCAAGGCGAGCCTGAACTATTAGGGAAACCTCTGTCTACAGAAGGTAGATATATAGGTAGGGAAGTAGGTAGATGATAAATGGATGATAGCTAGACAGACAGACAGATTAGATAGATAGATAGATAGATAGATAGATAGATAGACAGACAGACAGACAGATAGGATAGGATAGATGATAGATAATAGAGATAGATAGATAGATAGATAGATAGATAGATAGATAGATGATACAATAGACAGACAGAACAATTGATTGATAGATTGAATTAAAAAAAAAACTTAAATCTTAACTTTCATTGTTGAAAATTAGAAAGAGGAGATTGGATAATGTGATGGTTTGTATATGCTTGGCCCAGGGTATGGCACTATTAGGAGGTGTGGCCTTGGAGTAGGTATGGCCCTCTTGGAGTAGGTATGTCACTGTGGGCATGTGCTTTAAAACCATCAGCAGAGCTGCCTGAAAACCAGTGTTCTCATGTTTGCCTTCATGAACTCTCAGTTCTTCCTGCACCACGCCTGCTTGGATGCTACCATGTTTCTGTCTTGATGATAATGGACCGAACTTCTAAACCTCTGAACCTGTAAGCCAGGTCCAATTAAATGTTGTCCTTATAAGAGTTGCCTTAGTCCACGGTGTCTTGTCATAGAAGTAAAACCCTAACTAATACAGGCAGGACGATTGCCAAGGAAGAACCTCCAGGGAGTATCTTTCCAAAAACTTGAACACTGGCCATAGACCAAGCTACATCCACAATAGCAAAAACAACCAAGTGAGAGATCACAATACTTTCCTTTAGCATATGCTAATATTGCATTAAAGATAACAGGAAGAAAGAACTGTCCATGTGATATTTCTCACAATTCCAAAACGTGCAATATGGAGATAGATATGGAAGAAGGAACAAGACTGAACAACAGGTCTTGGACCCTAGTATGAGGAAAACTACTGTGAGAGCTGACATGATGCAGATCTCATAGCTCCTGCCCTGCGGCCTATGTGGGGGACCGTTTGTGCCCAAGTTAGCCTGGCACCCAACGGATATTTTCACCACCCATCCTGCAAGCTCAGCTGTCGTCATGTGCAGAGGAGGATCACAGGCTGGAGCTGAGTATAATGCAGAAATGAACACAGGGCTTTGGGAACCCAGTGTTTGTTTCACCACAGTTTAAGAGGGAGAACTAGAGCTGCCATGTAAAAGGGCCAAGAGAACTCAGCCCAGAGGGCTGCTCGATTGGGTCAAGAGTAGCCACGATGGAACACAGACATTAGTGAGTAATGACAGGACTATGGATAGAAAATTAATTCTTACAGCACAGAAGTTAGGCAGTTGCCTATTGTACTGCTCAAAGCATATTAAAGCATAAAGGCTGTGTGTGTGTGTGTGTGTGTGTGTGTGTGTGTGTGTGTGTGTGTGTGTGTCTGTCTGTCTGTCTGTCTGTCTGTCTTTCATCTGGGAACATAAATTGTCTAAGACGGGAAGGAACCCTGTGCCAAGATTTATTAAAATATTCTTACTACAATAGGCTCCAATTTTGCCATAAACCACCTCATGACTTATTTATATCTATTTGTACTCCTACAAATTACTTAAGAAATACTGGTGGGGTTTTTTTTAGCCCTTGCCAATGTTTAAAATGAACTGTTTTTAACTGTTACTTGATTTTGTTATACTTTTACTTTAGCTGGAAGTTAATAATTAATTGGTTTGTATTTCCATAAAATCAAGTCTGATTAATTTTTATTCCATATGCTTATTTGTCATTCAGTTCTCAGTGAGTCTTCTGTCAAAATTTATCCAACTATTGAACTGTATGGAGAATTTCCTTTTAGTAATCAGAAAGCTCCCCTCCTCAGAAGAGACAGTGCAGATGAGCATCCTTGTGCATACATTAGCACAATGTAGCCACGTGCCACATCCATTCCAGAATGGAATCTTTGAAACACACAGTTGCCATGACAGGTATCAACATTGCCAAGAAATCCCATGGTTGAAAATTATCCAAAAGTACCTTCGGTGACATTAGAGTTTCTCTTCACTACTTCATGTCATCAGAAAGTACAGAGAAATTGTAGACAAGTAAGTGGTTGTTTTATAATTTCTGTATGCTGCTAAAGGTCTGCTTTTTCTATATCTTCTCTTACTTTTCACTTATTACTGTTGCTTTATTAAAAGAAAACCAACTATGGATAAATTAGGAAATGACTTTGTCACCGACTCATGACAGAAAAGTCGTACAATCTGCAGTCTGGATGCTGGGAAAGCAGGAAACCAATGGCCCAGCCAATGACTGGTATCTGAGATCCTGAGAGCCAGAGAACTGATACCATACATTCCAGCCAAATTCTAAAAGTGTGAGACCACAAATGTTAAGCACAGGAGACTCTGACTTTGTTGTGCTTGTTGCTGTCCTTGACAGACTGGGTGATGCTCACCCATTGTTGTGCTTGTTGCTGCCCTTGGCAGACTGGGTAATGCCCACCCACACTAGGGACAGCTGCTTTCTATACAGTTTACCAACTGATATGGCAGTCTCTCCTAAAGACTTTCTCAAGGCACACCTAGCTCAGACTCCAATAACTATGCTGACTTAATAAATAAGTCAGCACACAGAATCCACCACCACAATATCTATCTTCTTTCCAGCTTCAATCACTTGCCGTTTGCCTTGCAAACACACGGGGCCATTCATGTTAACTTCCAACTAAATCGCCACTCAGCAGGTACCCACTAGAAAAATGTCTTCTCTAAACCGCTTAAGTTCTAAAATTGTATTTCTTTTCAGAAAAACGTTTTCTCCTCAATATAGCTAGATTTTAATATGTCTGGAAACAGATAAATTTCAAGCAGTGAAAACCTCCTAAGTTTAAATGCACAAATAATAAAAGAGCTAGGCATGGTGGTCTACGCCTGTGATTGCAGCCCCTGGGAGGCTGGAGTGGAAGGCTTCCAAGTTTAGCACCGGTGTTAGATGATGAGACTCATTGTCAAGAAAATCAGTGATTGTGCATTAATTACTAAAAGTAAACGTAACACAAAAACAGGATCGCAAAAATTATATCATGGAGAAAATTCTAGACCTATCCTAAAATTTCTTCATGTGAGAATTTTGGGGAACAAAGTGTTACTGAATCAAAGTCTTGATCTAGCACTAACTTCTTTTATTGAAACATGGAAAATTTAGAAATAAGAAATGCATATATTCCTGTTAGATGAGGTAGAAGGGGATTTGGGAATCAATATGACATGTTTCAGTTAGATCCATACAGAGGTCTATGACTACTGTTTGCAGATGGTTACCTTATCTTGGGTGATGGGAAGAGTGGAGAAAAGATTAGCAGCTTAGACAGAGAAATGAAATGGAATGCAGTCATTAGAAGACCATCTATGGCTCAATACTGAACTAAGGGGAAGCTAATGAGCCTGGACTAAACAGGAAGCAACAGACAAATTATAGAGACAGAGAATGGGTAGGGAGAAGGTCAATTCTGTAATACTCTAAGGCTGCGTATAAACTAGCAGGAAAAGAGTAAAGCTTGAATTTATGGAGTGAGACTTGCCCATTAATGAATGAATAGATAAAGAAAAAAAAATAAGGCAAATACAGTATAAAGTATTAAGGTATTGTTCTGTAATATGAAATAAATTATGTGATGTACACAAAAGTCTGTAGGACTAGAGATGTTTCTGTCGAGTGAATGAGGGCAGACTCAAAAGGCAAATACCCCATGAGCCCTCTCACGAGCAGAATCTTGATTTCAAGACAAGAAAGTAAGAGAAACATTGCGAAGAGAAGGGTCGGCAGGAGGGCCTATGAGCATGGTAATGTGGGGGTAAAGACAATGAAAATGTGATGTGTGTGCGTGGAGCACCATGGTGAAACCCCTTATTTTCTACAACGAGCGTATGCTAATCAAAGGTGAGGCTAACATCAAATCCCATATCTACTTCTGGCACAGAAGTATGGGAATTCTCCATAAGACAAAGCAATGGATGTGAGAGTACCACACTCTTCAATATGCAATCATTTCAAAGGAAGCAACATAAACAGGGACTCCATTAAAAATGGAGCAATGAAATGCCAATGAAACAACTGGGAAAATATTGTTAAAGCTTAAATAACCTAGATTTCTACATTGAATAAACAAATTGTATCTATGTAAAGTGAGTATAAAAGTAGAGGTGGAAGAATTTAGAGAACAAATGTTGCAACTTGGGGAAGCGGAGGAGAAAATAGAACAAGGGCCATGATGGAAACAGAGCAAACACAATCAACACTCTGTGGAAGATGCTAAGTATGCATAAGAGACGAGGGAGAGCTAACACGGCCTGCAGGATTTGCATCACTCCCAGAAAAAAATTATATGAATCAAGATACTTAACTAAATAATAGGCTTGCCCTAAATAATAGGCTGCAAATCCCACTGTACCTCTAGAGAAGTTAAAACAACCAGTGCTGACTTAAATGCTCTTAAAGCTACACACTTAAAAGATAAATAAGTGGGGTTGGGGATTTAGCTCAGTGGTAGAGCGCTTGCCTAGCAAGCACAAGGCCCTGGTTTCGGTCCCCAGCTCCGAAAAAAAAAAAGAAAAGAAAAGAAAAAAAAGATAAATAAGCAAATCTTTGAAAATCCAGGGCAAAGTTCTACACAGAAGGAAGAGAAAGAGTAAGCTAGTCTCCCCCTCTTCCACAGAAGAGCTAGAGGACAATGGAGCAACATCTAAGAAACCCTCCTGAAAAACAAGGTAGCCCATGAGTGCTATAAACGACCAATTTTTTTTTCAGTAAAGTAAAACAAACAGTTCTGAACATGAGAAGAATTGGAATGTAATTGCCAATAAGCTCTTCAATAAGCTAATAGAAAAGAAACTTTTATTAGCTCAGCAAGAAATGACCAAAGAAAGCCTGGCCCTGTGCATGGACTTCATTCAAATATAGAGCTGAAGCCTAAAGGAAGGTGAGGGCACCATTAGGAAACTGTATGAAAAGGATTATATAAGTGGCTCACTAATAAAGTAATAAAGTAGAAGATATGAAGAAGGTCATATAAGTGCAATGATTGCTTCCTGTTAATACTTAGAGCTTATTAACTAATCAAGTACTACAAACAAAGACATGAAGATTTTACTAAGCAACTTAGTCAAGTACAATTTTATGTGGAGTGAAGAAGAGAAAATACAAGTGAGAAAATTTGGTATTTGCTCCTATTTGGGAAGCAGCAAGTTCTGCCTAAAGTTTATTTAACTTAAAAAGCAAGTCAACTAATCTTTGTTTCAAAAATATAAACCCTACTGAGGACCGGCCCCAGTTTGGGAGAGAGTCCTGAGGAAGAGGTGTTTGGGAGCAACTTATGAATGACTCAAAGTTGGTGATGGATGCAACCTGACAGTTCTGTGTATAGCTCTCTGCTCAAGATGGCTCTCGCCTGCAAATCAAAGTTTAGTCTTTATTTTGTATAAGCTACTTCCTTAGGGATTGCATAACAATTCATTTACCTCAGGTTCCCTTTTGATTATCCCACAAATCAGCATTTTATGACTTTATCCCCTTGACTCTAAAGGCAGAGTGACATGTCCAAAGCTGCCAGTTCTGCTTGCTGGCACTAGAACATGGAACCCATTGTTCTATTACATTATCACCCATTTTCCAACTCCTCACTGCCTAAGCTTGCTCTGTAGACAGACCTTGAACTTGGTTCTGCCTCCTGAATGCTGGGATTAAAAGTGTATAACATCATACCTGGACCTAAGGTTTTCTTCACCTAGAACTTGCTCTGTCCCAGACTGGCCTTGAATTTAGAAATCTGCTTGCCTTTATCTTCTGGGATTAAAGGGGTGTACCACTTTGCCTAGGCCTAAGCTTTTCATGGCCGCTATTCTTCAAGATCCAGACCAGAAGCCTGTGTCTTCAAACCTCAAAATCTAGATCACAGGTATTCCCTCCATTTCTGGATTGCAGCTCATTCCAGTTGAAAAGTCCAAACTATTCCTTGTTCAACTGCAAACACAAACAATAAGTTTAGCTGGGTGGGATCTTGCCCTTAGATCACCACTACCTAAATCTCTTTATCTCCTTTCTTAATATCTTTCTGACAAAGCTGGTTCATTAACACAACTGCCTCTATTCTTTCATGTCTTCATACAATTCGTATTACATCCTTATATTTTGCATAGTTGAGAAATCCTGTAAAGAACTGTTCTTACACTGCTTTATATATTCTTGAACTCATATTTCAGAGTTCTTTCCCATGACCTGAAAGGCTGTCCTGAGGGTCACAGAATTTCCATTTGCCTAGGAACATGGACATCTTCTCAATTCTTGGAATCACGCTGTTTCTGATTTTCATGGTGTCATTAACCTCAGCAGGGAGAACATTCCCCAACAGAAGAACGTAAAGTAAAATAATACTTCTTATATGAACAATTTTCAGCACTCAAGAAGAACTACATCCTGCTGGCTGTGCTCCAGGGGCAGGAACTGTGTCATACCATTTCTTCCACAGCCATGCTGGACCTGGCACCTTCCTATTAAAAGAGTACATGAACACTGTCCATCTGTCCCTCTCCCTCCCCCTCCTCTTTCTCTCCCCTCTCTCTGCCCCTCCACACACACACAATGAAAAAACTCTTGAAAAGCTCTCAGGGAGAACTTTCCCTCGGGATGGAGATCCTCTAACTCCAAAGACCAGACCGAGACACCACAGGATGCAATCAGCAAGAGGATTTGGTTTATTGTCGGGATACACAGGCACAGGCACCTGCGGGTGCTTCAGTCACTCGGGGGACTGGCGCCCCACGGAACCAAGGATGGGCTTTTATAGGATTTTGGGGAGCAGAAGCAAGCATACAGAAGCAGATGCATGGTTACAGGGATATAATTGGTGGATTCTAATGTGGCAAGGGTTTAGCCCGGGGGCAAGTTTCCTAGCTACCTTTCTGAAACATAAGGGCTGACTCGGCCCCCCAAGGGTTCAGCCCGGGGGGCAAGTTTCTTAGCTACCTTTTTGGAACATAACGATTGACTCGGCCCCCCACCAGGGTGTGGGACCTCTCCCGGGGCTTTTTTCATTGTCAGGTGCTCAACCGCAGTCGTCCTGTTGCCAGGCCTTCAACCAAACACATCCTGCTTGGCAGCTGCTTTGTACTCAGTGTTTTAACCTTTCTCTGAACCAGTCATCTTAAGTACAGCCTTGCAAAATGGCGTTACTGCTGCTAAGCTGGGGTCTTTCACTCTTAATAAAAGATTTTAAAATAACAACAAAAAAACAGCCTAAGCTGTGTGGACATCCTGCTGCTTTAATAAATGGGAATGGATTGAATTTATTAAATGGGTGTGAATTGGATAGCTATTAAAAGACATGAATCTGGTTAAATTATAACTAAGTGCCAGCAATAGAGTTTACAGTGTTAGCATCTATAAATGAAGTCTTTCAAAAGATTAAGATTAAACAGGTTGAAAATAAAAAGACAGGGAAAAACCCTACTGGAAACAGAGCAGTAAGGACAAGACAGAACAGAAAAGCTGAGTTGAGCTTTGAAGTATTGTATATGAAATTTTTATTGTTTTTACAAAGAATTGCACACTGAGAATGTACAATTCATAATGAGTACAATTATGAAAAGCCTACCTATAAAAAAAGACAAACCTCAATATTTTTGAACCCAATGTTCCTGCCTCATAAAGTTAAAATAAGAACTGAGCCTCTGAACACACTGGCTTTCATTTTTATTACACATGAGGTAAAGGGATTTTGGCTGTAATTAAGGGTAATAATAAATTGTCTTTGAATTAATCTAAAGAGAGATTATCTGAGAGGGCCTGACTGAACTTCAGGAGCCCTGTAGTTTCAATCTCTAGTCTGTTGGAAACAAGACAGTTTGATCAGTCATGGATAGGGGCTTTATGATGGGGAACTGTGGGTGGGTTCTAGAAGATAAGAAATGGCCTTGGCCCAAACTGACAGAGAACAAGGCAGAAGCCTGATGGACTCAAGATGTGTTATACAAATAATCTAAATGACCTTGAAAGAAGACCAGCCTCAGACCATAGAACAGTCCTGGCTCACACGACTGTGGCTGGGGAAAAGGGACCCTGGGCAGAGGGTATAAAAAAACCTATGCTTAGCTTTGGACCTACAGAAACTGAAATGACAAAGCGTAGTTGATCATTAGGAAATTGAATGTGCAGTACTTTGGGACCTAAGATGGGAAATTAATTTTGTATTAATGCCCTGTATTCCCTTGTAGCACCTTGAAGATTAACTCACTTCAAGTGGCAGTATGGCCCAAGAATACTCAAACACAATAAGATTTTAGTGAGAGAGAGAGAGAGAGAGAGAGAAAGAGAGAGAGAGAGAGACAGAGACAGAGACAGAGAGACAGAGACAGAGAGACAGAGAGACAGAGACAGAGAGACAGAGACAGAGATAATCTGTTCTTGTTTCCCAGTAAAACATTTACAGAACTTGCATACCACTATATATATTATGATAGGTATTTTTGTATAAATTCCATAAGAATAGAAATAACAAATATTCTCTGATCATATGCAAAAATAGAAGTGGGAAACTCTAATACATATACATATATTAAATTTTCTGATAATATTGGATCGATGATCTTGTCACAGAAAACTTTTTCTGTTCACAATTTTATCAGTTATATTCAGGATAACCAACAAGAATACACTGATATCTTATCAGAAAATTTTGCCACAATAAAAATTATTATGAACAGCTTCTTTTTATTAAAAATAATGCTGAGATTTGAATTATAGATTGGATCATAGGCTCCAGAACACCCTCTGTTTAGAACAAATGCCACTCAGCTTTGGCACATTGCTCTTGCATGAGATCCCCTAGTGTTCGCCACTTTCTGTTAAGTGTTGCTCTGGAATAGACATTACGGATGTTTGTGTGTGTCTGTGCGTGTGCGTGTGCGTGTGCGTGTGTGCATGTAGTTTCACCATCTAAATCAGCACAACTTGAGTTTTAGAGAGAAGGTCTAACTAAAGTAACAAGAGAATTGTTTGCATTGTTCCTTACATATTCCTTTTCCTCTTCTTGCCTAGTGACCCGTCTCCAGACTCTGCAATCCTCTGTGATTTGGTACCATGTGGTATGTGATATTCTAAATGAGCACTAGTGCATCTGACATCTCCAGGGGAAACATTACACTCACAGCCTTATTGCCAGTTAAAATGAAAACGTCACTTGTGTGGGTAACAAAGAGCAGGAAGGCACTCCAGTGGGAACCCAGTTTTTACCTTATTCTCTCCTATAGCACTATGATCTCATTCATTTGGAAATGGCCCTCAGCACCAAGTTAAAAGGATCTACACCAATCCTCCTGATTCTCAACACCCCCACCAAACCCTGATGGTTCCACAAGTCTCATCACTCTAATACCATTACCGAAGAAATCATCAAACTGCGGCCCCTCTCCCTTAGCTCCACATCAGATGACATTATTTCTCTGTTTAGAAGCCATCCTGCTTTTCATCTCTCTTTCTACTTATCTTCTATGATTTCCCCCCCAGACTTTTCTTGGTGTTCATTACTAGAGGTCAGAGAAGTAATTTTTCACTTTAGTGCTCTTCAAAGTGTGTAAAATACCTATCAGTTTCAGTAGTTATTCATCCATCAGTTTTTTTAAAAAAAAACACAACATATTGAACTTTTAACAAACTATCACCATTTTACTATCAATATTTAATTTAAGTCAACATTGGTGCAAAAAATAGCATCACAATAAAATGTAATATTTTTAGGAGTGGGTCAGAATAGTTATTAAAACATTTCTTAAAAACAAAACAAAACAAAATAAAACAACAGGGTTGGGGATTTAGCTCAGTGGTAGAGCACTTGCCTAGCGAGCGCAAGGCCCTGGGTTCGGTTCCCAGCTCCGAAAAAAAAAAAAAGAAAAAAAAAAAAAAAGAAAACAAAACAAAACATTTCTAGGGGTTGGGGATTTAGCTCAGCGGTAGAGCGATTGCCTAGCAAGCGCAAGGCCCTGGGTTCGGTCCCCAGCTCCGAAAAAAAAAAAAAAAAACATTTCTCGATAGTTTTATTATGGCCCTAGGTATAAAAAATTACTGATCATTAAAAATAAAACATCAGTAACAGTTGATGGACAAGTTGAATTTTGCCAGCCTGGACATGAGGTCATTTGTCAACATCTGTAACTCAAAGGAAGGAAAAAGTAAAAAAAGAAAGTGTTAGCATTTTATTCACTCACTTACTCATTCACACATTCAAAAGTAGCTTTTAGAGTATCTGTGATAAGTGCAATATCATGCTGTAGTTCTGAGATGCAAAACAACAAAGTGCAGGAACTAGTTTCAAATTGCCTGTGGTCCAATGGAAAAGTGAACTACAGTAGCACTAAGAAATGTCTTCTACGGAAGGTACAGCAGGTGGGATGAGACAGGCACATGCTCGAAGGCACCTTCAGACTTGCCTGTGGTTAGAGAAGACGCCAATGGACTTTGTAAGGTGGGTGAAATATCCAGTTGAAAGAGAAGTTCATCCCAGGAAGAGGATGGAGCATGGGTATGGAAAAAAGCAAAGCAAGAAAGAAAGCCACGCAATTGTGTATTTTAGGTACAGTGCCCAGGACACAGAGTCTAATTGGATTTTCCACCTAGCAGTTTCTTGAACTTTCAGGTTATACTACTGAGGATTAGGGTGGGGTGTGGCTGGAGCATAAGGATTGGGTAGAGGGGAGACGCAATGTTATGAGGTTAGAAAACTGTTCTCAGCCACTGCTGTGGTGTTGGTGTATGTCTCAAACCAAGATGGCTCTTCAGAACTCACCTTCTTTGAGGCACAGAAGTAGATGAGTCTTCTGCTTTATGCCAACCAGTCGTATGCAACTAATGACTTCAGCTATTAGCTGAAGGTTTTCCCTAGAGAGGGGGCACATGTTCTGATGAGAGGCTAATGACAATTTCAGACTACTCAGAAAGCTCTCAGCTGCCAATCCTACCAGCAACAAGAAAATGTATTTTAACTCTGAGGCAAAGAGGGATGATTGACAAGGGCTTCACAGTCTCCACTCAGGACAACAGGTGCATGTGAAGTGAAAATTTGAGGTCGGAAGTGGTACCAGTTGTGGATAAGGTAGTCTGCCTAAACACACAGTTGCCAGTGTTCCTTTGAGACGCATTAACAGGTTATAAATGTTGACTCACTGAATCAAGGGACTCATATTGCTTCAAAAGAATACTAGCTTTCAGAAGTGGGCGAGACAGCTCACATGTTAAGAACACTTGCTGCTCTTGCAGGAGGCTGGGTTCAGTTCCCAGCACCCATATTGGACAGTTCTTAGCTGCCTGTAACTCTAGTTTCTAGAAATTAAATGTTCTCTCATGGTCTCATATGTACGTGTGGTACATATACAGATAAGTACACACACACACACACACACAACCACACACACAACCACACACCTTTTAAAAAAACATGAATGATAACTCTAAAACAGAAAAACCCAAAAAATAAATAAATAAACTCGTTTAGAAGTCACAGTAAGTATCTGACTGGAAGATATCATTAAAAAGGGATAGTGGAAATCATCTTCAACTTGTTGCTGGACCTTGAAAGAGACACTCCTCTAAGGGAATGGGTTCCTAGTTAGCAGGGAATTGCAGCCACCACCTGCTGGGGAAGGAATAATGACCACTGGGAAGGAGATAAGACATAAGACCTTGTGTTGTGAATGGAAAAAGAAAGATAGAAAGAAGGAAACAGGGAAGGAAGGGCTGGTGGAGGAAGGAAGCTAGAGCTACAATCGGAGGAGGGGCATGGGAAGGAGAGAGGGCCAGGGAGAGGGAGAGATCTACAGACAGAGACAGAGAGAAACAGCAAACCTCCCTGTTGAAATAACAACTCCAGCTAACTCCGAGCAGCTCTGAGTGCTAAAAACAAATGATACTCATTCGAGTGTCATAACTACCGTCTAGGGGAAGTACTACTGCTATGCCCACTTTGAGAAGAAGCAAATGTTGGCAGGAGATGAGACATAATTGTTGAAGTAACAGAGCCAGTAAGCAAACTCCAAGTCTGATAGTAGAGTTGGTAGCCTAGCACCATGACTGTTGGTACTAAAACAAAACCACATGCCTGCCCTGGGGACTGAGAACAGTTACTGAATGAATAAATTATGGTGTTAAAGGTTTCAAATAAAAAGGACTCAACGTTATCAATGATAATAACTAGGACTTTGTTTTTTTATTTATTTAAAGTTTTTCATGCAATATATTGTTGGCTTTCCTTCCCTCAACTCTCATTGATTCTCCTTACCTCCCAACCTGTCAAATTTTATTCTCTCTCTCTCTCTCTCTCTCTCTCTCTCTCTCTCTCTCTCTCTCTCTCTCTCTCAAAAAGAAAACCCACAAAAATGAAAATCAAAGCAAAGAACCAATAAGACAAAAAAGACGGTGGAGTTTGTTTTGTATTGGCCAACTATTCCTGGGCATGGGGTCTGCCCTATAGTGTGTTGATATGCTTAATGATGCTCCTTTAAAGAAAGTTGATTTTCCCTTTGCTGGGTTAGTTATCAACTACAAATAACTCCTTGGCTAGGGTGGGACCCTGTGTTCACTTCCCCCTCTCACTGCTGGGCCCCCATCTAGCTTGAACCCATGCAGGTCTTGTGCTTCCTACCACGATCTCTGTGCGTTCATATATACATCCATCCTGTTTTATCTGGAAGACATTGATAAAGTTAGGTACTGTTAATAACGGAAAGTGGTAGGTAAATTTTTGAAGTTGAAATATTCAGTAAGGTGACAAGCCACCTAGTAGGAAAGGGTGTTGTACTTGAAAATCACCTGGAAGACTTTTTAAAGCTACCGATGTCTATACTTGGTAACAAATATCTAGAAGTGTAGCTTCTCTCTTTTTAGACCCTTTATGCATGACAGAACATTCTGAACATTACTGATTTCCAAGGATACAAGGCCAGTTGGAACCTGACTTATGAGAAAAGCCCTGGATTTTTCTCATAGAGAACTATTCAAAGACAGATCATTAGGTTAGCCAATGCTAAAGGGACAGGAGCCAGTGCATTTCTGGCCCAATGGAAAACAGCTTCACATTGTAGTGAGGGTTGTCTGCATACAGATTTTATGTCCTTGCAGAAGTCTGTGGTAGGCTAACAACACACATCCCCAAGGGTCATTCCTTAAATACTTGCTATTGTAGGAGAAAGAAAAGGCATTTTAGAGAAAGGATAATAACTTCTGTGTATCATCCACTCGGAGTGATCTCTAGGGAGGAGGGGCTAGAGCGTGTTTCATGTTCTGCACATGCAACAGAATGTCAGGCCTGGAGGGGAATGTCCCTTTCTTACTTCAGACCCCAACTAGGAAGTTTTTCTAATTCTAATAAAGAAACCTTTTATTCTACTCAAAATTTGACTTATTTTCAGATTTGCTTTTTATATTTTAATGCCACCACAACCAAAAAAATAATCAATGTCAGGGCCAATTTTTTGGGGGGAGGGCTTTTTCCTTAACCCCCCCACCAAAGAGTTTTATACTTTTCATATTACTTTTAAGTCTTTAGTGGATTAAGGCTTAATTTTGGTATACCACACAAGACAAGGGTCCAACCTCGGATACCACTTATTGAGGACTCCATTCTTCAGCCATTTTATGTTTTTGGTACCATACCAGGGTACCATCTCTGGGTAAAATTATTCCTGAAACCTCCCTTGAACTTCATTGATATTTGGGTTTGTTTTCAGTCCTCCCTGTCATCACATTACAATGGGCGATGCCTCCATTTTTCTCTCTCTGCATTGATTTGGCTATGTGGGAACTAGTTTTCCATTTTGGAGGAGGAGCATTGCATATTCCTACTGAGAGCTCTTTAGTTGCCCCCATTAAGCAGCTACATGGTTATGTCCCAGAGCTGTGCATTAAATGGCTCTTGACCCTCATTCTCTAGTGTGAATTTAGGTGCTCTGTGGTAAGACTTGACTTCAGTTATCCTGCTGACATTTCCCTAAGTTGAATCATGAGATTGTACCCGTCTACACCTATACTTTGCACTCAACTTTTCAGTGGTAGATAGACACATACCTGGTAAGGACATCTGTACAAATTTAGTCTGAAATGCTCTGTCTTAGTCAGGGTTTCTATTCCTGCACAAACATCATGACTAAGAAGCAAGTCTGGGAAGGAAAGGGTTTATTCAGCTTACACATTCACAATGCTGTTCATCACCTAAGGAAGTCATAACTGGAACTCACACAGGGCAGGAAGCAAGAGCTGATGCAGAGGCCATGGAGGGATGTTACTTACTGGCTTCTTCCCCTGGCTTGCTCGGCTTGCTCTCTTATAGAACCCAAGACTACCAGCCCAGGGACAGCACCACCCACAATGGGCTGGGTCCTCCCACCTTGATCACTAGTTGAGAAAATGCCTTACAGCTGGGTCTCAGGGAAGCATTTCCTCAACTGAGGCTCCTTTCTCTGTGATAACTTCAGCTTGTGTCAACTTGACACATAAAACCAGCCAGTACATGCTCCAAAAGCATAATGGCTGGCTGTAAAAACCACTTACACTGTGGGTTGAACCAGAGAACTTCTAGTTTTAATCCTGTGAACTCTGTAACTACAATCCAATTTTCTTTTTTTAATTCTTCCTTTATTCTCTGTTTTGGGAGATCATCACATGGTGTCATGAATATTACTGAATTGTAATTGTTTATTCCTTGGGTTTGGGGTTTTTTCTGTGCCTTAGCAGCTCAAAGCTGAAATCCTATTGGATACATACTCGGGCCTGTTAAGTGAACAATCCATGATTTTGGCCATGAACTCCAGGTATGTAAGCTATAATGTTCCCTGATTTCACTAACTAAATAATCTTGCAAATGTTATAGATTTAAAACATAATGATAAGGAGTTAATTATTCACAATTCCTTCAGCCTAGTTCAGCAAATATAGTTTCTCCCTTAAGGTCTCTCTTAGAGTTACTGGACTGTATGGATAATCAGAAAAGATTTGGTCAATGGTGGTCAGGTTTCTTTTGCAATCATGTTGAAGATGCTTACTAATACCAGAAATATTGACATGTGTAAAACATAGTATCATTGGCTAGAGAAATGTGGTAAGAATTCTGCCCAATTACCTGAGGCACAGTGTGGATTTGTAGATCTGCCTGGGCATGTAATCAATCTATAACTGTATTTCTCTGGAAGTGTTCTGATTTCTAAACAACCACATACCATATTTTCAAAGAACTTCATTCTTTGGTACTTAAAGCATCATTGTTAAGAGATTTTTGAAATTTGTGTACCATATAAAGACCAAAACTACATCTCATGCCTAATATTTTCATTCTAAGAAAACTCCAATCAAGTTAAGTTATATTTGAAATCTCACTGACTTAGTTATTCTATTCCTTTTTCTTATCAGTTTTGTCGATCCTCTGATGCAGTTTGAATCACAGTTGAGGATAATACAGCTATCTTTCAAAAAGGTATTTTCCATGCCAAGTCTTAGCATAGTGAAAGCAATGGGGTGGACCTCTGAGGACACTGAGGACCTGGAGGTAGGCTCTTTCTTCCTTTACTAATGACAAGGTCTTGGCATACACTGCAGCAACCAGCATAGTGCACCTATGTGCTTAGAATTTGTCTATATCTTCATTGTTCTAACATGTAATACTTTTCTCACTTATCCATACCCCTGAAATCTTCAGGACTACAGCCACTGGATTTAACAGATAGCACAAACTTATAGGAACAAACGAGTGAAGATAGTTTGACTTAATTGGTTTAGGAGGAGAAAGGAGCTTGTTGGGAACTACTGAAAGCAGGGAGGGGGCAGACAGAAATGTACAAGAAGCTTCCTAAGATGCACAACATTTCTGGTTTCTGTCTTGTCTACATTACTACATCATACTTGTAGTGGAAGATGTTAATGAGTGAGAGAAGATGCTAATGAGTGAGAGAAGACACTAATGAGTGAAGTCATAGCAGCAGAGTCACCTGCCCCTCACCTTTCTCATACTCAGTTTACAGGGAGAAAGTAGGATGCTTAAATGCAAAGCTATACATATTTAGTAGAATTTTATTTAAGACTGGCCGATTACACATTTCTGTTTTGTATTTCAGAATTTGTACCAAAATATTTTCAACATATTTGAAGACACTCTTCTTATTTTAGTGTCTAAAGACTTCTACAAGATACAAATCTTAAAGGTAAAAAGCAGAGCAAATTGTTTAACTAGAAATATAAACAGGGGGCTGGAGAGATGGCTCAGTGGTTAAGAGCACTGACTGCCCTTCCAGAGGTCCTGAGTTCAATTCCCAGCAACCACATGGTGGCTCACCACCATCTGTAATGCTCTCTTCTGGTGTGTCTGAAGACAGCAACAGTGTACTCATGTACATGAAATAAATAAATCTTTAAAACAAAAAGAAATATAAACAGATTAGAGCAGTCTGCTTATTTCTGATTGGCCATATTTGTCTCTTCATCTGGAATGTTGGAATTTCCTTTTTCCAGATTGCCAATGATGTGAAATTACAGACTTAGCAATTTACTTTGAGTTGTTAAAAGAAAAAGTTTTGTGAAATAGTATTGATGGCTACTGAAAAGTCAAGTCCTCTGCAGGAATTGTGAGAGTGAGGGGAGAGGAGGGCAGGAAAGAACAGTAAACTCCTTTCCAGTCTATACAACAATGGCACAGCAACTCTGTGATGATGCATGTTTACGTTATGTTGACCACTGCTGGAGCCAAGGACTCTGTCTTAGCTTAATTTCTGTTGCTGTGTTAAACACTGTAACCAAAATCATTTTAGGAGAGGAAGGGGTTTACTTGGCTTACAATTGAAGGCTATAATCCATAATTCCAAGGTAGTCATGCTGGCAGGAACTCAGACAGATGCTCATACCATATCTGCAGACAAGAGCAAGAAAAAAAATACACCCTGCTTTCCTGCTTGCTAGGATGCTGGTGATCAGCTAGCTTTCTTCACTTACATAGTTCAGGACCAATTGCTCCAGGAATAATGTCATCACAATGGATTGGATCTTCCTGTATCACTCATCAGTTAGATCAGTTCCTTGTAGACACAGCTGGAGGCTTAGGAAATTTCTCAGTTGGGTCCCTTTCCCAGGTGATTTGAGGTTATGCCAAGTTGACATTTAACAGGAACCAGAATACATGCCCATGTACAGCTTAGCTTCCTGTACACAATTCCCTGTGCTTTATCCAACATTCATATATTAGACTCTAGGTTCTCCAAGGCAACAGTGTTGAGAGCTTTAAGAGTTGGGTGGATCATGAGAAGTACTCCCTCAGCAACTAATACCATATCATGAGCTCTGGATAAAAAGAGGGACTTTCCTTCTTCCTTCTCTTTCCCATTTATACTCTTCCCCTTCTCTTCCCACAATGGGATGTGCAGCAAGAAGGGCTCCTTGACCCTGAACTACCTCTTAGCCTCAAGAATTAGAAGAATTTCTAAGAATACTTTATTTTTAAATCACCTACTTTCAGATATTCTCACATAATTTGAAATGGACTTAGATAGAAAATTGGTACAAAAAATAGGACTGTTCTTATAACCGTATATACACATATGAAATCAGTTTGGAAAGTGGGTGACACAGGCTATGAATAGAAGTTTAGTAGCCATTGTGAGAGCCTGAAGATGAGTTATAGTAGAATCCTAAATCTAAATCTTCTTATGGACGACTTTTAAGGTCCCAGTCAGGGTACCTGTAGAAAGATGTAAACAAAGGTCACATGGATAAAGTCTCAGAAAGGGGGAGCAAGGTGCTGGAGTCTAGCATAAAGGATAATCTTGTTAGACATCTACTGAGACTTGGAGGAAATGTGCCTGTGTTCTATAACTTCAGGAAAGGCAGAATGTGAATGTAAGATCCTCTTCTGGAAGGAGAAGTTAAGATGTCAGTAACTCTATCTTGTCTGTTTCCATTTTAGAACTAGGTTATCCAGAAGTTTCTAAGTTGCAAAGTGTCCATTTCCCTACATCGCTTCTTTTGATCAGTTACAGTAAAATGAGAGATGGGAAATAAAATTTAAATATTAAATGTTTAATTAAAAGTGTTGTACAATGCAAATATATGGATAACTCTCACCCTAGACATGCAAACTATAGCAAAGTGTGTTTGAGATGGAATGCTAATGAACTGCAAACCAATCTGTGCTTACTCAGGAGATCAACCTGCATTGCCAGGTTCTGTTTGTTAGCATTTTGTCTAAGCCCCGCCCCACAGTTACCTAGCAACAGCTAGGTGTGCCTGATAGTGATAAAAGAGGCAGCTTGACCCCTCTGCTCTCTGCTCTCTGCTCTTTCTTGCTCTGCTTCTGTCCCCTCCCCCTTCCTCCTCTCTCCCCATTCCCTTCTCCCTTCTCTCCATGTGCTCATGGCCAGTCTTCTTTCTCTCTCTCTCTCTCTCTCTCTCTCTCTCTCTCTCTCTCTCTCTCTGCCTCTACTACCCTCTCAACCCCTCTCCCCATGCCATGAATACTCTATTCTATTCTATACTGTAGTGTCTGGTCCCTCAGGGGGAAGGGATGCCTCAGCATAGGCCCCCAGGGGGACCCCCTTCCCCCATACCTGACTACACATCCACCAAAATGTATTCACTCTCTCTTTATCTTTTTATAAACACGACACTGTCCATCAAGTGGAATATGGGAGAAGGGTCCTGAAGCCATTTCAGAGATTTTGGGGGCAAGCTAGGTCCTCAAATACATGGTTTCTGGACAGGTACTGAAAGGACCACAGCACTAGCTGATTTGCAGCATCTGCTCATGAATCCCAGAAAACCACACCTCCACTGTCATGGCTATGACTCAACAGGTCCAGGCGTAGTTACCCCCACAACTTGGAAGGTGCAAGTCATAAATCTTGACAGGGTCCTCTATCATGGTGGCAGTTCTGTAGGTACACAGACCTCAAGGTGCTGTGTCCGGAATATATAAATCAAGAGGCAGAATAATTCCTGGGTAAGTTGACATTTCTGAATCAGATACAATTTTAGTTCTTTCTTAAAGGTGAAATACAAATTTTATGCTTTTCAAAGGGAAAACATGAACTTAATGAGGTGACATAGCATCACAGTCTCATACGAAACATTTGAAGATACCCAGAATTTGGATTATAGTGAATATCAGTAACTGTCAAATAAATTTAATAAAACATAAATGTGTAAGTATAACAGTGGAAGTTGTGCAGTCGTTCCAAGGTCGGTGTTTACTGTAACTTAGGAGGAATGAGATCCCGTATGGATTAATCAGTAGACTAATGTTGCCTGCCTGAGTAAAGTTGGGAACTACAAAGAGGAGCCGTTCAGAAGGGAAGTTGCTATGGCTCTAAAGCAGCTGTTAATGTTTCCGACAGGAAATGGCCACTTGGATGAATGAGGATACTCTGTACCAGCAAGAACGAGCAATGATGGTTATCACCAGGGTGTTAATATTTGCCTCCAAGAGAGTCAAGAAATACGTAAGTCGCTGACTCCGGTAATGCTGCCAGCTCAAGACTGCAGTTGTCAAGTCTTAGGTCTTGAGATCACTGATGCTGGCTTAGTACTAGCGGACTGGAGGCAGGGTTATATGGAAAGAGCCAATGGCCTCCGTAACTGTGAACCAATGAGAGCAGCGCTTTTTCCAGTGATGATGAAACTGTATTCTATTTTACATACATACAATGAGCACCTCAAAACCCAGATTTTTGCTATTTAGACTCTTCTCTGATGACCCTGTGTCACAGATATTTCATTCGTACCTTATTTCCTGTCTTCTAAAATCTTTTATTCTTTGTTCTAAAGGCATACAACTAATTGTGAGGGTTCTCAGCAAATGTTATGGCTTACAGAGTAACAATCCTCACGGGGTAAGAAGAAAATCTGGTTCAACACAACTCCTTAGCCAGAGTTAGCCCAAATTTCTAGAGTCTGACCCTGGGCAGTTTATTGTAAGCATATTTAAACACAGCAAAACTTGTGAAAGAGTCTCCTGGTGGAGTACATAAGATTATCTGGATAATTTGTACCTGGTTATCTTCTGTGCACAGGAGGCATAAATACATCAAAACTCTTCTCAAAGTCTCCCTTCTCCAGAAATATGGGTTCTAGAAATGGGCTACATGTATCATTGTAAAGGCCTAGGGAAAATCTGTGTGGTCTGATCATAGAGGCTGTAAAGGTCATCTATGCTATTAGCCATCTCTGGTTCTGGTTTTGGGGCAGCCCCTGGTCAATACAGATAATACAATGGTCACCTATCCTATTATGTATCTCCCTCTGGTTGTACTTGTGGGAGCCTGAGGAAGCCTCTGGCCATTCAGATAACACAAAAGTCACCTAGACCACTAGCCTCTTCACTCTTCCCCCTGTAAGTGTGATATGCTTCCTGTTAAGCTATGTGTTCATTACCCCCATTTTTTATTAAAATTGCACTGTTTGCCTAGGGCTCTTCATTGGACTTTTAAAATACTGTGTCTCATTGATGTCTCGACACATGTAGCTTTATTTTACATTCCTAAAGGAGATTTATGTCTCATGGTTTTGTTATGTTATGATCAGCATTTCTACTTTCTAGTTGATTTTATGTTTTTCCACTTCACACAACACGAAGTGATCTGGGCCTGCTTAGGGAAGTAACTTTTAGGAGAAAGGCACGAATAGCTAAGGTTCATAAACACATGGTCTGTATTCTTAGAATGTCCATTTTTCTACAGCTTCATGAACACTGGGATACCACTACATATGATTGTTAAATTTCTCGTGGAAAGTGAAACGATGTCCTAATGGTCAAGCTCTTCTGAGGCTTTCTGCTTTGAATGCATCGTTGCTCTCCTTCTCAGAAACCTCACACTGTGAACATTTCCCTCCTGTGGATGCTTATGTCAAGAGTTGCTTTTCCAATCCATCCTCTAAGTAATTTTCAAATGTGCCCAACTAATTGTTCATTTAATTACCTAAATGAGGCTTAGGATTAAGAATAGTTCATCTCTAATATATCTTCTGTTCAACTCTTAATATATGTCACTCACCCAGCAATTATTTGACGCCAACCACTTATTTGCTCCCTGTCTAATCGCACACTTCTCTCTGGATATATTGGTGTAGTCCACTAAGTTGCACCCAGGGAACAGGTCAGCCATTTGGACTTTTGTCTTACATGACCTGTCCCCCCTCTCTCTCCCTTACTGTAGCCCAGCACATGCTCCGTTGCCCACAGGACACTTCATGTGTGAAAAACATGATCTCATACATTCCGGTGTGAATCCGAAGTCAAACATTGTTAGCTTCAGCACGTTGAGAAAATCCACATAGTTCTGTTTATTGTTTAATAGTACCTAGCACTGCGGTGGTTTGCAGTGGTCACCCAGGCCACAAGGTGGCAGCCCATCAGCACTTTTCAGATCATTTCCAGCTGTCCAGCTACTGATTTTGAACATGAGGATATAAACTTCAATAAGTCAGCTTTGTCTTAAAAAATCAATGTCATAGAAAAATGGTTAATTCAGTGAGAAAATATAAATCAAACCATATGTGTAGAACTACATAATCCAAACTACTCATAATAAATTAAAACCGGGGCTTCCTATGTCTGCTGTCTATTTCAGTAGCTAGCACAAAGAGTATTTGTTGTGTCCTCTGATTAAGTTACTAAGAAAGCTACATACTCTGTGTTACAGTGCTGCCCAGACACTAGACAGATACTTTATTTTATAAACCATCCTTGCCTAGGTCATTCCAAGTTTTAGAGGCTCTTGGCCTGTTAAAGAACCTTGACTCCCATTTGTTTCTTGCTGGAATGTTTTTTTAAACGGTGATTTCCCTCACATGATAACATAGAGGATACCCTACACTCCTACACTTCAATTAAGTAGAGCATATTTCTGCAGGCAGAAACATGGCGTCCTAGATCAGCTAAGACTGTTCCATTGTGCCATCGATAGATTGCTCCTGTTTCTGTTCCTTGCGCACATGGAAGGATGAATATATTGCTACTGGCCTCATAAAAGGACAGAAGCGAGAGAACAGAATATAAGACTCCAATGTGCAAAATGGCCACTGGAAAGAACAGGTCCCCATTGAGTTCAAATGGAGTAAAGACTGTTCTAGCAAAGATCAGTCAGGGAAAGTCAAAGGAAGAATTTGGGCTAGGTCTTGTATATTTGTTATTTATTGATATCTAACGCATTATCCTACTCTGGGCATTGTCTATAAGCTAAATAAAAATTTAATATTAACAGTTTTAGACAACAGATATATTTATCCAACAGTTTCTGTTGTCAAGAGTCTAAGGACAATAACTAGATGCCCATGGCTGGTAAGGTTCTCATGGGATTGAAGTTTAGTTCTCAGCCTAAAGGTTGATGGGAGTTAAAGAGAACTCAATGTTTAGTTTACTGAATTTGTCCTTTGTAGGCCTTCATCTCTCATGATTCATTTCTCTCTATAAGACTGCCAACGTGGATTTTTATCCTTCTGGCGCCATAAGCTGAAATAAACTTCTCTTTCTTAAAAAATGGGATCAGGGTTTTGAGTTCCTGTTGGCACATTGTCCACATAACGTCCTTCTTTGCATCACCCTCACAGGATGTCAGTGTGCTAATTAGTCACTTGTGTGCATAAACAGAAACACAAGGAATCCATGAAGGGCTTTCCCTGCTGAACTTCTCAAAGGCAGACTAAATAGAAAGTGATAACCGATACTCTGGACGGAGGAGTCCAGTGGCAGTGGACATTGGGCCCTGGGATTGCACAGTTGTAAAAGAGTCCAGGGGAGTCTAGAGCCAAGAAAATTGCAACAATGAAAATGTGTGTGCTGACTGAAAGGAGTCATTGGAAACCTATACTGAAGACCTGGTGTCCCTTTTCTTGGCACAAAATGAAGCTCACTGAAAGGCATGTGCGGGGACAACCTTCTTCCTGAAAATCTTTGCTAAGCATTCTGAGGAAAAATAATTCCTCAACCATTCCCAAGCAAAGCATCTGGTTTTGCTTCCAATTAAACCCCCCACCATGAAGGATTATTACATTCACTTATTCAGCTTTTTAAATATGAGTAGTTAATCAAAAGTGACCCAATACTTGAGAAAACCTTACCACTAAAACAGAGAAATTAAAGTAACTAAAGAGAAAATTTCCTATCAAAATATATCATTCAAAGTACAGATGAGAAGCTGACTCTGCCCCAGGGATGGTGAGGGCATATGTATGAGACAAGAAGAAACCCAGTAAAGTGAGCACGGCTCTGCCATAGACATTTTACTTGTTCACAGACTACATTTTCATTTTAAACTTTAAGACCAACCATTAAAACCCTGAAACTCTTTGCTGAATATGATATAGATGCTGTGAACTCAGCAAAGAAAAACAGAAATACAGTGTTCACATCAGTTTTGCCTGCAGGAAAATTCAAAATAGCTCTGCAGAAGCAACCCCAAAGCCACCAAATGTGTGGACAAGCAAGGTGTGATATAGTCGTACGCAGCATATCACTGAGTCACAGCCTCGTACCAGAGAAGAGAAGACTTGCCGGAAACCACCTCATGTGGATGATCCCCTCTCTGTAAACAGCACAACATGGGCATCGTTCGACATAAAGCCGGTGGGCGTGCCCATAATGAAGAGATTTGAATAGCTACTTTGTGGGCAAAGGATGCCTACGTACTTGAAAACACTGTGGTGCTAGATGGTTGCAAAGCGCTGTCCGTGAATTTCGTGCCACAAAATTACATATTTCACAAGGGTTAAAATAGCAAGTCTTACATACACATCAATCTGTCCTAATAAAGATGGCGAGAGTATAGTTAAGAGAAGAAAGATAGTAGAAGTAGCAGAGAAAAGTTGGGGAAAAGTAACAGCCCTCCCAACTGCTTGTCATAAAATAGATGACGCGCTGAGGAGCTCTGTTACATGCAACAGGAAATAAAAGTACAAGCAGGACAGACAGCTCAGTTCGTGAAATACGTTTGCCTCTAGGCCTGAAGGCCTGAGTTCTACCCCCAGGACCCACAAGGTAGGAGAAAACCAATCCCACAGGCTGCTTCCTGTCCCCCATACATGCACTCGCACTCACCCGCTCTTCTCTCTCTCTCTCTCTCTCTCACACACACACACACACACACACACACACACACACACACACACACACAGAGGGTTCTGTACCTCCTCTGCACAGCACAGTAGGGCTGGCCCTGGTCAAGGGGTCATGGGTGAGCCAGCTTTAAGGAGAGCTCTCCCCTACCTGCCACTTGGAGTAGCCCAGAGCACTGTTCCTGTGGTCATGAAGGTGGGACTGCTAGCACTGCCCTTCAAGGGCTATAGTACGCTGGAGAATGAGCCCTGAGCAACACAGTGAAGGTGACCCTGATGGAAAAGACACCAGTGAGCCAGCTTCAAGGGTGTAAGCATGGTAGAGCTGGTCTAGCCCTTCATAGGCTGAGGCACTTGGGAGAGTGGGTCCCACCCTTGATTGGATGTAGATAAGCAGGCATGAGAATGGGTCAACTGATCCTGCCTCCTTCACATGAACATATTGGGTAGCCTAGCCAAAGCAGGGCTTACCCTGGTGGTGCAAAAAAGGGAGAGCCAGTGGGCCGACCACCTCAGCTACCACCCAGTCCCAGATCAAGGGCTCTGAATTGCCCTATCCCAAAAATCTATATCATCTGCAAATAGATAGGACACATGAAAGGGACAGACTGCTGTCCCAAAGCCACAGGATCTCCATGACATGAGGCAACAACAGGATAACAGGGAGGAGTCCTGATAAGGATCCAATACTGGTGGTGTCACAGAAGCCAGAATATTGAACCAATGACTCACTGTAATGAAAAATAACAAGTGAAGATGTGTGAACAGAGGGGTACACTGTGGGACACGCTGCGACACACTACAGTTTCCATGAGATGTTTTCTATGCTTGTTTTTTGGATGGGCGGTTTGCAAGGGTACTAGGATGGCAAGATGAGCAGGACCAAGGTGCATGATGTGAAATTCACCAAGAATCAAAAAGTTAAAAATGTAATTAGGGTCCTGCTATATACTTGTAGATTATGGGTTAGAGGGCTCTGAAAAATGTAGTGTCATAGGACAGTATCACGCAGAAGCATGGGAGGGAAGGACGCCCAAGGAAAAGGAGGTGCATTGCCTCCCCTTCTCCCACTGAGACCATCTCTGACAGCATCTCAATTCAATTATGGCAGCGGGTCATGGCTCAGGTAACTTCATTGAGACTTTGGAGAACAGAGACAAAGAAATGGCTTAAGAAAGAGTAGAAAGGATTTTTCCAGAAGGTACATTTGGGGTCTATGTTCCATCCATACTTGCTATAACGAACACCAAAGCCACCTATCTAGGTTAACAACATCTTAGTAACAAGGGATATCTTACCAGCTCTTCCAGACAAAGGTTGATGAAGCAATTTATCCTTAAGAAACTATATCCCAGAGGGTGACAAAGGGTACTCACATCTTCACAAAAACACACACCTTCCATCTCATCTCCATTTATCTCTCTACCCACCTCTGTAATTGCATTTAGTCCAGTCAGATACATTATTCAAGACAAAAGTCTAAATATTCAATTAGCTGATGTGTTAAAGAAAGTATGAGGAGAGGTGCATAGACTATGACAATAGCTTAGAAATTGAAAGCACATGCTTTAAGGCTTTGGTCCTCTTTTGTTTTTAAGATTTATTCATTTATTTTGTGTATGTGAGTACACTGTCACTCTTCAGACACACCAGAAGAGGGCATCAGATCCCATTACAGATGACTGTGAGGCGCCATGTGGTTGCTGGGATTTGAACTCAGGACCCCTGGAAAAGAGGGTTTTGTTCTTGTGGGGTTTAAACAATTAATTTCTCTAGTAAGAGTCAACTAACTCTAGGAAGAAAATAGTTTCACAATTCACTCATAGAGTCACTTAGAGTGTTTTGCACAGGAAAATTGAAGTTTTACAATAGTTTGAAAACCTTCAAAGCTTCAGTCCCTGCAGGTCTTCTTTATTGGTGTCTCACTCCGTCACAGAGGCCTTTGCTACCTACCCGTTGCTATCTGGATTAGGAAATATAGACTAAGGTTGAATTACTATTACTTTAAGCAATGTTCTAGGAACTCCTCCCTGCATCACCTCCTGTTTGCTTACCCTCATTCCACAGCACAGGGAGTTGAGATTTATCAGCAGAGCCAGAATCTGTGTACAGATTTTAAGTCAGTAGTTCCTAACCCTTTATTAACACCATACCTCATGTTGTGATGTTAATAAAACACAAAATCCTTTTCATTGCTACTTCAGAACTGTGATTTTACTGCTGTTATGGATAGTAATGTAAAGTTTTGGAGCTTGGTGTTAGCCAACATGGTGGCAACCCACAGATTGAAAACTGCTGCTAAGTGTTACTCTCCTAATTAAGAGGATCCGGTGGGAACTTATAATGTTGATTACACAAAGCTAATGCACTTTGCCCTTTGTTTTCCAATTAGCCGAGTATCGATGCTCCGTGTTTAGGTATCCTGGCTGCAGAGCTCTCCCTCTTCTGTTCCCATGACGACCCCGAAATCATAAAACAAGCAATAACAGGGATGAATTATGTCCTCTACATCGCCTTGTGTCAGAATTGTAAGAACAGATCTCAATCTTTTTCCGCTATTAAGAACTTGTTCTAATCATTCAGCTTTTGAAGAAGCCTCTATGTCTATGGTTTATTTGTAAATCCTACTACAAGATCCATGACTTCATTTTCTAAAATACAGCTTTAAAATTTATTTAGCTACTGTCAAGTAGATTTTGTAATTAAATAGTTGGTATTTCAAGATCTTTACAGCGTCAAGATATATCTACACTTTTTTTTTTTACTGTTGAATAATGGTGGGGACAAAATGACAGGTAGTTTCAGGAAGAGAGGAGAAGGGGAAATTGTGCAAATGAAGCATTTAGAAGAGGCATGTTTCCCTCCTCAAAGTTATTATAGACTCAAGGAGCTGACAGAGGCCATATTGAGTGTCCATACACTATAAGCCAGTATCTAAAATCTAATAACTCATAAGGAATGTGAGAAGGTTTTGTCTTATTAGGAAGAGAAAACTATCCTTAGATTATGTCATTTGTTATTTAAGATTATAAAACACAAGCTAATTGGGGGAACTAGTTCCGAATACTTTAATTGTTCCCCAAAGCAAACCTAAAGACAGCCCAGCATTCAACCAGGCAAATTTAAGAATGTCTGGCAACCAATAAAATTACAGTCCATCTTGGTGCAATGGTGTACATCTGTAATCTCAGCCCTCAGGAAGCATATGGAAGAGGATTTTGAATTCAAGACCAGACTGGGTTATGCAGTCAGATCCTGTCTCAAAGGAAAAACAAATAAGAATATATATATATATATATATATATATATATATATATATATATATATACACATGTGTATATATATGTATATATACACATGTATATATGCATGAAAAGAAAGACTAAAATACAACCCACTATGACAATAAAAAATAGCCAAAACTTATTTTAAAAATCCAACAGGTAATGTAACTAGTAAGGAGGGATGTTAAAAACAATTATTACAAAAATTTTGAAAAGACGTATAATGTTCCACTACTTAGAAGGATGAGGCAGGAGGATCATGGGTTTGGTGCATGCTAGGTTGTATAAACCAAATAAGAAGAAAAGAGAAAGAAGGGAGGGGGATGGGAAGGGAAAAGAGAGGAAGAGAGGAATCTATGAATGCATCCTGAACTTTTAGAGGACAACAGGCTCTCTAAAATGAAAAACACTCTTGGGCAAAAACAAATAGCAATTAGACCCTGCAGGAAAAATGGTCTGTGACTTACTGAAATAGTAATATCAATGGCTAAGTGCAGAAATGAAACTAAATAATGCACTATGGTTGCATGTTATGAATTCTATAAAAGGTACAACTTATATCTCCCATAAATTAATAAAGTACAAAAATATGAAAAAAGCACAATAAACAAACATCTCGGTTAAATTATTCATCACTAGAGATAATTATTTGAGTCTTAAATTAGAAACTAGAGGAAAGAAATATTTCTTTGCCTATAATAGATTTCTCATTAGAAACAATGAAAGTCTGAGACACTGAAATAAAGAACAATTACTGTCTTATTGTTCTCTAATGGAAAATGTCTTTCAAAAACAAATTCAGTAAAGGCATTTTCAGATCTGCAAATGTTCTTTATCAGCGAATCTGCATTGCAAGAAATGTTATAAGAAATTCAGTAAAACAAAGTCATGGTGTAGAGATTTAGATTTTTTTTTCTCCCTAACTAAAGGAATGAACTACTAGAAATCGAAACTACATAAATAAACAGTTAATATAACACAAAATTTTACTTTTCTCTTATTTAAATCTCTTTGAGTGATACCCAATCATTTATGACAAAGATAAACATAATATAAAAGCAAAGCGAATAAGATTAAATGAATTAAGGTTCGAAGGGGATAAGCATATTAATACTTTTAAAGAATTTTCTACTAAGCACAAAACCAGGAAAAATTTCATGGAAGTAAACTATGTTATGTTAAAATATATCATATAAACCTTAACACAGCAACTAAGATAATGTAAGGGCTTATATATAACCAAGTAGAGTGGAAATAAAGTCAACTCACAAGATATCCTTAATCCATATAAAGTCTATTAAAAAGGAAAATAAAAAGAAATTAGGTGAGGAAAGACAGAAAACTCCAATTAACTCCAATATAATAAAGAAAAATGTTCAAACTATCCCCAAATAAAAGGCAGAGATGTTAGCTCAGTCACAATGCAAGACCCAACTATAAACTGTCTACAAGGAACTTGTTTAAATAGAATAACAGATAATTGTTAAAAATAACAAAACACACTAATAGTAACCAAAGAAAATCAATTGTGAGCTATATTAGTATTAAAAGAAATTTCAGAGTGAAGAAATGTTTCTGGGGGAGGAAGAGCTATTGTGTAATGATGAACGGTGGAATAGTTAGCAGACACAATAGTTCTAAACGCTTGGGTGCCCAAAACTAACAGCAAAAATGCTCTATCATAAAAATAGAAATAAACTTACCAAAAGTAGAAGTGTAAGAATTAACAGACAGTTCCACCATTACGGTCAGAGACTTCAACAGCCTTCAGCCAGTTTTGTAAGCATACCGAAAATCATTACCTATATAGACTTGAACTATTATGACTTACCTGACATTTACAGAACTCTGCACCTGCAACAGAAAAATGAATCATGAAATAGACCATATTTTAAGCTTTAAAAAAAAGAAATTATTTTCTAACAAAATGGTCCTAAATTAGAGATCAAAATAACAAATACATGGAAACCCCAAAGCATTTGGAAGCAGAGTAACATACTTCCAAATAACCCACAGAGCAAATAGGAAAGGTATTTGAACTGAATGAGAATGAAAATCTAATGTGTCACCATGTGTGGCAGGCTGATAAAGGAGTCCTGAGTAGCCTTCATCTAGGAAAAGAAGAACAAATGAAGCCAAGGCTAACAAAATAAGGGAATCAACAGAGATAAGAATGAAATTAAAGGTACCAGAAACCGGGGGTGGGGGTGAAATGTAAGGAGAAAGGAATGACAGATTCTTTGGGGGTGATCGTGGAGACAAGAAGAGAGAAACCTCGAATTGACAGAGTTAAACATGGCCTCATTTAAGAATCTTATAAGCTCTGGATCCATGCCCCCTTAAGCTTTTATGAGAATGGACTGTGAGCGCAGTGTTGAGTAGCCAGCGTATGGTAGGCATCCGGAATTGGACGGGAAACCGGAAGTAACAACATCTTCTGTGAGAGCGGTAGTCAACGGAAAAGTTTATATTCTATTTTTTTCAACACAGCCAATGCCATAACATTCCGATCTCTTAAGACGAATGAGAAAGAAAGCAATCCCAAGATTATAACGTCTGATGTGGAATTGCTAGCCAAGATCACACAAGGAGAAAAAACCAAACTTGTGCAGGTACCCTTGCTCTGTTCCAGCTTCGTCCTACGTAGTTTGTCCACATGTATCATTGCCTTTAGTAGTAATTTATTTCCTCGACGTTAGTGTGTTCATTAAGGAAGTTTCCTTTTCTTAATTCAGAATGACAGATGACCAGATGACTCACATATGTGGTTCATTACTTTTTATGCCACTTAAGAATTATGTTCACTACCCTCGAATACAGCAATTGAAAACCTACTACTTGTTATATAGTGTAAATTAATAGATGTTTCTTAGTTACACTTCTATAGGTGGGTAACTTCCAATTTTTTGACAAAATTAATGGAGTCAACAATTAAGTATTTTCTAAAATGTGATAATCCACCCCCCCCCCGAATATCAGAATGGCATTGTAAGCTAGATTTTATTTAAAAAAAAAAAACTATGAAGTTTTACAGAAAGGCCTTTCCATCCTTATATGTGCCTGTAATTCCGGCACCCAGTTCAAGGCCAGCTTGAGTTGCATACAGATACCCTCTTCTCAAGGTCAAAGGAAAATAAAACCTGCTTACATGATGTGCTGTTAAGCCTTAGTATTAAGCAAATAATATTTACCCTATTCTAGAGAAACCATTAAGTTCTATAATTCTATATATGCTTTCATTCTTCACAGCTCCTGTTTTACCTAGAACCTTGTGAGGCTCCCCTGCACTGGGGCCAGACTGGGCTGACAAGTGAATTAACGTTCAGACATACATACTGAGCCAACATTTCAGCCTAAGTTCTAGAGAGGACCCTCAGGCCAGCTCATCTCCTAGGATGAGAAGACCGAAGACACCCCTTCTTCCAAACCCCATATATAGAGCAGTGGCTCTCTTCCCATGACTGACACAGTTAGAATCGTGGAAAGCTAGGGACATGACAAAGCAATTCACTTAAAATTATATATATTCTAAGGATACACGGGTATTTGCTATATCCATATACCTGATGGTTCTTCTTTACAAAGACAAGGGTTTTTCCTACACACTACACACAGAGCCTTACAAGACTGATTATGAATATGTCTATTTCCATAAGAAGGCTGAGAATCTATGTAATCATGCAAGCAAATCTTCTTCATCCACTCACGCTCCAGTGCAATGCCAGGCAATAGAACCGACTCTGACTATTCCTCTCCTAGTAGCTCCTCAGCTAGGGGCGGAACTTCCTGATAACCACCCCATTCCATGATCCATGATGGTTTTGCACAGCTCTCTCTCTCTCTCTCTCTCTCTCTCTCTCTCTCTCTCTCTCTCTCTCTCTCTCTCTCTGTGTTTCTCTGTGTCTGTCTGTCTCTCCCCCTCCCTCCCCCCGCCCCCCTGTATCCTTCCACCATAGCTTCTCCAGCATCTCCTCCGTTTCACATTTGTTTCTCACAATGTTGAAGATGTTCATGGTAATATTTGGACACCGTAACTGTCTTAAAAGCAAAGGATAACTTTTGGGTAATAATACCTGGGGCCTCAATCATCACTACACCAACCCTACCACAAACACACTTTTTAATCCTTTGTAATAAAGAAAGCAGCTCCCATTGTTCACCTTGTGCTCCCGCCTGGTCCAGAGCATCCCCTGAAATGTCTAAGCTTCGCTATCTTGCTTACACTGGTGGTCACGAACATTCTTTTGGTTTCAGAGCGTGGGGCAAATATTACTGCCCCAGTTGCTGACTGACTTTGTGTGGACTCTCCTGAAAAAACTCTCCTCTCCTTACAATAACACGGCAAAGGATGCTGCCTCCTTACTGAAGCTGACTTTGGAGTTTCACGCTCAGAAGATCACCAGGGTAACGTGCGTGGCGATGCGCTAAGAACAGAGTGTGCTCTCAGAAGTCTGCTTTTCAGCTTTCTCAACTGGTGTTTTACCCATCCTGCCCCCTGCTCTTATTCTCTGAGCCCCTTTAGTCAGATGAGGCTTTTGTGAAATGTCACAAATGGGGAAAATGGGAGAAACTGCTCTTAATATTCACTTACCAATCACATTAAATGAGGACATTCTGTCACATTCACTTTGTTGGGCTTTTGAAAGAGAAATATACTAGTAAAAATACCTCTGTAAGTGAAACCTTCCATGCAGCATTTAAGGAATATTTTCAAGGACTCTCAGCCAGAAGTGGCACTGGCTAAGGAATTTGTGCCACACAACAGAACATGAGGTAAAGAACTACGTCTCACTCAAACACACAAAGTTGGAAAAAGTGAGGCTTCGTTAGCTCTCCCGTTTACTTTATGGCCTGCTTCTATCATTTGCACTTGCTATTAGATGTCTAGGTGAAAAGAAAATTAACTTTTTATGAGTGCATTTTGAACATGTGTACATTGTACCAGTGGCAAAGTTGTGAATATAAGAATAATTAAGTGAAATGCAGACTCAACAAAACAATGCAGTTTGTATTGTGTAGTTCATACGCAAATATGCATGTCCATTTTACCAGGAGTTACACAAAGCTAAATCAACTGTTTAATTCACTCCTTGTGATTCATATACCTTGTTAATATTTTCTCCCTTCAGTACACTGACAAATAAGGAAAGATTGAAAAGAATTAATAGGTTGCCATGGCATCATTATAACAGAATGCCTTTAGAATGGATAGCTTACACCAAATGAATGTTCATTTCTTACAGTATTTACTTATGGGAAGCCCAAGGCTTGTGTCTAGAAAGGCCCTCCTTGCTGTAGCATCTTGTTGGTGAACACTTGCAAGAGAACACTGCAAAAGAAAGAAGAGGCCAAACTCATGCTCTTATCACAGACTTACCCCCACTCCTAGGGATTACTCTTCTAACCACTCATGAGCAGGGGTCGCCCCCCTCAGGACCTAGTCACCTTTTAAAGCCTTCATATCTGAGACTGGTGAAATGACTCTGTGGGTAAAATATTTGCTGAGCAATCATGGGGACGTGAGTTTGATATCTAGAACCCATATACAAGCAAGACCCAGTGGCATGTGTCTGTAAGTCTAGCACTGGTGGACTGAGACTGGATTCCTGAGGCTCCTTTGTTTAGCAAAAAGAGCAAACCTTTGGCTCAAATGCACTCTATATCAATAACATAAGGTAAAGAAATGGTGTTTATGACATCAACCTCTAGCTTCCACATTCAACTGCACAAGCAAACACACACACACACACACACGCACACGCACACGCACACGCACACGCACACGCACACGCACAGTTGCATTTGAAACAGGTTTCTAACATGACATTTGGGAAACATACTTAGACCATAACACCTTATTTTTTTTTTCTTCCATTCTGTTTCCTTTTCCGGCTGAGTGGTTGGAATTTCAGTTCGATGTCTCTCATATTCAGCTTGTTTTCCCACTGAGCTTCTCAAACATCACAGCAATTCCACTCAGATGAAACACTGTAAACATTACACGGAACGGGGGCCACAGGAACCATGCAAACCTCACGTATTACAAGAATTTTCTGTGCTCCATGGTACTCTTGGAGCTCAAAACTCAGCTTCAAAGACTGCTAACTTCAAGTAGACAAATCCAAGCTCTAGTCAATAGTGAGAGGACCTTCTGGGTAGGGTTCCCCATGCAGATCCTTGGGTCATAAACCCATAGTACAGCCCCGATGGTGATAGACATACAGGGCTCACAGTTCCCTCTCCTGACACAACTGTGCACTGTGAAAGAAGGTAGGCCAAGGGAAGTCATTCAGACACAGAGAGCAAGTAAGACAAGGTCCACCTCACGGAGAGTTCTCCTTGTTGCTATTGGCAAGAACATTCATTCTTGTAAGCCAAACACAACCTGAGGAAAATGAGAGGTCCATGGTCAGCTCCCTAACGGAACAGAATTCCCACAGATTAGGAAAGATCCTTCAGAGGGCCTCCTAAAAGAAGCCATGGCACATCAGTGATGGCAGGGATGGGAGTCAAACAGAAAACTGGAGATGTAAAACTAGCTTCTATTACAGAGAATCAGTAACCTAAGAGAAACTGAACCTAAACGGGGCTTGGCAGTTTATCACCTCAACCCAGCCACCCTTTTAGAGCTCGTTGTCCCAATATGCATAAACACATGACTTTATTCCTGACCATTAATAAGTATTTGGCATTGCAACCATGCAGGTGCATTTTCTGTTACTGCTCATTTGTATGCTGATTGCTATGTAGGTCATTCCGATAAAGGCTGAATTCCTGTAATGGAGAAATAGCCCCTTTTAAAGGTGAACAAGGAATTTGACATCTTTATCGACTAAGGAAATTCTTCTTCCAGGTGTCTAAAATTGTGAATGACATTTATGAGCAGCTCTCTGAGAATTCCTCCTACATGATGCAGAATGCCATGCTACCCGTTATCAGCCTGTTGACACGTGCTTCCCCTAAGAAGGTCATCTTTCAGCTCATGGAGTTCCCAGTCCCTGCAGACAAGTAAGGCCTCCCCATGATGGCCCAAGCTGGATTCTTTATTCTAGTCAGGCCTGATTTCTTTTTCTGAAAAGATTTTCTAATCATCTAGGCTGGCTAGACAAGTTTTAAATAAGATCATATGTTACACGTAATTTTGCTCAATGCTTAGCACAGAGTAACACCTCAAAACTTTATTAATGCACTATTGTGAGGAAGGGTTAAACTGTGTTCTGTTAAAAATATTACCCAAACATTTTTTTTCAAAAAGATAATGCAGTTTTTTTGTTCATTGTTAACTTACTCATTTTCCTTGAGAAAAACCTCAAACATACAGTTTTTCTTATTTATGAATTTTGCTTTAATGTACAAGTGCTCTGTCTGCATGTACACCTGCATGCCAGAAGAGGGCATTAGATACCTGTATAGGTGCTGGTGAGTCACCATGTTGTTGCTGGGAATTGAACTTAGGTCCTCCTGAAGAGCAGCCATTGTTCTTAACCACTGGGTCATCTCACCAGCCTGGGGTTTTCTTATTTATAAAGGACAATTGTAAGTTCCAAAATAGGGGCCAGAGAAAGGGTTCAGTGGTTAAGAGCTGCTCTTACAGAGGGTCAATGTCAAGTTCTCAGCCCTCATATAGTGGGTGACTTACAACCAACTCTGGATCCAGGGGATTCAACATGACCTTCTTTTTTTCATAGGCACCCACAAAAACAAAAATCAATCTTCTTTTAAAAATTACTAAAAGCAAGAATTTTCTGCCCATTAATGTTCATCTGAAATTTTCAGACCTATTAAATTTCATTTGAAATTCATGCCCTAGGGGCACAAGAAATATTGAAGAACAAAACCTTGTTCCTTTGAGTCTGGGGGTCAGTACAACTCTAACAGGTATGTTAGCAGAGATTAGGAAAATTGTATGGTTCTATTTCGACAGTTCATATGCTGGCTTCACCTCTCTTTTGCTGGCTGAAACAAACTAAGAGTTGCAAATGGTAGACATGATTCTCAACACCCTGTGTTTGCAGAGTTCTGCTGCTGATGTGGCAAGCAGCGAGTGTGGAGTCGAGTGTGGCATCTGAAGTGCTGAAGACAATCTTGTTAATACTGAAAGGAAAGCCTGGGGAGATGGAGGAAACCATGGTGGAAAGACGGCGCTTCTCCCTTGATGCCACCAACATGATGCCTGTGGCGGTAAGTGACACCATGAGCGTTTCTGTTCTCCGCTGTCTTCCTGATTCATGAAACTCCTCCTATCTGCATAGATTAAGCCCTACCTCCTTGACACAGCCCCCTCTGATCATGCACACATCCATCCAACACGCATTCATTTATGTGAACATCTTGATCGGAGCATGCATTCTGCTAAGCTACAGAGACCAAGAACAAATATGTACATTTGAGATCCAAAGAAATACAAAGCTCTACATGTGAGGGAAAGAGGGAACTGTGATGATTCCGAGTAAGTCGGACACGGCACACCTCGATATTGAAAGGACTTAAAATAGAATCCTGGGCCGATTCAGGGCAATACTTATATGCATCTTGGAAAGGTAGAGAGTGGAGGAAAATCCTGTTAGAATGGAAGTGTGGCTGCTGTAGCCAGAAGGCCAAAGAATCAGAGAGAGCTACCCAATGGCAAAACTGTGTGTGACTATAGAGCGAGAGCCACCAGCTATGTCATGTAAACTTCACTAGTCACATGGGGAGCTGATATTACCTGTGTATATCCCATTTCTCTCATGGACCAACACCATGAAGCATGAGAGGAAACTCTGAGAGATGTAATGAAAAGGGGGTGCTATTGTTTATTAATATGAGGTGTGTATTCCGGGATCAAGAGATTCGAGAATGGCGTGCTGCATCTCCTGTTGACTCTATCCCTTCCCTGTGTTTTTAACAAGTCTAAGGAAGACTTTGCTTACTAGTGAGACTATTCCTCATGGCCACATAGGAAGTGGACCTTGGGATATATTTCTTTCCACAAATCTGACAGCTGGAAGGGATCCATTCACAGCACCTTGGAATCCCATTACCGAGAGCTTCACCACAGACTTAGTGAGTGTGGCTGAGTGAATACACACACACGCTGAGGGAGGCTGGGAAGACTTGCAGCCATTACTGCCCTCTGTATGATAGACAATCTTTGGAGGGAGACCGTTGCCTGTTTTAACTCCCCTTTCCTTCCCTTGTAGGCATCTCAGGCCCTGTGCACATTTCTACCCGTGACTTCTTATAGGAAAGTGGTGGTCAAGTTTTTCCCAGAGTTCCTGATGGCCCTCTTGCTTCAACTCTTCTACTGTAGTCAGCATTTAAAAGACACGGCACAGGACAGACCTCTGTAAGAGAATGCCAGTTCTGATTAAGTGGGAGATAGGCATCCAGGGGCTTGCTTGGGTTTATATGGGACTTGCTATAAGCCTGTGGGAGACTCTGTTCTCATTTAGTTCAGTCTTCTCCCCTCAAAGGGTACAGTGTCTTGAGAAGAGTAATCCTCCTGAGGCCATGAGCATTCACTAGACTCCACCCTTCATGTGTGGAGCAGATAGAAAGAGCGAATAGCACAGACACTGTTCATTCTCATTGCCCCTGCTGTGCGAGAAGCAGTAGCTCAGTACAATCAAGTTCTTCCATTCATACAGTCCCTGATAGTAACCTCTCAGAGTTAGTGACATATACAAATGACAAACAGAACAGTGTGTGCGAATATTACAGAACTGTAAACTGGAAGCTATCTCACAATTTGATATGGATATGATGTGGGGGGAGGGCAGTATGACATCAGTTCTCTGTTTCAGGTCAAAGTTCATAATTTTCTTTTGGGCAAGAGAGTTAGTTTTTTCTGCCCTGAAAGGGAAGTCTCACTGCAACTGTCAGCTATTCACCATGTCTGATATGAACATCTAAATTAAACAATCAATCTCATTTAAAGTATTTAGTCCTCCCCCTAGAGTAATTGCAGGTGTGACTGCTATGTCACGTGTGTGTCAGTAGGTGGCAGAGAAGCGAGAGGCTATGTCTGATTGCTTAGTAGCCTAACATCCTCTGAAAACAGCAAACCTGAGACAACCAACGACAGTCCCTCATTGAGCGGGCTCAGATGAGTTCTCAGGGCAAGGAGCTAGCTAGAGGCTAGAAGAACTTTGCCTAGGACTGCAAGCATCAGGTGTAACTAAGCCTGAGAGATATGGCGCTTGCCACTTGGGCAGGTCTGGGTGACCACTAGACTGATGCCATGGGACCCAGACAGGGAGCTAGCCTGAGATGACCATCAGTCTGGCAGTGCATAGACCTCGGTTGTAGATCATGCCCGAGATGACCCTTGCCAGATGCCATACTGCACAAGTGGCATTGTTCTCCTGAGACAACCCCGGACACTCAGAGACTCCAAGTGCCAGGAGGAGGAGGTAAGTGGGGGAGAAATGAGAAGAGAAAGAAAAAAAAAAAAAGGATGTGGGCACAATGAGGAGAGGCAGAACTGGAGACTTGAGGACAATGAGGAATAGTTTGATAGTGAGGAACAGCCAGTGATGCCACCCGAGACCATGGTGAGGTCCTAGCCTGGGCTATCTGTCACCCAGGGCCATGTCTGGGTCTGTAGCCCTGCAGCAGCATGGATCTGTCACTACCAAAGGCCAGGAAGATATCCCTGGTCTGAGCTGCCACCCTAGGACATATTGATGGTTGAGGGCTATGTAGAACTGACCCACCCCTCACCTAGGCATTGTGGGAGAGCTAGCCCTTGTGGCAGGAGAGTGGGAAAGACAACCCTGTTCCTAGTCAGCTGCAGTACTTGAGAGAGTGTGCCCTGCACATTACAGGAGTTGCAGGTAAGCCTGCCATGAGGGTATGAATGTAAGAGAACTGGCTTAGCTACTTGTCTCCCTGGTGGTAGCATGAATGAGGGAGGAATGCCCTCCTCCCCTTTTTCCCCTTGTCACCTGCAGCAGGTGGGAGACCTGGTCCTAGAGTCATGAGAAAAGGAGAGGTAGCCCTGCTCCTCATCAGATGCAGCACTCAGGAGAGCTGGTCCTGGGCCTCAGCTGTGTAGCACAGTAGAGTTGGTTCTGGATATGGGCATTGAGGGTAAGCCAGCCTGAGGGCATGAGTGTCCGGGGTTGTCTCCGGCTCACCTCTTGTCTGCTCTGCAATAGTGCACATGAGGAGAAGATCCCCTCTTCTCCTCCCTTGCCCCTCACCACCTATGGCAATCATGAGAGCTGGCTCTGGAGTCATGAGAGTGGGAGAACTGGCCCTGTCCCTCACCAGCTGCCACACTTAGGAGAGCTGGCTCTATACCTTGCCTGGGCAGCAGGGTACCCTGAGACTGGGCAAGAAGGTGAATCAGAGGGCTGACCAGCTCAGATACATCTCTGCCCCAGATCCAGGACTTTGAGTTGGCCCACCCCAACATCTACACCATCATTGAACTGCTGGAGTACATGAAGGGACCTGTCTTACAGATCCAAAACTACAGGATCTCCATGGCACAGGATAATAACAGGATATAAGAAAGGATTTCCAGTGAGGTTCCAGTATTGATGGAGTAGCAGAAGCCAGAGGCCTAGTGCCAGACCAATGAATCATTGCAATGACCATTTGCAAGCAAAAAACCAAATGTGGACAAAAGGGTGTACTATGGGACACAACTATGGCACACCATAGCTTCCACATGAGTTTTTTCCCCTCGATTGGGTTTGGGAGATTGCAAGGGTGTGGCTGGGGGTGGGGGAGGAGGTGAAGATGAGTGGGATTGGGGTGCATGACGTGAAAGTCACAAAGAACCTATAAAAAGTTGAAAAAATTAATATATTCATTGTCCTTTAAGAAGACACACACCAAACCACTCCCAGGAAGATATTCTGGGAGTGGGAAGAATCCTATTCTGATTATTTAGGACATCCCCCAAAGAAAATTGATAGTTTTAACAGGTCATTATATTTCCAGGTAAGACAGAAAGCTGTTCATATGATCAAACCTACATTCTATGTGCTATCATTTTAACTTGTGCAGTTCACACACTGTTCATCCAGAAAGACAAAAGATCGTTTCACAACTGCCTTCCTCTTTTCCTCTCTCAAACACTGTATGCTTCTCAAAATAGCAGGTCGTGTGTAGTTAGTCACTGTCCTGTCATATCTGCTCTTTTCTGTGCCTAAGCTATGTAAGAGACGCCCTGAAGGCTCTGTTGAATTGCTCTGGCCTAGAGGAAGTGGATAAAGCTCTGGAGAGGAAGAATTTCTGGGACCAGTTTTCTCAAGTCATGGATCACCAGTATGGGATCCACCTCATCGCCAAGTAAGAAGAGGGGACTCTGGGTAAAATTCTTGCTCTCCGTCTTGTCCTCTCCATCTTCCTTTGGGTCTCTTATATGGGAACCAATTTTCTACAGCTTTTTTTTAATAGTTTACAACACAACTTGATTTCTGATTGTTTTTATGATTTGAAGATTGATCCTGAGAGAGCTTCTCCCTTCTTCTCCTCTTACTCAGTGATACAGAAACACCCAGCACCACTCCCCTCAATGACACACCCAAACCCACCCACAAATAGAATAGCATTCTCTTTCACATTCAGAGAACTGAAAGGAAATGTGATTCTTCCTCTCTGCGGTTAGTGATTCCCTGCTCTGAAGACATCCAAAGGTGCCAGGTGCCCTCTAGCTTTAGTGAGGTCTAGCATACTCATACACTCAATGAGCCACACATGTTCTGGAAAATGTAATGGAAGAGTATTTTTTAAATTTTTTCTGCACTAGAAATGTTTTAAGATTGTTTTAGTTTGTTTTTATTTAATCCTTCTGATTATAGAAATCAAATTTTCTGAACAACAACAAAATCCAGAATACAGGGTCTTGGTGATATGAAAGACAATTTATACTTGTGACCAGTTCAGAAAATACTTTTTATGGGGTCCACAGGCTTTAGATGCAGTATCACGTTGGCATATGAACTTTGAGAACATATCTTTTTAAATGAAAACTATACTTATTTAGACATTTTTTGAAAGTGGCAAATCCCAGAAGATAAAAGAAGCCACGTCATGTGAGTTAGATCATCTCCAGGCACATCGCATTAATTAATGAATGTAACAAGTAAATCTTACTATTTTATATTGCTTTTCACCAATTTTGACTATATGGATGTCTGGGGAAAGGAGGAATGCTAAGAAAAGTCCCACAGCTGCATGCAGCACCTAGGATATGACAGCGTGGGGAAATAAATTTCTATCCTTATAGATTCTGGAAAACTAGACCTTTGTGACTTCAAAAGCAGCCATTTTCACAGGTGGGTAACACAAGAAAAATATGGACAGAGTCCATTAAAACGCGACCCAATACAGGTGCAGATGTTTCTCAGGTTTTCCAATCAAAGTATAAAATGAGACACATTACCTTCCTGGCAGTCTGGCAGCCATTGATGGCAAAATAAACAGTACGTCACACATTGTACCAGGAGTGAGATTAAATATTCATTACTTAATCATCACCCTGGTCTTAGTATTACTTAAAACATAGTCCACAGACCAGCAAGAGCATCAGTTGGAAGGCAAAGCTTCATATTTGTGAGTTTTGTGGTTTGAATGAACAGTCACAGCTTTAGCAAAAGGGCCTGGAGTTTAAAACAGAAAGTTATCATATGCTCTCCTAATATCCTATCACTACCGATTAGATTCAGGACAGTTTATGATGACAAGTCTGAGCCTGGCCTACTGCCCAGGTGTTTCTGGAAAACAGTTTAGGGAACCAGAGCTTATCATCCTTTTTCTGGAGTAACCCAAAGTCATCCCCAAAGGAAGAGTGCCATCCCAAGTCACAAACTGACTTTAGCCTGTACCTTGAATTGCTTTTTTTTTTTTTTTTTTTTTTTTTTTATTAACTTGAGTATTTCTTATATACATTTCGAGTGTTATTCCCTTTCCCGGTTTCCGGGCAAACATCCCCCTCCCCCCTCCCCTTCCTTATGGGTGTTCCCCTCCCAACCCTCCCCCCATTGCCGCCCTCCCCCCATAGACTAGTTCACTGTGGGTTCAGTCTTAGCAGGACCCAGGGCTTCCCCTTCCACTGGTGCTCTTACTAGGATATTCATTGCTACCTATGGGGTCAGAGTCCAGGGTCAGTCCATGTATAGTCTTTAGGTAGTGGCTTAGTCCCTGGAAGCTCTGGTTGCTTGGCATTGTTGTACTTTTGGGGTCTCGAGCCCCTTCAAGCTCTTCCAGTTCTTTCTCTGATTCCTTCAATAGGGGACCTATTCTCAGTTCAGTGGTTTGCTGCTGGCATTCGCCTCTATATTTGCTGTATTCTGGCTGTGTCTCTCAGGAGCGATCTACATCCGGCTCCTGTCGGTCTGCACTTCTTTGCTTCATCCATCTTGTCTAATTGGGTGGCTGTATATGTATGGGCCACATGTGGGGCAGGCTCTGAATGGGTGTTCCTTCAGTCTCTGTTTTAATCTTTGCCTCTCCCTTCCCTGCCAAGGGTATTCTTTTTCCTCATTTAAAGAAGGAGTGAAGCATTCACATTTTGATCATCCGTCTTGAGTTTCGTTTGTTCTAGGGATCTAGGGTAATTCAAGCATTTGGGCTAATAGCCACTTATCAATGAGTGCATACCATGTATGTCTTTCTGTGATTGGGTTAGCTCACTCAGGATGATATTTTCCAGTTCCAACCATTTGCCTACGAATTTCATAAAGCCGTTGTTTTTGATAGCTGAGTAATATTCCATTGTGTAGATGTACCACATTTTCTGTATCCATTCCTCTGTTGAAGGGCATCTGGGTTCTTTCCAGCTTCTGGCTATTATAAATAAGGCTGCGATGAACATAGTGGAGCACGTGTCTCTTTTATATGTTGAGGCATCTTTTGGGTATATGCCCAAGAGAGGTATAGCTGGATCATCAGGCAGTTCAATGTCCAATTTTCTGAGGAACCTCCAGATTGATTTCCAGAATGGTTTTACCAGTCTGCAATCCCACCAACAATGGAGGAGTGTTCCTCTTTCTCCACATCCTCGCCAGCATCTGCTGTCACCTGAGTTTTTGATCTTAGCCAATCGCACTGGTGTGAGGTGAAATCTCAGGGTTGTTTTGATTTGCATTTCCCTTATGACTAAAGATGTTGAACATTTCTTTAGGTGTTTCTCAGCCATTCGGCATTCCTCAGCTGTGAATTCTTTATTTAGCTCTGAACCCCATTTTTTAATAGGGTTATTTGTTTCCCTGCGGTCTAACTTCTTGAGTTCTTTGTATATTTTGGAAATAAGGCCTCTATCTGTTGTAGGATTGGTAAAGATCTTTTCCCAATCTGTTGGTTGCCGTTTTGTCCTAACCACAGTGTCCTTTGCCTTACAGAAGCTTTGCAGTTTTATGAGATCCCATTTGTCGATTCTTGATCTTAGAGCATAAGCCATTGGTGTTTTGTTCAGGAAATTTTTTCCAGTGCCCATGTGTTCCAGATGCTTCCCTAGTTTTTCTTCTATTAGTTTGAGTGTGTCTGGTTTGATGTGGAGGTCCTTGATCCACTTGGACTTAAGCTTTGTACAGGGTGATAAGGATGGATCGATCTGCATTCTTCTACATGTTGCCCTCCAGTTGAACCAGCACCATTTGCTGAAAATGCTATCTTTTTTCCAATGGATGGTTTTGGCTCCTTTGTCAAAAATCAAGTGACCATAGGTGTGTGGGTTCATTTCTGGGTCTTCAATTCTATTCCATTGGTCTATCTGTCTGTCTCTGTACCAATACCATGCAGTTTTTATCACTATTGCTCTGTAATACTGCTTGAGTTCAGGGATAGTGATTCCCCCTGAAGTCCTTTTATTGTTGAGGATAGCTTTAGCTATCCTGGGTTTTTTGTTATTCCAGATGAATTTGCAAATTGTTCTGTCTAACTCTTTGAAGAATTGGATTGGTATTTTGATGGGGATTGCATTGAATCTGTAGATTGCTTTTGGTAAAATGGCCATTTTTACCATATTAATCCTGCCAATCCATGAGCATGGGAGATCTTTCCATCTTCTGAGGTCTTCTTCAATTTCTTTCCTCAGTGTCTTGAAGTTCTTATTGTACAGATCTTTTACTTGCTTGGTTAAAGTCACACCGAGGTACTTTATATTATTTGGGTCTATTATGAAGGGTGTCGTTTCCCTAATTTCTTTCTCGGCTTGTTTCTCTTTTGTATAGAGGAAGGCAACTGATTTATTTGAGTTAATTTTATACCCAGCCACTTTGCTGAAGTTGTTTATCAGCTTTAGTAGTTCTCTGGTGGAACTTTTGGGATCACTTAAATATACTATCATGTCATCTGCAAATAGTGATATTTTGACCTCTTCTTTTCCGATCTGTATCCCTTTGATCTCCTTTTGTTGTCTGATTGCTCTGGCTAGAACTTCAAGAACTATATTGAATAAGTAGGGAGAGAGTGGGCAGCCTTGTCTAGTCCCTGATTTTAGTGGGATTGCTTCAAGTTTCTCTCCATTTAGTTTAATGTTAGCAACTGGTTTGCTGTATATGGCTTTTACTATGTTTAGGTATGGGCCTTGAATTCCTATTCTTTCCAGGACTTTTATCATGAAGGGGTGTTGAATTTTGTCAAATGCTTTCTCAGCATCTAATGAAATGATCATGTGGTTCTGTTCTTTCAGTTTGTTTATATAATGGATCACGTTGATGGTTTTCCGTATATTAAACCATCCCTGCATGGCTGGGATGAAGCCTACTTGATCATGGTGGATGATTGTTTTGATGTGCTCTTGAATTCGGTTTGCCAGAATTTTATTGAGTATTTTTGCGTCGATATTCATAAGGGAAATTGGTCTGAAGTTCTCTTTCTTTGTTGTGTCTTTGTGTGGTTTAGGTATAAGAGTAATTGTGGCTTCATAGAAGGAATTCGGTAGGGCTCCATCTGTTTCAATTTTGTGGAATAGTTTGGATAATATTGGTATGAGGTCTTCTATGAAGGTTTGATAGAATTCTGCACTAAACCCGTCTGGACCTGGGCTCTTTTTGGTTGGGAGACCTTTAATGACTGCTTCTATTTCCTTAGGAGTTATGGGGTTGTTTAACTGGTTTATCTGTTCCTGATTTAACTTCGATACCTGGTATCTGTCTAGGAAATTGTCCATTTCCTGAAGATTTTCAAATTTTGTTGAATATAGGTTTTTATAGTAAGATCTGATGATTTTTTGAATTTCCTCCGAATCTGTAGTTATGTCTCCCTTTTCATTTCTGATTTTGTTAATTTGGACACACTCTCTGTGTCCTCTCGTTAGTCTGGCTAAGGGTTTATCTATCTTGTTGATTTTCTCAAAGAACCAACTTTTGGTTCTGTTGATTCTTTCTATGGTCCTTTTTGTTTCTACTTGGTTGATTTCAGCTCTGAGTTTGATTATTTCCTGCCTTCTACTCCTCCTGGGTGTATTTGCTTCTTTTTGTTCTAGACCTTTTAGGTGTGCTGTCAAGCTGCTGACATATGCTCTTTCCTGTTTCTTTCTGCAGGCACTCAGCGCTATGAGTTTTCCTCTTAGCACAGCTTTCATCGTGTCCCATAAGTTTGAGTATGTTGTATCTTCATTTTCATTAAATTCTAAAAAGTTTTTAATTTCTTTCTTTATTTCTTCCTTGACCAGGTTATCATTGAGTAGAGCATTGTTCAATTTCCACGTATATGTGGGCATTCTTCCCTTATTGTTATTGAAGACCAGTTTTAGGCCGTGGTGGTCCGATAGCAGGCATGGGATTATTTCTATCTTTCTGTACCTGTTGAGGCCCGTTTTTTGACCAATTATATGGTCAATTTTGGAGAAAGTACCATGAGGAGCTGAGAAGAAGGTATATCCTTTTGCTTTAGGATAGAATGTTCTATAAATATCCGTTAAGTCCATTTGGCTCATGACTTCTCTTAGTCTGTCTACATCACTGTTTAATTTCTGTTTCCATGATCTGTCCATTGATGAGAGTGGGGTGTTGAAATCTCCCACTATTATTGTGTGAGGTGCAATGTGTGTTTTGAGCTTTAGTAAGGTTTCTTTTACATAAGTAGGTGCCCTTGTATTTGGGGCATAGATATTTAGGATTGAGAGTTCATCTTGGTTGATTTTTCCTTTGATGAATATGAAGTGTCCTTCCTTATCTTTTTTGATGACTTTTAGTTGGAAATTGATTTTATTTGATATTAGAATGGCTACTCCAGCTTGCTTCTTCTGACCATTTGCTTGGAAAGTTGTTTTCCAGCCTTTCACTCTGAGGTAGTGTCTGTCTTTGTCTCTGAGGTGTGTTTCCTGTAGGCAGCAGAATGCAGGGTCCTCGTTGCATATCCAGTTTGTTAATCTATGTCTTTTTATTGGGGAGTTGAGGCCATTGATATTGAGAGATATTAAGGAATAGTGATTATTGCTTCTCGTTATATTCATATTTGATGTGAGGTTATGTTTGTGTGCTTTCATTCTCTTTGTTTTGTTGCCAAGACGATTAGTTTCTTGCTTCTTCTAGGGTATAGCTTGCCTCCTTATGTTGGGCTTTACCATTTATTATCCTTTGTAGTGCTGGATTTGTAGAAAGATATTGTGTAAATTTGGTTTTGTCATGGAATATCTTGGTTTCTCCATCAATGTTAATTGAGAGTTTTGCTGGATACAGTAATCTGGGCTGGCATTTGTGTTCTCTTAGGGTCTGTATAACATCAGTCCAGGATCTTCTGGCCTTCATAGTTTCTGGCGAGAAGTCTGGTGTGATTCTGATAGGTCTCCCTTTATATGTTACTTGACCTTTTTCCCTTACTGCTTTTAATATTCTTTCTTTATTTTGTGCGTTTGGTGTTTTGACAATTATGTGACGGGAGGTGTTTCTTTTCTGGTCCAATCTATTTGGAGTTCTGTAGGCTTCCTGTATGTCTATGGGTATCTCTTTTTTTAGGTTAGGGAAGTTTTCTTCTATGATTTTGTTGAAGATATTTACTGGTCCTTTGAGCTGGGAGTCTTCACACTCTTCTATACCTATTATCCTTAGGTTTGATCTTCTCATTGAGTCCTGGATTTCCTGTATGTTTTGGACCAGTAGCTTTTTCCGCTTTACATTATCTTTGACAGTTGAGTCAATGATTTCTATGGAATCTTCTGCTCCTGAGATTCTCTCTTCCATCTCTTGTATTCTGTTGGTGAAGCTTGTATCTACAGCTCCTTGTCTCTTCTTTTGGTTTTCTATATCCAGGGTTGTTTCCATGTGTTCTTTCTTGATTGCTTCTATTTCCATTTTTAATTCCTTCAACTGTTTGATTGTGTTTTCCTGGAATTCTTTCAGGGATTTTTGCGATTCCTCTCTGTAGGCTTTTACTTGTTTATTAATGTTTTCCTGTGCTTCCCTAAGTGTGTTCAGGTCTTTCCTGAAGTCCTCCAGCATCATGATCAAATATGATTTTGAAACTAGATCTTGCTTTTCTGGTGTGTTTGGATATTCCATGTTTGTTTTGGTGGGAGAATTGGGCTCCGATGATGGCATGTAGTCTTGGTTTCTGTTGCTTGGGTTCCTGCGCTTGCCTCTCGCCATCAGATTATCTCTAGTGTTACTTTGTTCTGCTATTTCTGACAGTGGCTAGACTGTCCTATAAGCTTGTGTGTCAGGAGTGCTGTAGACCTGTTTTCCTCTCTTTCAGTCAGTTATGGGGACAGAGTGTTCTGCTTTCGGGCGTGTAGTTTTTCCTCTCTACAGGTCTTCAGCTGTTCCTGTGGGCCTGTGTCTTGAGTTCACCAGGCAGCTTTCTTGCAGCAGAAAATTTGGTCTTACCTGTGGTCCCGAGGCTCAGGTTTGCTCGTGGGGTGCTGTCCAGGGGCTCTCTGCAGCGGCAGCAACCAGGAAGACCTGTGCCGCCCCTTCCGGGAGCTTCAGTGCACCAGGGTTCCAGATGGTCTTTGGCTTTTTCCTCTGGCGTCCGAGATGTGTGTGCAGGGAGCAGTCTCTTCTGGTTTCCCAGGCCTGTCTGCCTCTCTGAAGGTTTAGCTCTCCCTCCCACGGGATTTGGGTGCAGAGAACTGTTTATCCGGTCTGTTTCCTTCAGGGTCCGGCGGTGTCTCCGGCAGGGGTCCTGCCGCTCCTGGGCCCTCCCCCTCGGGAGCCCAGAGGCCTTATACAGTTTCCTCTTGGGCCAGGGATGTGGGCAGGGGTGAGCAGTGTTGGTGGTCTCTTCCGCTCTGCAGCCTCAGGAGTGCCCACCTGACCAGGCGGTTGGGTCTCTCTCTCACCGGGTCTGGGAGCAGAGAGCTGCTGCGGGCCGGGATCCGCGGGTGTGGGACTTCCGGTAAACACAGAACGTGCCCGGTTCTAGAGAAATTCTGCTTCCGTGTGTCCCAAGCTCACCAGGCAGCTTTCTTGCAGCAGAAAATTTGGTCTTACCTGTGGTCCCGAGGCTCAAGTTCGCTCGTGGGGTGCTGCCCAGGGGCTCTCTGCAGCGGCAGCAACCAGGAAGACCTGTGCCGCCCCTTCCGGGAGCTTCAGTGCACCAGGGTTCCAGATGGTCTTTGGCTTTTTCCTCTGGCGTCCGAGATGTGTGTGCAGGGAGCAGTCTCTTCTGGTTTCCCAGGCCTGTCTGCCTCTCTGAAGGTTTAGCTCTCCCTCCCACGGGATTTGGGTGCAGAGAACTGTTTATCCGGTCTGTTTACTTCAGGGTCCGGCGGTGTCTGTGGCAGGGGTCCTGCCGCTCCTCTTGAATTGCTTTTTAGATAAATATTTCTTCTCTCTCTGGTCAAGGACTGATGGAAGCTTATGCAAAAATGGGGCTTCTCTTAACATGGAAAAAATAGAGAAAAGAATAGGGGTGATGATAAGGAAAGAAATATTGTAGAGACCCAGGCTTGCACAGTTCCTCAGAGTCAATGTAGATGCCATACAAATGCCACAGCTTAACTTATATGAGGGAACGTTTCAGAATTAACTTTCCTTCTAGTCTGGGTAGTCCATAGTAGGCAGGTAATGACTGACTCCTTATCTGGGAACGCGGAATATTTCCTTGCTTGCCTAAGTTGGTGCCTTGTACCTCTTTACAGAACTCTCAGTGAATGTAACTTTCCACAGTTTCCAGAGACCCTACATTATGTCTACAAGGTTGCAGTAGAAGGTCCTAGAAGGTCCGAAGACAGTATCGTCACCATAATATTCTTTGCTGAAGTGAGTTTTAATGGTAGATTGTAACCGAGTCCTCATTCCCGTTCCTAGAATCAACTTAAAATTTCAGCATCTAATTTCCCTCTCTAAATCATTTTCTTATAAAAATTTAAGAAAGTAAAAGATATTTGAAGTCAAATGGGGGGAAAGAGGGGAGGAAGGAGCCCTGATTCTACTCGGTAATTTATTAATTGAGGTTTTTTTTTTTTAAAGCTTCTGAACAACTTCTTCAAAGAATCATTACCAGAAGAATTTTTGGTGCTCTTCAGAAACTGGATTAATGATTCCAATCCTTCGGTTGGCAAAATGAGCCTTCAGAAAATTGCCAGCATGGCACCAGTTTTCAGTGAAGTACGTGTGTGTGTAGAGTATGGCACTGTGCGTCATGACTGGATGTTTTGCTACTGCTCAGTGTCTTGTAGCGAAACCTTGGTGCTCTTTAAGTTTCTGTGCAGCTAAAACTACCAAAGTCTGAAACTCAATAGAATAGAAAAAATGTGGATCAACCTAGGTGATTTGGTCCACTTATTCGTAATTTCTCCACAAAATCATGTCGTGCTCAGAATTTATTCTTCATTGCTCAGAGGAAATACTCTTCTTACAGCTTAAATAAATCATCAACACCTGTCCATTATCACTCTATAGCTCTCTACTCCTGGACCTCTTTCTTGGGGTACCCACTGAACCTCGTCTTTCCACTTATAACACTTTCCCCATCACTCACAGGTGATTGCATTTTTGTCCGTTTTGATGACCACCTCAAGTCAGGCTTCACTGAAGATTCTAATCCCTAGCAGCCCCCTCTTTCTGAAAGCCAGCCCCCATATAGGAGCACTTATGTAACCGTTTATAATATTGATGCCCAAACTATGATCCTCGAGCCACCAGCATCAAAGTCATGTGGAAATTTGTTATGAATGCAAATTGTTATGTCCATTTCAAGCCTGCAGAACCAGAAATTCTGAGTTGGGGTCCACTGGCCTTTCTTTTTGGGTCCTTAAGTAACAATGAGAGTCACTAAGTCATTCCCCAGGAGCTCATGTGAGTATCTCCAGGTCAAGCAAATTTAATCAGGCCCCAATATCTTAAAACTCCAAGTTTCAAAGGATTTTGCACAATCCCGCTACAGTCTATGCACTACTCCAGCCTGCTTCTGGGGCTCTGTTCCTATTTAAGCCGTTTGTGCTCATTTTTAGAGACCATGCTACCAGATATGTTAGTAAATTTTTAGTCTTAATTCTCTAAAACACAAGATCAGAATTTTTCTGGTAAAATATTTTTACCATGGCTAAGTTCAAGATCCCAAAGGCATATTATTAAAAACAGAATTGGGTAGAAATGCATAGTGTAACTTTACTATTTTAACTAGTCATGCGCAGTACCTAAATAGCCTTAAGAATGTAGAAAATAAAACATATATCAGCAAAAGATTTTAGAATTTATCCCTTTTAATGCTACTTTTGATTTTACTTAACTATAAATTTATGTAATTAACTTTTTAACAATGACTTCTTGAAACAGTTTACAAAATCTTTAAGGGATTTAAAGAAGACTTGTAAGTTGGCATGCTAAACTCAGAAATATATATACCAACTCTCAGCCCAAGTCTCTTAATCCCAATATTCTACCATTTTCTTTCTCTCTCACACAGATAGAGAGTGTCTGCAACCTCTTACTCCCAGTCCTAGATGCTTTCCTATCCAAAGAGCACACTGTCATTATCCGGGCCATGCTTACCCTTCGAAATATTTTGGGCAAACTGGACAAGGTGATCTACTCCAAAGTGTGTATCAGGATTGCTTCCAGCTACTGTCCTTTGATGGATCATGTGAGTGACAGATGTGACTAAATGTGTAACCATTAGTTTTTGTGGTTCAGTTAGGCCCCAGATCGCACGATGATCTTGTATCCTAGAATAAAGCAGCATAAGACAGATTTCTGTCCCTGGATAAACTTCAGATTAGTAAACACATTGATTAACACTGGACCTGGGCTGGGTGGGTGTAAATCCCTCTCCTATCTCTGATATTATGGTGACACAGAGATTCATTAAGAGTCTTGAGGGGTTGGGGATTTAGCTCAGCGGTAGAGCGCTTGCCTAGCGAGCGCAAGGCCCTGGGTTCGGTCCCCAGCTCAGAAAAAAAAAAAAAAAGAAAAAAAAAAGAGTCTTGAAAAATCAGTTTCCCTTTCTGTAAAACAGGCACAGAAGTATGTTTTTTTTTTTAACTTGAGTATTTCTTATATACATTTCGAGTGTTATTCCCTTTCCCGGTTTCAGGGCAAACATCCCCCTCCCCTCCCCTTCCTTATGGGTGTTCCCCTCCCAACCCTCCCCCCATTGCCGCCCTCCCCCCATAGACTAGTTCACTGGGGGTTCAGTCTTAGCAGGACCCAGGGCTTCCCCTTCCACTGGTGCTCTTACTAGGATATTCATTGCTACCTATGGGGTCAGAGTCCAGGGTCAGTCCATGTATAGTCTTTAGGTAGTGGCTTAGTCCCTGGAAGCTCTGGTTGCTTGGCATTGTTGTACTTTTGGGGTCTCGAGCCCCTTCAAGCTCTTCCAGTTCTTTCTCTGATTCCTTCAACAGGGGACCTATTCTCAGTTCAGTGGTTTGCTGCTGGCATTCGCCTCTGTATTTGCTGTATTCTGGCTGTGTCTCTCAGGAGCGATCTACATCCGGCTCCTGTCGATCTGCACTTCTTTGCTTCATCCATCTTGTCTAATTGGGTGGCTGTATATGTATGGGTCACATGTGGGGCAGGCTCTGAATGGGTGTTCCTTCAGTCTCTGTTTTAATCTTTGCCTCTCCCTTCCCAGCCAAGGGTATTCTTTTTCCTCATTTAAAGAAGGAGTGAAGCATTCACATTTTGATCATCCGTCTTGAGTTTCGTTTGCTCTAGGCATCTAGGGTAATTCAAGCATTTGGGCTAATAGCCACTTATCAATGAGTGCATACCATGTATGTCTTTCTGTGATTGGGTTAGCTCACTCAGGATGATATTTTCCAGTTCCAACCATTTGCCTACGAATTTCATAAACTCGTTGTTTTTGATAGCTGAGTAATATTCCATTGTGTAGATGTACCACATTTTCTGTATCCATTCCTCTGTTGAAGGGCATCTGGGTTCTTTCCAGCTTCTGGCTATTATAAATAAGGCTGCGATGAACATAGTGGAGCACGTGTCTCTTTTATATGTTGAGGCATCTTTTGGGTATATGCCCAAGAGAGGTATAGCTGGATCCTCAGGCAGTTCAATGTCCAATTTTCTGAGGAACCTCCAGACTGATTTCCAGAATGGTTTTACTAGTCTGCAATCCCACCAACAATGGAGGAGTGTTCCTCTTTCTCCACATCCTCGCCAGCATCTGCTGTCACCTGAGTTTTTGATCTTAGCCATTCTCACTGGTGTGAGGTGAAATCTCAGGGTTGTTTTGATTTGCATTTCCCTTATGACTAAAGATGTTGAACATTTCTTTAGGTGTTTCTCAGCCATTCGGCATTCCTCAGCTGTGAATTCTTTGTTTAGCTCTGAACCCCATTTTTTAAAAGGGTTATTTGTTTCCCTGCGGTCTAACTTCTTGAGTTCTTTGTATATTTTGGATATAAGGCCTCTATCTGTTGTAGGATTGGTAAAGATCTTTTCCCAATCTGTTGGTTGCCATTTTGTCCTAACCACAGTGTCCTTTGCCTTACAGAAGCTTTGCAGTTTTATGAGATCCCATTTGTCGATTCTTGATCTTAGAGCATAAGCCATTGGTGTTTTGTTCAGGAAATTTTTTCCAGTGCCTATATGTTCCAGATGCTTCCCTAGTTTTTCTTCTATTAGTTTGAGTGTGTCTGGTTTGATGTGGAGGTCCTTGATCCACTTGGACTTAAGCTTTGTACAGGGTGATAAGGATGGATCGATCTGCATTCTTCTACATGTTGCCCTCCAGTTGAACCAGCACCATTTGCTGAAAAGGCTATCTTTTTTCCATTGGATGGTTTTGGCTCCTTTGTCAAAAATCAAGTGACCATAGGTGTGTGGGTTCATTTCTGGGTCTTCAATTCTATTCCATTTGTCTATCTGTCTGTCTCTGTACCATTACCATGCAGTTTTTATCACTATTGCTCTGTAATACTGCTTGAGTTCAGGGATAGTGATTCCCCCTGAAGTCCTTTTATTGTTGAGGATAGCTTTAGCTATCCTGGGTTTTTTGTTATTCCAGATGAATTTGCAAATTGTTCTGTCTAACTCTTTGAAGAATTGGATTGGTATTTTGATGGGGATTGCATTGAATCTGTAGATTGCTTTTGGTAAAATGGCCATTTTTACTATATTAATCCTGCCAATCCATGAGCATGGGAGATCTTTCCATCTTCTGAGGTCTTCTTCAATTTCTTTCCTCAGTGTCTTGAAGTTCTTATTGTACAGATCTCTTACTTGCTTGGTTAAAGTCACACTGAGGTACTTTATATTATTTGGGTCTATTATGAAGGGTGTCGTTTCCCTAATTTCTTTCTCGGCTTGTTTCTCTTTTGTGTAGAGGAAGGCTACTGATTTATTTGAGTTAATTTTATACCCAGCCACTTTGCTGAAGTTGTTTATCAGCTTTAGTAGTTCTCTGGTGGAACTTTTGGGATCACTTAAATATACTATCATGTCATCTGCAAATAGTGATATTTTGATCTCTTCTTTTCCGATCTGTATCCCCTTGATCTCCTTTTGTTGTCTGATTGCTCTGGCTAGAACTTCAAGAACTATATTGAATAAGTAGGGAGAGAGTGGGCAGCCTTGTCTAGTCCCTGATTTTAGTGGGATTGCTTCAAGTTTCTCTCCATTTAGTTTAATGTTAGCAACTGGTTTGCTGTATATGGCTTTTACTATGTTTAGGTATGGGCCTTGAATTCCTATTCTTTCCAGGACTTTTATCATGAAGGGGTGTTGAATTTTGTCAAATGCTTTCTCAGCATCTAATGAAATGATCATGTGGTTTTGTTCTTTCAGTTTGTTTATATAATGGATCACGTTGATGGTTTTCCGTATATTAAACCATCCCTGCATGGCTGGGATGAAGCCTACTTGATCATGGTGGATGATTGTTTTGATGTGCTCTTGAATTCGGTTTGCCAGAATTTTATTGAGTATTTTTGCGTCGATATTCATAAGGGAAATTGGTCTGAAGTTCTCTTTCTTTGTTGTGTCTTTGTGTGGTTTAGGTATAAGTGTAATTGTGGCTTCGTAGAAGGAATTCGGTAGTGCTCCATCTGTTTCAATTTTGTGGAATAGTTTGGATAATATTGGTATGAGGTCTTCTATGAAGGTTTGATAGAATTCTGCACTAAACCCGTCTGGACCTGGGCTCTTTTTGGTTGGGAGACCTTTAATGACTGCTTCTATTTCCTTAGGAGTTATGGGGTTGTTTAACTGGTTTATCTGTCCCTGATTTAACTTCGATACCTGGTATCTGTCTAGGAAATTGTCCATTTCCTGAAGATTTTCAAATTTTGTTGAATATAGGTTTTTATAGTAAGATCTGATGATTTTTTGAATTTCCTCTGAATCTGTAGTTATGTCTCCCTTTTCATTTCTGATTTTGTTAATTTGGACGCACTCTCTGTGTCCTCTCGTTAGTCTGGCTAAGAGTTTATCTATCTTGTTCATTTTCTCAAAGAACCAGCTTTTGGTTCTGTTGATTCTTTCTATGGTCCTTTTTGTTTCTACTTGGTTGATTTCAGCTCTGAGTTTGATTATTTTCTGCCTTCTACTCCTCCTGGGTGTATTTGCTTCTTTTTGTTCTAGAGCTTTTAGGTGTGCTGTCAAGCTGCTGACATATGCTCTTTCCTGTTTCTTTCTGCAGGCACTCAGCGCTATGAGTTTTCCTCTTAGCACAGCTTTCATTGTGTCCCATAAGTTTGGGTATGTTGTATCTTCATTTTCATTAAATTCTAAAAAGTTTTTAATTTCTTTCTTTATTTCTTCCTTGACCAGGTTATCATTGAGTAGAGCATTGTTCAATTTCCACGTATATGTGGGCATTCTTCCCTTATTGTTATTGAAGACCAGTTTTAGGCCGTGGTGGTCTGCTAGCATGCATGGGATTATTTCTATCTTTCTGTACCTGTTGAGGCCCGTTTTTTGACCAATTATATGGTCAGTTTTGGAGAAAGTACCATGAGGAGCTGAGAAGAAGGTATATCCTTTTGCTTTGGGATAGAAAGTTATATAAATATCCGTTAAGTCCATTTGGCTCATGACTTCTCTTAGTCTGTCTACATCACTGTTTAATTTCTGTTTCCATGATCTGTCCATTGATGAGAGTGGGGTGTTGAAATCTCCCACTATTATTGTGTGAGGTGCAACGTGTGTTTTGAGCTTTAGTAAGGTTTCTTTTACGTATGTAGGTGCCCTTGTATTTGGGGCATAGATATTTAGGATTGAGAGTTCATCTTGGTGGATTTTTCCTTTGATGAATATGAAGTGTCCTTCCTTATCTTTTTTGATGACTTTTAGTTGGAAATTGATTTTATTTGATATTAGAATGGCTACTCCAGCTTGCTTCTTCTGACCATTTGCTTGGCAAGTTGTTTTCCAGCCTTTCACTCTGAGGTAGTGTCTGTCTTTGTCTCTGAGGTGTGTTTCCTGTAGGCAGCAGAATGCAGGGTCCTCGTTGCGTATCCAGTTTGTTAATCTATGTCTTTTTATTGGGGAGTTGAGGCCATTGATATTGAGAGATATTAAGGAATAGTGATTATTGCTTCCCTTTATATTCATATTTGGATGTGAGGTTATGTTTGTGTGCTTTCATTCTCTTTGTTTTGTTGCCAAGACGATTAGTTTCTTGCTTCTTCTAGGGTATAGCTTGCCTCCTTATGTTGGGCTTTACCATTTATTATCCTTTGTAGTGCTGGATTTGTAGAAAGATATTGTGTAAATTTGGTTTTGTCATGGAATATCTTGGTTTCTCCATCAATGTTAATTGAGAGTTTTGCTGGATACAGTAACCTGGGCTGGCATTTGTGTTCTCTTAGGGTCTGTATGACATCAGTCCAGGATCTTCTGGCCTTCATAGTTTCTGGCGAGAAGTCTGGTGTGATTCTGATAGGTCTCCCTTTATATGTTACTTAACCTTTTTCCCTTACTGCTTTTAATATTCTTTCTTTATTTTGTGCGTTTGGTGTTTTGACAATTATGTGACGGGAGGTGTTTCTTTTCTGGTCCAATCTATTTGGAGTTCTGTAGGCTTCTTGTATGTCTATGGGTATCTCTTTTTTTAGGTTAGGGAAGTTTTCTTCTATGATTTTGTTGAAGATATTTACTGGTCCTTTGAGCTGGGAGTCTTCACACTCTTCTATACCTATTATCCTTAGGTTTGATCTTCTCATTGAGTCCTGGATTTCCTGTATGTTTTGGACCAGTAGCTTTTTCCGCTTTACATTATCTTTGACAGTTGAGTCAATGATTTCTATGGAATCTTCTGCTCCTGAGATTCTCTCTTCCATCTCTTGTATTCTGTTAGTGAAGCTTGTATCTACAGCTCCTTGTCTCTTCTTTTGGTTTTCTATATCCAGGGTTGTTTCCATGTGTTCTTTCTTTATTGCTTCTATTTCCATTTTTAATTCCTTCAACTGTTTGATTGTGTTTTCCTGGAATTCTTTCAGGGATTTTTGTGTCTCCTCTCTATGGGCTTTTACTTGTTTATTTATGTTTTCCTGGAATTCTTTCAGGGATTTTTGTGTCTCCTCTCTATGGGCTTCTACTTGTTTATTTATGTTTTCCTGGAATTCTTTCAGGGATTTTTGCGATTCTTTCAGGCATTTTTGCGATTCCTCTCTGTAGGCTTCTACTTGTTCTCTAAGGGAGTTCTTCATGTCTTTCTTGAAGTCCTCCAGCATCATGATCAAATATGATTTTGAAAATCGATCTTGCTTTTCTGGTGTGTTTGGATATTCCATGTTTGTTTTGATGGGAGAATTGGGCTCCGATGGTGCCATGTAGTCTTGGTTTCTGTTGCTTGGGTTCCTGCGCTTGCCTCTCGCCATCAGATTATCTCTAGTGTTACTTTGTTCTGCTATTTCTGACAGTGGCTAGACTGTCCTATAAGGCTGTGTGTCAGGAGTGCCGTAGACCTGTTTTCCTCTCTTTCAGTCAGTTATGGGGACAGAGTGTTCTGTTTTCGGGCGTGTAGTTTTTCCTCTCTACAGGTCTTCAGCTTTTCCTGTGGGCCTGTGTCTTGAGTTCACCAGGCAGCTTTCTTGCAGCAGAAAAGTTGGTCTTACCTGTGGTCCCGAGGCTCAAGTTCGCTCCTGGGGTGCTGCCCACGGGCTCTCTGCAGCGGCAGCAACCAGGAAGACCTGTGCCGCCCCTTCCGGGAGCTTCAGTGCACCAGGGTTCCAGATGGTCTTTGGCTTTTTCCTCTGGCGTCCGAGATGTGTGTGCAGGGAGCAGTCTCTTCTGGTTTCCCAGGCTTATCTGCCTCTCTGAAGGTTTAGCTCTCCCTCCCACGGGATTTGGGTGCAGAGAACTGTTTATCAGGTCTGTTTTTTTCAGGTTCTGGCGGTGTCTCAGGCAGGGGTCCTGCCGCTCCTGGGCCCTCCCCCACGGGAGCCCAGAGGCCTTATACAGTTTCCTCTTGGGCCAGGGATGTGGGCAGGGGTGAGCAGAGTTGGTGGTCTCTTCCGCTCTGCAGCCTCAGGAGTGCCCAATCAAAGGCGGTTGGGTCTCTCTCTCACCGGGTCTGGGAGCAGAGAGCTGCTGCGGGCCGGGATCCGCGGGTGTGGGACTTCCGGTAAACACAGAACGTGCCCGGTTCTACAGGAATTCTGCTTCCGTGTGTCCCAAGCTCACCAGGCAGCTTTCTTGCAGCAGAAAATTTGGTCTTACCTGTGGTCCCGAGGCTCAGGTTCGCTCGTGGGGTGCTGCCCACGGGCTCTCTGCAGCGGCAGCAACCAGGAAGCAGAAGTATGTTTATTATAATGCAAAGAGCTGCTATACTCACAGCTCCAAGTCTTGCAGAATATCACATAGGAGAGTGTCTTAGGGTTTTACTGCTGTGAACAGACACAATAACCAAGGCAACTCCATAGCAGTAACACTTAACTGAAGCTGGCTTACAGGTTCAGAGGTTCAGTCAATTATTATCAAGGCAGGAACATGGCAGCGTCCAGGTAGGCATGGTGCAAGAGGAGCTGAGAGTTCTGCATCTTCATCTGAAGGCCTCTAGAAGATTGGTTACCATGTGGTCAGGAAGAGTGTCATAAAGCCTATGCCCACACTGACACACCTACTCCAACAAGGCATTCAAGTGTGCTATTAAGGTTCTATGAGTTTTCCTCTTAGCACTGCTTTCCTTGTGTCACAAAAGTTTGAGTATGCTGTGTCTTCATTTTCATCGAATTCTAGAAAGTCTTTAATTTCTTAATTTCTTCCTTGTAACCGAGTTATCATTGAGTAGAGCATTGTTCAGTTTTCATGGCTATGTGGGCTTTCTATTGTTTTTGTTGTTATTGAAGTCTAGCCTTAGTTTGTGGTGATCTGATAGAACACATGGGATTATTTCAATCTCCTTGTATCTGTTAAGGCTTGTTTTGTAACCAATTATGTGGTCAGTTATGGAAAAGGTACCATGAGGTTCTCAGAAGAAGGTATATTCTTTGGTTTTAGGATGAAATGTTCTGTGGATATCTGTTAAATCCATTTTGGTTGATAACTTCTATTGGTTTCACAGTGTCTCTGTTTATTTTCTGTTTATTTCAATGACCCATCCACTGGTGAGAGTGGGGTGTTGAAGTCTCCCACTATTATTGTGTGAGATTAAATGTGTTTTGAGCTTTAGTAAAGATTCTTTTATCAATGTGGGTGCCCTTGCATTTGAGGCATAGATGTTCAGAATTGAGGCTTCGTCTTGGTGGATTTTTCCTTTGATGAAAATGAAGTGTCCTTCCCTGTCTTGTTTGATAGGTTTCGGTTGAAAGTTTATTTTATCGCATACTAGAATGGCAACAACAACTTGTTTCTTGGGATCATTTGCTTGGAAAACTATTTTCTAGCCTTTTATTCTGAGGAAGTATATGTCTTTGTCATTGAGGTATGTTTCTTGTATGCAGCAAAATTCTGGATCCTGCTTGAGTATCCAATTTGTTAGCTTATGTCTTTTTACTGGGAAATGAAGTCTGTTAATATTGAGAGATACTGAAGACAGATGACTGTTAGTTCCTGTTATGTTTGTTGTTGGAGGTGGTATTATGTATGTTTGATTCAATCAATATGGGTTTGTTATGAGATAATTATTTTCTTGTTTTTTCCTTTGGTGTAGAAACCCTCCTTCTATTGCAGTTTTCCTTCTAGAATCCTCTGGATTAGTAGATATATACTGCTTAAATTTGGTTTTGTCATGGGATATTTTGGTTTTGTCATGGAATATTTTGGTTTCTCCAACTATGATGATTGAGAATTTTGTAGTCTAGGCTGGCATTTGTAGTCTCGTAGAGTCTGCATGACATCTGTCCAGGACCTTCTCTCCTGAGAAGTCTGGTGTAATTCTGATAGATCTGCCTTTATATGTTACTTGGCCTTTTCCCCTTACATCTTTTAATATTATTTCTTTGTTCTGTGCATTCAGCATTTTGATTATTATATGGTGGGAGGATTTTATTTTTTGGTCCAATCTATTCAGTGTTCTGTAGTCTTCCTGCATATTTATGGCTATCTATTTCTTTAGGTTAGGGAAGTTTTTTTTTTCTATAATTTCATTGAAAATGTTTTGTGGTCCTTTGAGCTAGGAATCTTCATTTGCTTCTAGTCCTATTATTCTTAGATTTGGTCTTTTCATTGTGTCTTCAGTTTCCTGGTTAGGAGCTTTTTATTCTTTGTATTTCCTCCCATTATCTTCTATGCCTGAGATTCTCTCTTCTATCTCTAGTATTCTGTTGGTGATGCTTGCATCTATAGCTCCTGATCTCTTTTCTACATTTTCCATTTCCAGGGTTGCTTTCATTTGTGATTTCTTTATTGTTTCTATTTCCACTTTTAGGTCTTGGATCACTTTGTTTGATTTACCTGTTTGATTTGTTTTCCTGTATTTCTTTAAAGGATTTATTTGTTTTCTCTTTAAGGGCTTCTACTTGTTTTACTTTTTCCCTGTATTTCTTTCAGTGAATTATTTATATCCTCCTTAAAGGTCTCTATTATGTTCATGAGATAAGATTTTAAGTCAGCACCATGTTTTTCAGGTGTGTTGGAGTATCCAGGACTTAATGTGGTAGAGAACTATGTTCTGCTGTTGCCAAAGTATATTGGTTTCCATTGCTTATGTTCTTGCACTTGCCTCTTGCCATCTGGTTATCTCTGGGGTTAACTGAACTGGGTGTCTCTGTCTGTAGCCTGCCTCTTGTGTCCCTGGCTGTAGCAGGTCTCTTGGGAGACCTGTAGACTGTGGGGTGTTGAAAGGGGCAGACAGGCAGATCTTCCCTGGAGGATGTGTACCAGAAGGGAGACGGGGTTCAAGTCGGGGGGAGGGGTCCCACATCTTCTGGTCTCCCTTGGAGTCCCAGCTGTTGTAGTTATTTGGGTGGGTGTTTTACATGTTACCCTGAATGCTACAGTTCTCCCAGGAGACCTGCAGACTGTGGCACGTTGAGAGGAGCAGATACACCGATCTGTCCCAGTAGATGAGCAGATCAGAAAGAGCATGCCTATATGTTTGATAGAGGGTTAGTATCTAAAATATCAATAAAGAACTCAAAAATTTATTAAAAAATAAACAATTTTTAAAACGAGGTATGGGACTAAATGGAGTCCTTGAAAAATGAACAACAAATAGTTGAGAGGTTTTTTATTTTTTTTTTAATGTTTAGCATCCTTAGCCGCTCAGAAAATGCCAATGAAAACAGATAAGACTCAGAACAAAGTCTTACCAAGAATTATGCATCTGGAGACGTCTCATTTTATCCATGTCCACGTCAAAAACTGAGGCAAAGGGAGTTTAATACTCACAGGTCATATGGCTGATAAAGTAGTTGGTATATTTTAAACAAATATATTCAAGGTAAAGCTATAAATACTTTCTTAACATGAGTTGATGTAATTTTAAAATTAATTCTCCCCTCTGCGTTGCAATGGTACAACCCCAATCTGTTTCTCAACTTGGCACAAATGCTCCTTGGAAACCAAATTGTGTGCCAGGATGCAGAACTCCAACTGAGACGCAGGACCCTAGTACTGAGCACAGCTTGCCCATGTAACTCCGAGTGCTCTTACAGAATGACTCCCACCTTAGACATATTATCCTAGGTTATACTTTCTAGATGTTATTAACTACTATCTTTCTAAATTTAAGAAACCCACTTTGGTATTTTTTGTCTTATTGTCCTTCTACTTCTGAATAGAATATTCGATCTGAATCAGGTCTTTTTATTTAAAATATTTTTAATATAATATATTTTGGTCATAATTTACTTTCTCCCAACTTCTTCTACATCTTTCCCCATGCATCTACTTACCCAGCTTCTTATTCTATCTATCATCTGGCTACCTCTCTCTCTCTCTCTCTCTCTCTCTCTCTCTCTCTCTCCCTCCCTCCCTCTCTCTCTCTCTCTCTCTCTCTCTCTCTCTCTCTCTCTCTCTCTTTCTCTAAAACAAAACAAAGTGATAGAAAGCCAATAAGACAAAAAAAAACCAAAATAAAACAAAAAGACAAGAAAATATGGTGTTCATTTTATAATTCCTTTTTAAGTATAGTTTCAATATTTTATTAAAGTAACACTTTAAGATATATTAAACAAATAAAACTCTGCACATTAACAATGCACATTGTGGTGATATTGAATCAAGATAAATAATACATCTGTCACCTAGCATATGTTTGAAAGGTGAGCATCTTTATATGACCTCAGAAATTTTCATGGAAGAAATACATTATTAAGTACAGTCACAATGCCATGCATGTAATATACAAACCCTTTGCCCTGTACCACCAAGCAGTGCTCAGCCTCTGTTTCTATGAGTTCAAAAGGTGAAGCATGTAAGTAAGAGCAGGAAACAGTGTCTGTACGCCTGGCTGAGTTTACTCAGTATAGTGCTCTCCTGGTTTAGCTATATTGTTGTAGTGATAATCTTTATATTTTTATGTTTTAAATTATGTTTGTGTTCATTCATCTATTCATAGGCACCTATATCTTGATTATAGTGAATAGTGGTTGATCAAACCCTGTCATAAAATTAAGAGAAGCACTAAGAAGCCCAAACTTTACTAAAAATTATAATCATATATATACATGTGTGTTATATAAATTATATATATATATATATTGAATATATGCCAGCATTAAAGAAAGTAGCACTGATATGCTGATATGCTCAACAGAAACCCTGACCTTTTCTTGTGTGCATGTTGCAGGTTAATGGTGGCATTCAGTGCATGGCCATTCGTCACTTTGGTGAACTGCTTATGGATATGAATCAATACAACTGGATGCTGCATCATATAGTCCTAGGAAGCCTCGTGCCCTTGATCCTGTTTTTGGAGTCAAAGGAAACAAGAATTGTGAATGTAAAAACCTTGATATTGTGTCTCTTCATGTAAAGTACCACTGTGTTTTATGTAACAGCGAATCAAACGTCACTGATCTTTTCTGTCTCTCAGGCTTGTAGATATACACTGACTATCTGTACTACACAGCTGAAGTGGTCAACAGCACATCTTCTCAAAGAGGAAACTTACAATTTTGAGTCAGTGGTTCTTGATGTCTGCAACAACCTTGTAAGTGGCCCTCTGCTTTAATTGTCATCAGAGGTGTTAGCACAACCTTAAAGTTACACAAATGATGAGCGATGGCAAAAAGGAAGATCTTGTAGAAAGAATGTCAATTAAAATATAATAATACTTAAAATTACTGTAAGGGGTATCCAGTCACAGGGTAGGAACTGCTGTTTTAGATGAAAGAAAAAGAATTTCACACCCTTAACATTGACCATTCATTCTATTTTCTTCCTCCTATTTTGAGTCATGAATGTGTATAAACTTGAATAGACACCTCACATCACCAAAGGAAAAGCTGGAATTATTTGTCATGATTTCCTGAGCTGGTCCTTTGAAACATGGTATGAACGGGGGGGGGGGGGGTAAAGTGAGACTAAGAGGATGCTAACACAGATTAGAAACACAAACATGGGTTAGAAACACAACACTGGTTTCAGAATAATATCTCAAACAGACTAATCCTAGTCACCAACGAGAACCATGCAATTCATACAAAAATTCTTCATTGTAAATTGGTCTTAATTTCATACTAGTAATTAAGGAATTAAGGTCCCTTGCCTTGACACTTCTCTAGAGGAAGTGGATATGTTTTATCAAATTAAGAGTTTATTTTCCTTTTTTATTCTCAGCTTTCTTCTTATGAAGGTTACATTACAGACTTAATATCTGATACCTTAGGGTTCCTGGGGAGCTCTCGAGCCTTTCTGAAGAAAGGAGCCATTATATTAGTAGGTAAATAATTTTAATTATTCATTATTTGCCTTTGAACGTACAACATAGTATTCAATTCAGAAGTACTCATTGAAACATTTATAAATCTTTATGATTGAATTCCTGTCATGATAAATAGGATGAAGAGAGGTTAATAAGTGTAATTAACTTAGAATTCTATTTTACAACTCAAAGTATATATATATATATATATATATATATATATATATATATATCTACTGCTTAAAATCACTATCTAAAGAACAAGAATAATTTAAAACTTCATGAAAAATCATGTTTTATACAACCTGAACACCTGTAAGTACAAACTACAACAAATAAGGTCAATGATGTTTAAGAATAAAATGTATATGGGCAAGCCCAGGAAGACACTACAAAAGGAAAAGGCAACTAAAGCTTTTGACCTTGGACAGATCTGACCAACAGTAGTGGTGGTTTTGCTAATGGCGATGAAGATGAAATTAATAACCTTATAGTTTAGGATTTCCAGTTTTGGTGCAAACTGAACTGTGATGAGCATTAGGGATTCTGATTTGTGATGCTCCCAGAGAAGAAAGGGGAGGGGAGTAAGAGGGTGAGGATGGGAGACAGAAAGAAGAAGAAAAAGGAGGAGAAAGACAGAGCCAGATACCAGCACAGACAGAGCCAGATTCTATAACTTTGTTTCAAACCAATACAATCTCCTGAATAGCCTGGGGCCGTCCATCTCTGTGTTACAACTTGGAACTCTCAATAAATAACTTCTTCACAAAAGGGCAGCAATATTTTTCTGTAGAGGTAATTCAAGGGGAAATAAAGAAAAATAGAAGATATTTTCACCAAATTGATGAGACTCACAGTAAATAATTCTGCAAATCTAAAACCTCAAAATAAAGATTGAGCTTAACTACAAATATACAGGATACATCTGATGAGATAAGGTAAAGCCCATGGAAATAGGGCTTTGTAGCTCAGGGACGGGTGTGAGGAAAGACACGTAAGCATCACAGAAAAGGAAAACAACTGTAATCAGAAAATAAGGAAATCTAGAGTTAGTAGTGATAATTCAATAATCAACAAGAATGAAAGTCATTTAAGAGAGGTGAGCCAATTTCAACAAGAATGAAGGTCATACAGGAGGGATTAGTGTCCAGACTACTGTGATGCTTTAGGATATACATTGATGTGAGTGTGTGTGTGTGTGTGTGTGTGTGTGTGTGTGTGTGTGTGTGTGTGTGTGTATGCTTACAATGAAATTTAAATCTCATAAATCTTATACAACAATCCTGGTTCTATATATTAAAAGACAAACCAGTAACCCAATAGGAAATATATGAGAAGAAATTATTTGCTTATATGGGCTAAAGAAAGAAGGGAAGAAAATGATGCAGGAAGAAGCGGGAGGGAAGGGGAGAGCCAAGAAAGGAGGCAAGGTTAGGAGGAGGAGCTGAAAAAGAGAGAAAGGAAGGGGGAAGAAAAGAAGGGATGGAGGGTTGATAAAGGGAATAAAAGCAAACTTGGAAATCGATGCATAGCACATATGAAGACTACATGTGAACATTGCCAAAGAAAATGACATTTGAACAGTGAGTACAATATAAATTCTATTTTGAGAATGAAGGGATGGAGTTTAAAGTCACAATGATTTTTTAAAAACTTTATACATATATCAACAGTTTGTTTTCAAAGCCAAGACATTGATTCTCTGGTTAATATAATAAAGTCATGGCAGGAACAGTAAAGATTGTAACCCGAAGCATCCCAAGAGACAAGTAACCATGCCAGTTGTCGGCTTAGCTACTGTAATTAAAGTTTGCATGTGATGAACAAACAAAAGAAGGAACAAAAGAATATTCAGAAATAACCTCCAAATTACATGAGGATAGGCCACTTTAACTGATGAAAACACGAAATGTATGGAATATTATTTAAATGTATGGTATATCATATGGAATATATTTTTTTGCTCTGGCATTAAGCAAATTTCATGTTGTCAAATATTCAAAGAGTCAACACTAATACTGAAACCCATAATTAAAAAATACTTGAGTAACATGGAAAATGTACTTGATAATCACAGGGTAAATGAGCTTTCCATGTGAAATTCATAATATAAGCCATAGGAAAAGACTGCCAACTCTGTAAAATCAAAACATTTTTGCAATGAAAACTCTATAAAAGAGGGTGGCGATTCCCACTTCAAAGGGCCAGAAAACATCTTTAACAAAATCAGAGAAGAAAACTTCCCTAACCTAAAGAAAGAGATGGCATAAATATACAAGAAAACTACAGAACACCAAATAGATTGGACCAGAGAAGAAAATCTTCCCACCATAAAATAATCAAAACACTAAATGCACAGAACAAAGAAAGAATATTAAAAGCTGTAAGGGGAAAAGGCCAAGTAACATATAAAGGCAGACATATAAGAATTACACCACACTTCTCACCAGAGATTATGAAAGCCAGAAGATCATGGACAGATGTCATGCAGACCCTAAAAAACCACAGAAGCCAGTTCAGGATACTATACCTGGCAAAACTCTTAATCATCATACATGAAGAAACCAAAATATTCCATGACACAACCAAATTTAAACATTATCTTTCTACTAATGCAGCCCTACAGAGGATACTAGAGGAAAACTCCAACACAAGGAGGGTATCTACACCCAGGAAAACACAAGAAATTAAACATTTCTCGACAGACCCAAAAGAAAAGAAACATACACACACACACACACACACACACACACACACACACACACACACACACAATACCACCTCCAACAAGAAAAATAACAGGAACTAACAATCCTTGGTCTTTATTATCCCTCAACATCAATAAACTCAATTCCCCAATAAAAAGACACAGGATAACAGACTAGATATGCAAATAGGATCCATCATTTTGCTGCATACAAGAAATAACCTCAGTGACAAAGACAAATACTTTTACTCAGAGGAAAAGGCTGTAAAAAAGGTTTTTCAGATAAATGGTCCCCAGAAACAAGCTGTAGTCACCATTCTAATGTCCAATAAAATAGACTTTCAACCCAAAGTTATCAAATGAGATGGGGAAGGACACTTCACATTCAACAAAGGAAAATTCCACCAAGGTGAAGTCTCAATTCTAAAATCCAAATTAAAAACCATAGAAAACAATCTGGTGAAAAATATGAATAACATTAAATTTTTCCAATTAAATGTGACATTTTCACAACTTCATTTAAAGTGGAATGTAAGTTCATGATCTTAAAGCAGAAGCCATTGGTGTTCTGTTCAGGAAATCTTCCCCTGTGCCTATGTGTTCAAGGCTCTTCCCCACTTTCTCTTCTACTACATTCAGTGTATCTGGTTTTATGTGAAGGTCCTTGATCCACTTGGACTTGAGCTTTGTATAAGGAGATAAGTCAATTTGCATTCTTCTACATGCTGACCACCAGTTGAACCAACACCATTTGTTGAAAATGCTGTCTCTTTTCCATTGGATGGTTTTGGCTCCTTTGTCAAACATCAATGGGTTCATTTCTGGGTCTTCAATTCTGTTCCACTGATCTATCTGCCTGTCTCTCTACCAATACCATACAGTTTTTATGACTATTGCTCTGTAATACTGCTTGAGGTCAGGGATGGTGATTCCCCCAGAAGTTCTTTTATTGCTGAGAATAGTTTTTGCTATCCTGGGTTTTTTGTTATTCCAAATGAATTTGCAAATTGCTTTTAATAACTCTATGAAGAATTGAGTTGGAATTTTGATGGCGATTACATTGAATCTGTAAATCGCTTTCAGTAAGATGGCCATTTTTACTATATTTATCCTGCCAATCCATGAGCATAGGAGATCTTTCCATCTTTGAGGTCTTCTCAAATGTCTTCTCCAAGATCTTTCTTCAGAGACTTGAAGTTCTTGTCGGACAAATCTTCACTTGCTTGGTTAGAGCCGCACTGAGGTATTTTATGTTATTTGTGACTATTGTGAAGAGTGTTTTTTCCCTAATTTATTTCCCAGCCTGTTTTGAGTAGAGAAAAGCTACTGATTTGTTTGAGTTAATTTTATATCCACCCACTTTCCTGAAGTTATTTATCAGGTTTAGGAATTCTCTGGTGGAATTTTTGGGGTCATTTAGGTATACTATCATATCATCTGCAAATAGTGATATTTTTACTTCTTTCTTTCCAATTTGTATCCCCCATCACTTACCCTCTCCCTCAGATCTACTCCTCCTCCTTTCCCTTCAGCAAAGGGCAGGCCTTGTTGCTTCAGTCTTTGCGAGCCCTTGTATAAGCTCTGGTTAGTTGACTCTGTGGGCCATTTTATTCATATGTCCTTGACCCCTCAGGCTGTTACAACCCTCTTTCATCCTCCTCTGTGGGATTACCTGAGCTCCACCTAGTGTTTTGCTGTGAGTCTCTATGTCTGCTCCCATCAACTGATGGATGAAGCTTCTCTGATGATGATTATGCTAGGCTCTGGACTACCTAGGAATCATTTGGTTTACTTTTTCTGGTCATATTTGGTTCTATGTAAAGTCTCTGGGCTATCCAGACACTGGTTCCTGGCCTACCAGGCAGTGCTAGTCATGGGCTTCCTCTTATGGCATGGGCCTCAAGTTGAATCTCATTGGTTGTCCATACCCACAAGTTCTCTGCCACCTTAACCCTTGCACATCTTGCAGGCAGGACAAATTGTAGGGGAAGGTTTGGTGGCTGGGCTGGTGTCCCAGTCCCTCCACTGGAAGCCTTGCCTATTTACAAAAGATGAACAGTTCAGGTTCTGTATCCCCAGTACTAGGAGTAACCCTCTTTAGGGTAACCCTCACAGATTTCTAGGGGTTTACATTGCACTAGGTTTCTATCTTGCCCTGAAATGCACCCCCCAACCAGTGCCAGTCATTTCTCCCAGTACTCTCTCCCTTCCAACTCCAACCTGATCCCACCTGTTCTAATCCCCATCATCCCCCAGGCAACCAACAAAAGCTACTCTCTTTCCTGTTTCCCAAGGAGATCCATGCAACCTCACTGAGTCATCACTTAGTCGTTCTGGCTCTGTGGGATTGTAGCCTAGTTACTTTGCAGCTAATGTCCACTTATAATTAAGTACATAACCACGTTCAGCTGGGTTACCTTACTCAGGATTATTTTTTTCAAGTTCCATCCAAATTTTATAGTGTTAACTTTTTTGACACCTGAGTAATACTCCATTGTGTGTCACTTTTTAAATCTCAGAGCATCACTGTCTGTTGCTCTGAATAAAGTTGGTTATTGCATAAGATTTTGGTCCTCAGCTCCATTCTCTCAAATCCCACCATCAACTAGAGCAGTCGATAATAAATAATATATAAACAAAATGAGCCAATGGCCAGGCTGTTTAAAGAAATCTCTACTCTGCATGTAACAATGGAAATGCATGTGTTATTGCAACAGGAAAGAACATGCATACATTTCACAAAGCTATGCTGAATGAAGATAACAGAGCCCCAAATGCATTCTGTGTGAAGGAACATACACATTTGTGTACAAATATGAAGGAACTTGCAAAAGGCTTGTGGAATGCTTGCAGGGCATGCACCCACACGATAGCTAAGGTGTGCTCACACTCTGTAGTCATTCTTTATATACATATTTTAATTTTCATTAAATAATAATTGTTTGAAATCACTAAAATACAGTTTAAGGAAACCCTGAGATCTAGCGAAATAACAAGAGAAATATACTTGATAGTTTATTTTGGTCTAACTTTGCTTATATCTTACATACAGGATATTTGGGGAAATCAGGAGAACATTTACTACTCAGAGATGAAATTGACATTATGATTGAGGGTAAGATTGGAGTTTTTGTATATAAATCCAAATAAATTCACTACTTTGGTTCTAGTTAATTAAGAGTTCTATATAGGGCTGGGGATTTAGCTCAGTGGTAGAGCGCTTACCTAGGAAGCGCAAGGCCCTGGGTTCGGTCCCCAGCTCCGAAAAAAAGAACCAAAAAAAAAAAGAGTTCTATATAAGGCTTATAAGAGAGGGACTAGGTTAAGGGTCATTTTATATATATTTTCTCTCTCTCTATCTCTCTGTCTCTGTTTCAGTCTCCAAATTTATGCCATTTATTGTCTGATCTAATGATCATGCTAGAACCTTGAGAAGTTACTGAAATGTCAAGAGTCATTCACTTACATATCCTGTAATTTTTTTCCTGTAATAACACCATGTAGTTGTTAGGTCACTCTAGTAAATAAAGTAGGCTCATCTCTCGTGGATTTTAGATTCTAGTGGATACTAACATACATTGAACTCAGAGGGAAGAGGAAGAGAAGAATAATGTTATTGCTTCAAATGGCTTAGATCCTGGGCATGGTTCTCTCTTAGCATCTCTCTACTGCCTTATTAGAAAATAGTGGGAAACTAGAGAGATGATTGATCACCAGTTGGAAGCGCTTGTTCTTGCAGAGCACCAAAGTTCAACTACCAACACCAACATAGTAGCTCAAAACCATCCACAACACCATTTCCAGGGAACCCAACACCCTATTTTGGCCTCCTAGGGCACCAGGCACACATGTGCTACATTTATATACACTCAAGCAAACCATTCGTAGACACAAAATAAATAAATCCAGAACAAAAAAAATAAAGAAAATAGCAGGGTATCTTTCTGGTTGTCTCTTCCTCCTCCTCTTCCTCCTCTTCCTCCCCTTTCCTCCTCCTCCTTCTCTCTCTTGTCTCTCTCTCTCTCTCTCTCTCTCTCTCTCTCTATATATATATATATATATATATAAATATAGATATAGATAGATAGAGATATAGATAGGTATAGATATAGATATAGATATAGATAGATAGATAGATAGATAGATAGATAGATAGATAGATAGGTAGATAGATAGATAATCTGAAAACTACCATTATTCAGAGAAATTTCCATAACACTGCTGGAAGTTCATGAGCTCCCACTAACTTTCACATTATACTCATGCAGTCTCCTCCCTTGTCAGTGTCTCCCACCCCGTTCAGTTGCTACATTGTTTCCACTTGACATCATTATCTCTCCTGCATCCATTCAGTCACTCAATCATTCAACACTTCTCACCACCTGCTCAATGCTGAGCACTGTACTTCTCCTTAATTCTTCTTCAGATCTTTGTCTTTTTCCTTTTATCTTATCCTCTTCTTTTCAAAAAGCATCCCTCTTCATTCTATTTCCTTTATCGAAACGATAAAATAATATTGCTCACCCTGTATTCCCAGAAGGATCATTACAAATTCAAGGCTGTTTAACATGTGTATTTTCATTCCAATGATTATAACATGACCTCCTATAGTGGAATACATGTGCTATTTTATTGTATGATAACCTTAATTTTAATCAGTTTCCTATTAATTAATAATCACTTAGACTCATTCCAATGTTTTACATGATTATCACAATACAATATACATGAGTCTTTCCTTACAATACTGAGAACACTTTGCACATATGTTTGCCATAAATTTTGTAACTATTTTTATCTTTATTTTATAGTTAATATTAGTCAAGTAAAGATCAGGATAGGGAAGAGTTACAGGGGAAGAATACAGAGGAAAGTAGCTTGCTAAACTGTGACTGCTTAGACTTAATGTTGCTTGAAGTCATCTAGACGTTGAACTAAAGATCCCTCTGCTGTTACAGTTATTGAGCGGTTGACCCGGGAGGAAGACCCTCTGATCAAGGAGTTGGTAGAAAAAACCCGTAAACTTTTTAAGGAAATGGCCAATCGAATGGCCTCTTCGACCGTCAAACAAACCTTCCGAAAATGGGCTAAGATGTTCCGTACCAAAAAGCTGAAGCTTATTTATGATGCGGCCAATATGATATCCCCCAAAGAGGGCAATACAGAAAGCATTAAAGAAGATAATCTGATAAGGCCCAATTTGGAAAACTCTAAAGAGCTACATAGAGTCATTAATGAAGACAAACTAGTGAAGCCCAATGTGAAGAAATCTGGATATTTTCCTTAAACAGAAGCACTTGTCCCTTGCTTTTTAATAACCTCAGTCTGTGCTTAAATTCTTTTCTGAGGAATATTAAAAGTTATCACTAATCCTTTTAATTTTCTATTAAAATATATAAATCTGAACATTCTACCACCTGTCTGGCAATGAGCAAAGCCCTAAATCATACAACACTGGTAAAGCTGATGTGTACTTTTATGTGTACTTTTATGATGTGTACTTTCTTAGTCAAAGTGGGTGGGCACTGCTGCTGTCTTGTCCTAATATCCTGATTGAAAATATCTCTCAGTACCCTGTCCCCAGTGCTCCATCTTCCTAGTCACAACACTGCCTCCTCTCCACCAAAGACAACCAGGCAAGACCCTGCCCCAAGCCCCTGCCTTCCAAGTCCCCTTAAAGCACACCCAGTAGCCTTAAACTGCACCCCACACCTGGACACTACCTGAAGCACAAGAAAATGACCTTAAACATAATCTCTTCTTTTCTCATTAATTTGTTTACTTATTCACTCACTTTACAATTCAATTTCAGCTCCCCTCACCTACCAATGCCCTCCTTACATGGCCCCTCTTCCTATCCCCTTCCCTTCACCTCTGAGAAGGGGGATGTCCCTCCAGGGAGGCAACCCACCCTGGTACCTGAAGTCACTGCCTGAGTAGATAATCCTTTCCCACTGAGGACAGAGAAGACAGCTCAGTTAGGGGAGCAGGATCTACAGGCAGGCAACAAAGTCAGGGTAAGTCTCCACTACAGCTGATGGGGACCTGCATGAAGACCAAACTTCATATCTGCTACATATGTGTGGATGACCTAGGCCCAGCCCTTGTATGCTCTTTGGTTGGTGGTTCAGTCTCAGAGAGCTCCCATGGGCCCAGGTTAGTTGACTCTGTTGGTTTTCTGGAGTTTTCATCCTCTCCAGGTTCCCCAATTCTTCCCCCCAGTTCTTCCATAGGATTTCCTGAGTTCTGTCTAATGTTTGTCTGTGGATCTCTGCCTGGTTTGGTCAGCTGATGAGTGGAGCCTCTCAGAGAAGTTATTCTCCTGTCTCTGAGTTCAGAATGACAGATATAAATATAACCTGAGGCTCCAAGGTAGTTGAAGGAGGAAGGCAAGCTACAATATAGATCTTCTGAAGACATCAGAGCACATTCTCTCCCACCTGCGGCCAATCGGTAGAGATTTCTACTGCACTCATTTATATTCATTTCACCCACAGCATCTGTGTATCCAGTAACAGATGTAGCTGTCAACAGTGTCTTCACATGTTGCTTCCATGACAGGCTCTGACCAATAATGAGGCATCAGGGTCTCACAGTGTGACCCTGTGAATCTACTACTTGTGTAGACACAGTGAGCGTTGCTTCCTCCATCCACACATAGACCTCCATGGAGACATGGCTGACTGGCACATTCACCAAAGCTGATTTCACAGTGGTCTCCAAGGAACCCAGGTGCATAATCACAGAAGTGAACCCCAAGAGCATCCCGATGCGTGGCACTGTATAGACATGGCTGGGACTCATTTTCATCCATTTTTAACTTATAGTTCATACAAGAATACACTTGAGGACAAACATGTGTGTATCTTTCTATCTTGTAAGCATACAGCTTTATTCATGCAGGGATCAGACAAACATTCATCCATTTCCAAGTCACAATGTCTGCCTTAGAATCCAAGCACACAGAAGCAGGAATAGTCTTTGATTCCATGCTGGTATCCAGTCCCATTGTGGCAAGGGGTTGGAAGTACACTCTTTGAAATCTTTCTCACAAAACCTTCCAGAATTTCCAGCAAGGCAGATACAGATAGGGTGCTCAGGGTCTTCATGGCAGGTACCTCATGTTCCCCCAGTGTTCCCGCTGCAGAAATTAGTGGCAGTTTCACATGTCAGTCCACTGTACCCAGGAGAACATTGCCACAGGTAACCTCTTTCCTCCAAGATATTCATATGAGTGGCAATTCCTTGGAAAGAACTAGAGTAAGGTTCTCATATCTTCACAGTCTTTATCCAAATCATTGGCTATGCTAAGCAACAACTGTTATCTTGTAGAAAGACAGTACCATTGTTTCAGCAAGAATTTAAGAGACATCTAATATTTTTTTTGGAAATGGATCCTGGCTCCTCAAGTCACTGCAGGACTATAGATCCTCTCCCACTGAGAACAGAGAAGAAAGTCTAGTTAAGGGAGCAGGATCCACAGGCAGGCAAGAGAGTCAGGGTAAGTCCCAATACAGTTGTTGGGGACCCCATATGAGGTATACCTACTACATACATGTGGGGGACCTAGGTTCAGCCCTTGTATGCTCTTTGATTGGTAGTTTAGTCTCTGAAAACTCCAAAGGTTCAGGTTAGTTGATTCTGTCCCAACTGGGACCTTCAACTTTTCCACAAGACTCTGAGCTTTGTCTAATGTTTGTCTGTGGGTCTTCCCATCTGTTTTGGTCAGCTGCTGGGTGGAGCCTCTTTGAGAACAATTAAGCTAGGCAATACAAAATGATGGAAGCCTTTAAATAGGAAACAAGTAATCCCCTTAAAGAAAAATAGGAAATTACAATCAAGCGGATGAAGAAAATGAATAAAACTGTTCAAGACATGAAAATGGAAATGGAAGGAATAAAGAAAACACAAACTGAGGAGATGGAAAACCTCGGAAAAAAAACAAGAACTAGAGTTGCAAGTATCATCAACAGAGTACTAGAGACAGAAGAGAGAATCTCATGTATAGAAGATACAATAGAATAAATTGATACATTGGTCAAAGAAAAGAAAATGCTAAATCTAAAAAGTTTCTAACACAAGTATTCATTATGATAGGATATATGAAAGGACCAAACCTAAGAATAATAGGGAAAGAAGAAGAAAATTCCCAGCTTAAAGGCCCAGAAAATACTTTCACCAAGATCATAAAAGAAAAATTTCCTAATAGGAAAAGATGCCTATAGACATACAAGAAGCTTACCAAATAGATTGAACCAAATAGATTGGACCAAGAAAGAAAATCTACCTACCATATAATAATCAAAACACTAAACGCACAGATCAAAGAAAGAATATTAAAAGCTGAAAGGGAAAGATGCCAAGTAAAATATGAAAGTAGACCTATCAGAATGACACCTAACTTCTCAACAGAGACCCTAAAAGCCAGAAGGGGCTGAGCAGATGTCTTGCAGTCCCTAAGAGACCACAGCCATCAGTCCAGTCTAATATACCAAGCAAAATTTTCAATCATAAATGAATAAAACAAGATATTCCATGATAAAACCAAATTAAACTGTCTTACCACAAATCCAGCCCTACAGAGGATAATAGAAGAAAAACTCCAACATAAGGAGAGTAACTACACCCAAGAAAATAAAAGAAATAAAAAATTTCAGCTACATCAAAAACACAGGAAATCTCTCTCTCTCTCTCTCTCTCTCTCTCTCTCTCTCTCTCTCTCTCTCAATACACACACACACACACACACACACACACACACACACACACACACTACCACTACCAACATCAAAATAACAGGAATATAACAATCATTGATCATTTATAAATAATCTGATCTAAATTCTGCAATAAAAAGACAAGTTAACTTAATGGATGCAAAAACAGAATCCATCATTCTGCTGCATATAAGAAACACACCTTAGTAAAGGACTGGGGAAAGATTTTCCAAGCAAACAGATCCAAGAAAGAAGCTGGAGTGGCCACTCTAATATATAAGAAAATAGACTTTCAACCAAAAGTAATCAAAAGAAATGGGGAAGGACACCTCATACTCATTAAAGGAAAAATCCACCAAGATGATGTCTCAATTCTGAACATCTATGCCCCAAATGCAATGGCACTCACATTCATAAAAAATATTACTAAAGCTTAAATTACACATTGAACCCCATACCTTAATAGAGACTTCAACACCTGATTTTCACCAATGGACAGGTCATTGAGACAGAAACTAAGCAGAGAATTAGACTGACAGAAAGTATGAATCAAATAGACATAGCATAACTATAAAACATATTACCCAAACACAAAGGATATACCTTCTTCTCAGCACCTCATGGAACCTTCTCTGAAATTGATCATACACTCAGTCACAAAGCAAACCTCAACAAATACGAGAAGATTTGAAATAACCCCTTTCATCTTATCAGAACTCAATGGATTAGAGATGAACTTAAACAACGGAAGCAACAAAAAGCCTACAAACTCATGGAAACTGAGCAACTCTCTACTCAATGACCAATGGGTCAAAGAAGAAATAAAGAAATTAAAGACTGTCTAGAATTCAATGAAAACAAAGGCACAACATGCCTAAACTTATGAGACACAAAGAAAGCAGTGCTAAGGGGAAAGTTCATACCTCTAAGTGCTTTCCTAAAGAAATTGGAGAGATTTCATACTAGCAACCTAACAGCACTCCTGAAAGCTCTAGAACAAAATGAAGCAAACATGCCCAAGAGGAGTAGATGGCAGTAAATAATCAAACTCAGAGCTGAAATCAACCAATTAGAAACAAAGAAAACAATACAAAGAATCAACGAAAACAAGAGGTGTTTCTTTAAGAAAATCAACAAGATAGACAAACCTTTAGCCAAGTTAACTAGAAAGAGTATCTAAACTAAGAAAATCAGAAATGAAAAGGGGAACATAACAAAAGACACTGAGGCAATCCAAAGAATTATTAGATCTTACTTCAAAAGCCTGTGCTCCACAAAATTGAAAAATCTAAATGAAATGGACAATCTTCTGGATAGATTCCACTGACCAAAGTTAAATTAAGAACAGGTAAACGGCGGCACATATCTTCCTGGTTGCTGCCGCTGCAGAGAGCCCATTGGCAGCACACCACGAGCGAACTTGAGCCTCGGGACCACAGATAAGACCAACTTTTCTGCTGCAAGAAAGCTGCCTGGTGAGCTCGGGACACACAGAGGCAGAATTCCTCTAGGACCGGGCACGTCCTGTGTTTACCGGAAGTCCCACACCCGCAGATCCCGGCCTGCAGCAGCTCTCTGCTCCCAGACCCCGTGAGAGAGAGACCCAACCGCCTGGTCAGGTGGGCACTCCTGAGGCTGCAGAGCGGAAGAGACCACCAACACTGCTCACCCCTGCCCACATCCCTGGCCCAAGAGGAAACTGTATAAGGCCTCTGGGCTCCCGTGGGGGAGGGCCCAGGAGCGGCAGGACCCCTGCCTGAGACACCTCCGGAACCTGAAGGAAATAGACCGGATAAACAGTTCTCTGCACCCAAATCCCGTGGGAGGGAGAGCTAAACCTTCAGAGAGGCAGACAAGCCTGGGAAACCAGAAGAGACTGCTCCCTGCACACACATCTCGGATGCCAGAGGAAAAAGCCAAAGACCATCTGGAACCCTGGTGCACTGAAGCTCCCGGAAGGGGCGGCACATATCTTCCTGGTTGCTGCCGCTGCAGAGAGCCCGTGGGCAGCACCCCACGAGCGATCTTGAGCCTCGGGACCACAGGTAAGACCAACTTTTCTGCTGCAAGAAAGCTGCCTGGTGAGCTTGGGACACACGGTAGCAGAATTCCTCTAGGACCGGGCACATTCTGTGTTTACCGGAAGTCCCACACTCGCAGATCCCGGCCCGAAGCAGCTCTCTGCTCCCAGACCCGGTGAGAGAGAGACCCAACCGCCTGGTCAGGTGGGCACTCCTGAGGCTGCAGAGCGGAAGAGACCACCAACACTGCTCACCTCTGCCCACATCCTTGGCCCAAGAGGAAACTGTATAAGTCCTCTGGGCTCCCGTGGGGGAGGGCCCAGGAGCGGCAGGACCCTGCCTGAGACACCGCCAGAACCTGAAGGAAACAGACCGGATAAACAGTTCTCTGCACCCAAATCCCGTGGGAGGGAGAGCTAAACCTTCAGAGAGGCAGACAAGCCTGGGAAACCAGAAGAGACTGCTCCCTGCACACACATCTTGGACGCCAGAGGAAAAAGCCAAAGACCATCTGGAACCCTGGTGCACTGAAGCTCCCGGAAGGGGCGGCACAGGTCTTCCTGGTTGCTGCCGCTGCAGAGAGCCCGTGGGCAGTACCCCAGGAGCGAACTTGAGCCTCGGGACCACAGGTAAGACCAACTTTTCTGCTGCAAGAAAGCTGCCTGGTGAACTCAAGACACAGGCCCACAGGAACAGCTGAAGACCTGTAGAGAGGAAAAACTACACGCCCGAAAGCAGAACACTCTGTCCCCATAACTGACTGAAAGAGAGGAAAACAGGTCTACAGCACTCCTGACACACAGGCTTATAGGACAGTCTAGCCACTGTCAGAAATAGCAGAACAAAGTAACACTAGAGATAATCTGATGGCGAGAGGCAAGCGCAGGAATCCAAGCAACAGAAACCAAGACTACATGGCATCATCGGAGCCCAATTCTCCCACCAGAACAAACATGGAATATCAAAACACACCAGAAAAGCAAGATCTAGTTTCAAAATCATATTTGATCATGATGCTGGAGGACTTCAAGAAAGACGTGAAGAACTCCCTTAGGGCAACACAGGAAAACATTAATAAACAAGTAGAAGCCTACAGAGAGGAATCACAAAAATCCCTGAAAGAATCACAAAAATCCCTGAAAGAATCACAAAAATCCCTGAAAGAATTCCAGGAAAACACAATCAAACAGTTGAAGGAATTAAAAATGGAAATAGAAGCAATCAAGAAAGAACACATGGAAACAACCCTGGATATAGAAAACCAAAAGAAGAGACAAGGAGCTGTAGATACAAGCTTCACCAACAGAATACAAGAGATGGAAGAGAGAATCTCAGGAGCAGAAGATTCCATAGAAATCATTGACTCAACTGTCAAAGATAATGTAAAGCGGAAAAAGCTACTGGTCCAAAACATACAGGAAATCCAGGACTCAATGAGAAGATCAAACCTAAGGATAATAGGTATAGAAGAGAGTGAAGACTCCCAGCTCAAAGGACCAGTAAATATCTTCAACAAATCATAGAAGAAAACTTCCCTAACCTAAAAAAAGAGATACCCATAGACATACAAGAAGCCTACAGAACTCCAAATAGATTGGACCAGAAAAGAAACATCTCCCGTCACATAATTGTCAAAACACCAAACGCACAAAATAAAGAAAAAATATTAAAAGCAGTAAGGGAAAAAGATCAAGTAACATATAAAGGCAGAATCACACCAGACTTCTCGCCAGAAACAATGAAGGCCAGAAGATCCTGGACTGATATCATACAGACCCTAAGAGAACACAAATGCCAGCCCAGGTTACTGTATCCTGCAAAACTCTCAATTAACATTGAAGGAGAAACCAAGATATTCCATGACAAAACCAAATTTACACAATATCTTTCTACAAATCCAGCACTACAAAGGATAATAAATGGTAAAGCCCAACATAAGGAGGCAAGCTATACCCTAGAAGAAGTAAGAAACTAATCGTCTTGGCAACAAAACAAAGAGAATGAAAGCACACAAACATAACCTCACATCCAAATATGAATATAACGGGAAGAAATAATCACTATTCCTTAATATCGCTCAACATCAGTGGCCTCAACTCCCCAATAAAAAGAAATAGATTAACAAACTGGATACGCAACGAGGACCCTGCATTCTCCTGCCTACAAGAAACACACCTCAGAGACAAAGACAGACACTACCTCAGAGTGAAAGGCTGGAAAACAACTTTCCAAGCAAATGGTCAGAAGAAGCAAGCTGGAGTAGCCATTCTAATATCAAATAAAATCAATTTTCAACTAAAAGTCATCAAAAAAGATGAGGAAGGACACTTCATATTCATCAAAGGAAAAATCCACCAAGATGAACTCTCAATCCTAAATATCTATGCCCCAAATACAAGGGCACCTACATACGTAAAAGAAACCTTACTAAAGCTCAAAACACACATTGCACCTCACACAATAATAGTGGGAGATTTCAACACCCCACTCTCATCAATGGACAGATCATGGAAACAGAAATTAAACAGTGATGTCGACAGACTAAGAGAAGTCATGAGCCAAATGGACTTAACGGATATTTATAGAACATTCTATCCTAAAGCAAAAGGATATACGTTCTTCTCAGATCCTCATGGTACTTTCTCCAAAACTGACCATATAATTGGTCAAAAAACGGGCCTCAACAGGTACAGAAAGATAGAAATAATCCCATGCGTGCTATCGGACCACCACGGCCTAAAACTGGCCTTCAATAACAATAAGGGAAGAATGCCCACATATACGTGGAAATTGAACAATGCTCTACTCAATAATAACCTGGTCAAGGAAGAAATAAAGAAAGAAATTTAAAACTTTTTAGGGGCTAGAGAGATGGCTCAGTGGTTAAGAGCACTGACTGCTCTTCCAGAGGTCCTGAGTTCAATTCCCAGCAACCACATGGTGGTTCACAACCATCTGTAATGAGATCTGATGCCCTCTTCTGGTGTGTATGACAGCTACAGTGTATTTATATGAATAATTAATAAAATTAAAAAAACTTTTTAGAATTTAATGAAAATGAAGGTACAACATACCCAAATTTATGGGACACAATGAAAGCTGTGCTAAGAAACTCATAGCGCTGAGTGCCTGCAGAAAGAAACAGGAAAGAGCATATGTCAGCAGCTTGACAGCACACAAAAAGCTCTAGAACAAAAAGAAGCAAATACACCCAGGAGGAGTAGAAGGCAGGAAATAATCAAACTCAGAGCTGAAATCAACCAAGTAGAAACAAAAAGGACCATAGAAAGAATCAACAGAACCAAAAGTTGGTTCTTTGAGAAAATCAACAAGATAGATAAACCCTTAGCCAGACTAACGAGAGGACACAGAGAGTGCGTCCAAATTAACAAAATCAGAAATGAAAAGGGAGACATAACTACAGATTCAGAGGAAATTCAAAAAATCATCAGATCTTACTACAAAAGCCTATGTTCAACAAAACTTGAAAATCTTCAGGAAATGGACAATTTTCTAGACAGATACCAGGTATCGAAGTTAAATCAGGAACAGATAAACCAGTTAAACAACCCCATAACTCCTAAGGAAATAGAAGCAGTCATTAAAGGTCTCCCAACCAAAAAGAGCCCAGGTCCAGATGGGTTTAGTGCAGAATTCTATCAAACCTTCATGGAAGACCTCATACCAATATTATCCAAACTATTCCACAAAATTGAAACAGATGGATAACTACCGAATACCTTCTACGAAGCCACAATTACTCTTATACCTAAACCACACAAAGACACAACAAAGAAAGAAATCTTCAGACCAATTTCCCTTATGAATATCGACGCAAAAATACTCAATAAAATTCTGGCAAACCAAGTCCAAGAGCACATCAAAACAATCATCCACCATGATCAAGTAGGCTTCATCCCAGCCATGCAGGGATGGTTTAATATACGGAAAACCATCAACGTGATCCATTATATAAACAAACTGAAAGAACAGAACCACATGATCATTTCATTAGATGCTGAGAAAGCATTTGACAAAATTCAACACCCCTTCATGATAAAAGTCCTGGAGAGAATAGGAATTCAAGGCCCATACCTAAACATAGTAAAAGCCATATACAGCAAACCAGTTGCTAACATTAAACAAAATGGACAGAAACTTGAAGCAATCCCACTAAAATCAGGGACTAGACAAGGCTGCCCACTCTCTCCCTACTTATTCAATATAGTTCTTGAAGTTCTAGCCAGAGCAATCAGACAACAAAAGGAGATCAAGGGGATACAGATCAGAAAAGAAGAGGTCAAAATATCACTATTTGCAGATGATATGATAGTATATTTAAGTGATCCCAAAAGTTCCACGAGAGAACTACTAAAGCTGATAAACAACTACAGCAAAGTGGCTGGGTATAAAATTAACTCAAATAAATCAGTTGTCTTCCTCTATACAAAAGAGAAACAAGCCGAGAAAGAAATTAGGGAAACGACACCCTTCATAATAGACCCAAATAATATAAAGTACCTCAGTGTGACTTTAACCAAGCAAGTAAAAGATTTGTACAATAAGAACTTCAAGACACTGAGGAAAGAAATTGAAGAAGACCTCAGAAGATCGAAAGATCTCCCATGCTCATGGATTGGCAGGATTAATATAGTAAAAATGGCCATTTTACCAAAAGCGATCTACAGATTCAATGCAATCCCCATCAAAATACCAATCCAATTCTTCAAAGAGTTAGACAGAACAATTTGCAAATTCATCTGGAATAACAAAAAACCCAGGATAGCTAAAACTATCCTCAACAATAAAAGGACTTCAGGGGGAATCACTATCCCTGAACTCAAGCAGTATTACAGAGCAATAGTGATAAAAACTGCATGGTATTGGTACAGAGACAGACAGATAGACCAATGGAATAGAATTGAAGACCCAGAAATGAACCCACACACCTATGGGCACTTGATTTTGACAAAGGAGCCAAAACCATCCAATGGAAAAAAGATAGCTTTTTCAGCAATTGGTGCTGGTTCAACCGGAGGTCAACATGTAGAAGTATGCAGATTGATCCATGCTTATCACCCTGTACAAAGCTTAAGTCCAAGTGGATCAAGGACCTCCACATCAAACCTGATACACTCAAACTAATAGAAGAAAAACTAGGGAAGCATCTGGAACACATGGGCACTGGAAAAAATTTCCTGAACAAAACACCAATGGCTTATGCTCTAAGATCAAGAATCGACAAATGGGATCTCATAAAACTGCAAAGCTTCTGTAAGGCAAAGGACACCGTGGTTAGGACTAATTGGCAACCAACACATTGGGAAAAGATCTTTACCAATCCTACAACAGATAGAGGCCTTATATCCAAAATATACAAAGAACTCAAGAAGTTAGACCGCAGGGAGACAAATAACCCTTTTAAAAAATGGGGTTCAGAGCTAAACAAAGAATTCACAGCTGAGGAATGCCGAATGGCTGAGAAACACCTAAAGAAATGTTCAACATCTTTAGTCATAAGGGGAATGCAAATCAAAACAACCCTGAGATTTCACCTCACACCAGTGAGAATGGCTAAGATCAAAAACTCCGGTGACAGCAGATGCTGGCGAGGATGTGGAGAAAGAGGAACACTCCTCCATTGTTGGTGGGTTGCAGACTGGTACAACCATTCTGGAAATCAGTCTGGAGCTTCCTCAGAAAATTGGACATTGAACTGCCTGAGGATCCAGCTATACCTCTCTTGGGCATATTTCCAAAAGATGCCCCAACATATAAAAAAGACACGTGCTCCACTATGTTCATCTCAGCCTTATTTATAATAGCCAGAAGCTGGAAAGAACCCAGATGCCCTTCAACAGAGGAATGGATACAGAAAATATGGTACATCTACACAATGGAATATTACTCAGCTATCAAAAACAACGGCTTTATGAAATTCGTAGGCAAATGGTTGGAACTGGAAAATATCCTGAGTGAGCTAACCCAAACACAGAAAGACATACATGGTATGCACTCACTGATAAGTGGCTATTAGCCCAAATGCTTGAATTACCCTAGATGCCTAGAACAAATGAAACTCGAGACGGATGATCAAAATGTGAATGCTTCACTCCTTCTCTAAAAGGGGAACAAGAATACCCTTGGCAGGGAAGAGAGAGGCAAAGATTAAAACAGAGACTGAAGGAACTCCCATTCAGAGCCTGCCCCACATGTGGCCCATACATATACAGCCACCCAATTAGACAAGATGGATGAAGCAAAGAAGTGCAGACCGACAGGAGCCGGATGTAGATTGCTCCTGAGAGACACAGCAAGAATACAGCAAATACAGAGGCGAATGCCAGCAGCAAACCACTGAACTGAGAATAGGTCCCCCGTTGAAGGAATCAGAGAAAGAAATGGAAGAGCTTGAAGGGGCTTGAGACCCCATATGTACAACAATGTCAAGCAACCAGAGCTTCCAGGGACTAAGCCACTACCTAAAGACTATACATGGACTGACCCTGGACTCTGACCCCATAGGTAGCAATGAATATCCTAGTAAGAGCACCAGTGGAAGGGGAAGCCCTGGGTCCTGCTAAGACTGAACCCCCAGTGAACTAGACTGTGGGGGGGAGGGTGGCAATGGGGGAGGGTTGGGAGGGGCACACCCATAAGGAAGGGGAGGGGGAGGGGGATGTTTGCCAGGAAACCAGGAAAGGGAATAACACTCAAAATGTATATACGAAATGCTCAAGATAATAATAAAAAAAAAAGAACAGGCAAACAATCTAAATAGTCCTATAAGCCATAAGGAAATAGAAGCAGTCATTAAGAGTCTCCTAACAGCTTCCTGGTTGCTGCCGCTGCAGAGAGCCCGTGGGCAGCACCCCTTGAGCGAACTTGAGCCCAGGGACCACAGGTAAGACCAACTTTTCTGCTGCAAGAAAGCTGCCTGGTGAGCTTGGGACACACGGTAGCAGAATTCCTGTAGAACCGGGCACGTTCTGTGTTTACCGGAAGTCCCACACCCGCGGATCCCGTCCCGCAGCAGCTCTCTGCCCCCGGACCCTGTGAGTGAGACACCCAACCGCCTGGTCAGGTGGGCACTCCTGAGGCTGCAGAGCGGAAGAGACCACCAACACTGCTCACCCCTGCCCACATCCCTGGCCCAAGAGGAAACTGTATAAGGCCTCTGGGTTCCCGTGGGGGAGGGCCCAGGAGCGGCAGGACCCCTGTGCCTGAGACACCACCAGAACCAGAAGGAAACAGACCGGATAAACAATTCCCTGCACCCATATCCCGTGGGAGGTAGAGCTGAACCTTCAGAGAGGCAGACAAGCCTGGGAAACCAGGAGAGACTGCTCTCTGCACACACATCTCGGACGGACGCCAGAGGAAAAAGCCAAAGACCATCTGGAACCCTGGTGCACTGAAGCTCCCGGAAGGGGCGGCACAGGTCTTCCTGGTTGCTGCCGCTGTAGAGAGCCCGTGGGCAGCACCCCAGGAGCGAACTTGAGCCTCGGGACCACAGGTAAGACCAACTTTTCTGCTGCAAGAAAGCTGCCTGGTGAACTAAGACACAGGCCCACAGGAACAGCTGAAGACCTGTAGAGAGGGAAAACTACACGCCCGAAAGCAGAACACTCTGTCCCCATAACAGGCTGAAAGAAAACAGGAAAACAGGTCTACAGCACTCCTGACACACAGGCTTATAGGACAGTCTAGCCACTGTCAGAAATAGCAGAACAAAGTAACACTAGAGATAATCTGATGGCGAGAGGCAAGCACAGGAACCCAAGCAACAGAAACCAAGACTACATGTCACCATCGGAGCCCAATTCTCCCATCAAAACAAACATGGAATATCCAAACACACCAGAAAAGCAAGATCTAGTTCCAAAATCATTTTTGATCATGATGCTGGAGGACTTCAAGAAAGACATGAAGAACTCCCTTAGAGAACAAGTAGAAGCCTACAGAGAGGAATCGCAAAAATGCCTGAAAGAATCGCAAAAATCCCTGAAAGAATTCCAGGAAAACATAAATAAACAAGTAGAAGCCCATAGAGAGGAGACACAAAAATCCCTGAAAGAATTCCAGGAAAACATAAATAAACAAGTAGAAGCCCATAGAGAGGAGACACAAAAATCCCTGAAAGAATTCCAGGAAAACACAATCAAACAGTTGAAGGAATTAAAAATGGAAATAGAAGCAATCAAGAAAGAACACATGGAAACAACCCTGGATATAGAAAACCAAAAGAAGAGAGAAGGAGCTGTAGATACAAGCTTCACCAACAGAATACAAGAGATGGAAGAGAGAATCTCAGGAGCAGAAGATTCCATAGAAATCATTGACTCAACTGTCAAAGATAATGTAAAGCGGAAAAAGCTACTGGTCCAAAACATACAGGAAATCCAGGACTCAATGAGAAGATCAAACCTAAGGATAATAGGTATAGAAGAGAGTGAAGACTCCCAGCTCAAAGGACCAGTAAATATCTTCAACAAAATCATAGAAGAAAACTTCCCTAACCTAAAAAAAGAGATACCCATAGGCATACAAGAAGCCTACAGAACTCCAAATAGATTGGACCAGAAAAGAAACATCTCCCGTCACATAATTATCAAAACACCTAACGCACAAAATAAAGAAAGAATATTAAAAGCAGTAAGGGAAAAAGGTCAAGTAACATATAAAGGGAGACCTATCAGAATCACACCAGACTTCTCGCCAGAAACTATGAAGGCCAGAAGATCCTGGACTGATGTTATACAGACCCTAAGAGAACACAAATGCCAGCCCAGGTTACTGTATCCAGCAAAACTCTCAATTAACATTGAAGGAGAAACCAAGATATTCCATGACAAAACCAAATTTACACAATATCTTTCTACAAATCCAGCACTACAAAGGATAATAAATGGTAAAGCCCAACATAAGGAGGCAAGCTATACCCTAGAAGAAGCAAGAAACTAATCATCTTGGCAACAAAACAAAGAGAATGAAAGCACACAAACATAACCTCACATCCAAATATGAATATAACGGGAAGCAATAATCACTATTCCTTAATATCGCTCAATATCAATGGCATCAACTCCCCAATAAAAAGACATAGATTAACAAACTGGATACACAACGAGGACCCTGCATTCTGCTGCCTACAGGAAACACACCTCAGAGACAAAGACAGACACTACCTCAGAGTGAAAGGCTGGAAAAAAACTTTCCAAGCAAATGGTCAGAAGAAGCAAGCTGGAGTAGCCATTCTAATATCAAATAAAATCAATTTTCAACTAAAAGTCATCAAAAAAGATGAGGAAGGACACTTCATATTCATCAAAGGAAAAATCCACCAAGATGAACTCTCAATCCTAAATATCTATGCCCCAAATACAAGGGCACGTACATACGTAAAAGAAACCTTACTAAAGCTCAAAACACACATTGCACCTCACACAATAATAGTGGGAGATTTCAACACCCCACTCTCATCAATGGACAGATCATGGAAACAGAAATTAAACAGTGATGTCGACAGACTAAGAGAAGTCATGAGCCAAATGGACTTAACGGATATTTATAGAACATTCTATCCTAAAGCAAAAGGATATACCTTCTTCTCAGCTCCTCATGGTACTTTCTCCAAAATTGACCATATAATTGGTCAAAAAACGGGCCTCAACAGGTACAGAAAGATAGAAATAATCCCATGCGTGCTATCGGACCACCACGGCCTAAAACTGGTCTTCAATAACAATAAGGGAAGAATGCCCACATATACGTGGAAATTGATCAATGCTCTACTCAATGATAACCTGGTCAAGGAAGAAATAAAGAAAGAAATTTAAAACTTTTTAGAATTTAATGACAATGAAGATACAACATACCCAAACTTATGGGACACAATGAAAGCTGTGCTAAGAGGAAAACTCATAGCGCTGAGTGCCTGCAGAAAGAAACAGGAAAGAGCATATGTCAGCAGCTTGACAGCACACCTAAAAGCTCTAGAACAAAAAGAAGCAAATACACCCAGGAGGAGTAGAAGGCAGGAAATAATCAAACTCAGAGCTGAAATCAACCAAGTAGAAACAAAAAGGAGCATAGAAAGAATCAACAGAACCAAAAGTTGGTTCTTTGAGAAAATTAACAATATAGATAAACCGTTAGCCAGACTAACGAGAGGACACAGAGAGTGCGTCCAAATTAACAAAATCAGAAATGAAAAGGGAGACATAACTACAGATTCAGAGGAAATTCAAAAAGTCATCAGATCTTACTATAAAAACTTATATTCAACAAAACTTGAAAATCTTCAGGAAATGGACAATTTCCTAGACAGATACCAGGTATCGAAATTAAATCAGGAACAGATAAACCAGTTAAACAACCCCATAACTCCTAAGGAAATAGAAGCAGTCATTAAAGGTCTCCCAACCAAAAAGAGCCCAGGTCCAGACGGGTTTAGTGCAGAATTCTATCAAACCTTCATAGAAGACCTCATACCAATATTATCCAAACTATTCCACAAAATTGAAACAGATGGAGCCCTACCGAATTCCTTCTACGAAGCCACAATTACTCTTATACCTAAACCACACAAAGACACAACAAAGAAAGAGAACTTCAGACCAATTTCCCTTATGAATCCCGAAGCAAAAATACTCAATAAAATTCTGGCAAACCGAATTCAAGAGCACATCAAAACAATCATCCACCATGATCAAGTAGGCTTCATCCCAGGCATGCAGGGATGGTTTAATATACGGAAAACCATCAACGTGATCCATTATATAAACAAACTGAAAGAACAGAACCACATGATCATTTCATTAGATGCTGAGAAAGCATTTGACAAAATTCAATACCCCTTCATGATAAAAGTCCTGGAGAGAATAGGAATTCAAGGCCCATACCTAAACATAGTAAAAGCCATATACAGCAAACCAGTTGCTAACATTAAACAAAATGGACAGAAACTTGAAGCAATCCCACTAAAATCAGGGACTAGACAAGGCTGCCCACTCTCTCCCTACTTATTCAATATAGTTCTTGAAGTTCTAGCCAGAGCAATCAGACAACAAAAGGAGATTAGGGACTACAGATCGGAAAAGAAGAGGTCAAAATATCACTATTTGCAGATGACATGATAGTATATTTAAATGATCCCAAAAGTGCCACCAGAGAACTAGTAAAGCTGATAAACAACTTCAGCAAAGTGGCTGGGTATAAAATTAACTCAAATAAATCAGTTGCCTTCCTCTATACAAAAGAGAAACAAGCCGAGAAAGAAATTAGGGAAACGACACCCTTCATAATAGACCCAAATAATATAAAGTACCTCAGTGTGACTTTAACCAAGCAAGTAAAAGATCTGTACAATAAGAACTTCAAGACACTGAGGAAAGAAATTGAAGAAGACCTCAGAAGATGGAAAGATCTCCCATGCTCATGGATTGGCAGCATTAATTTAGTAAAAATGGCCATTTTACCAAAAGCAATCTACAGATTCAATGCAATCCCCATCAAAATACCAATCCAATTCTTCAAAGAGTTAGACAGAACAATTTGCAAATTCATCTGGAATAACAAAAAACCCAGGATAGCTAAAGCTATCCTCAACAATAAAAGGACTTCAGGGGGAATCACTATCCCTGAACTCAAGCAGTATTACAGAGCAATAGTGATAAAAACTGCATGGTATTGGTACAGAGACAGACAGATAGACCAATGGAATAGAATTGAAGACCCAGAAATGAACCCACACACCTATGGTCACTTGATTTTTGACAAAGGAGCCAAAACCATCCAATGGAAAAAAGATAGCATTTTCAGCAAATGGTGCTGGTTCAACTGGAGGGCAACATGTAGAAGAATGCAGATCGACCTATGCTTATCACCCTGTACAAAGCTTAAGTCCAAGTGGATCAAGGACCTCCACATCAAACCAGACACACTCAAACTAATAGAAGAAAAACTAGGGAAGCATCTGGAACACATGGGCACTGGAAAAAATTTCCTGAACAAAACACCAATGGCTTATGCTCTAAGATCAAGAATCGACAAATGGGATCTCATAAAACTGCAAAGATTCTGTAAGGCAAAGGACACTGTGGTTAGGACAAAACGGCAACCAACAGATTGGGAAAAGATCTTTACCAATCCTACAACAGATAGAGGCCTTATATCCAAAATATACAAGGAACTCAAGAAGTTAGACCGCAGGGAAACAAATAACCCTATTAAAAAATGGGGTTCAGAGCTAAACAAAGAATTCACAGCTGAGGAATGCCGAATGGCTGAGAAACACCTAAAGAAATGTTCAACATCTTTAGTCATAAGGGAAATGCAAATCAAAACAACCCTGAGATTTCACCTCACAACAGTGAGAATGGCTAAGATCAAAAACTCAGGTGACAGCAGATGCTGGCGAGGATGTGGAGAAAGAGGAACACTCCTCCATTGTTGGTGGGATTGCAGACTGGTAAAACCATTCTGGAAATCAGTCTGGAGGTTCCTCAGAAAATTGGACATTGAACTGCCTGAGGATCCAGCTATACCTCTCTTGGGCATATACCCAAAAGATGCCTCAACATATAAAAGAGACACGTGCTCCACTATGTTCATCGCAGCCTTATTTATAATAGCCAGAAGCTGGAAAGAACCCAGATGCCCTTCAACAGAGGAATGGATACAGAAAATGTGGTACATCTACACAATGGAATATTACTCAGCTATCAAAAACAACGAGTTTATGAAATTCGTAGGCAAATGGTTGGAACTGGAAAATATCATCCTGAGTGAGCTAACCCAATCACAGAAAGACATACATGGTATGCACTCATTGATAAGTGGCTATTAGCCCAAATGCTTGAATTACCCTAGATCCCTAGAACAAACGAAACTCAAGACGGATGATCAAAATGTGAATGCTTCACTCCTTCTTTAAATGAGGAAAAAGAATACCCTTGGCAGGGAAGGGAGAGGCAAAGATTAAAACAGAGACTGAAGGAACACCCATTCAGAGCCTGCCCCACATGTGGCCCATACATATACAGCCACCCAATTAGACAAGATGGATGAAGCAAAGAAGTGCAGACCGACAGGAGCCGGATGTAGATCGCTCCTGAGAGACACAGCCAGAATACAGCAAATATAGAGGCGAATGCCAGCAGCAAACCACTGAACTGAGAATAGGTCCCCTATTGAAGGAATCAGAGAAAGAACTGGAAGAGCTTGAAGGGGCTCGAGACCCCAAAAGTACAACAATGCCAAGCAACCAGAGCTTCCAGGGACTAAGCCACTACCTAAAGACTATACATGGACTGACCCTGGACTCTGACCCCATAGGTAGCAATGAATATCCTAGTAAGAGCACCAGTGGAAGGGGAAGCCCTGGGTCCTGCTAAGACTGAACCCACAGTGAACTAGTCTATGGGGGGAGGGCGGCAATGGGGGGAGGGTTGGGAGGGGAACACCCATAAGGAAGGGGAGGGGGGAGGGGGATGTTTGCCCGGAAACCGGGAAAGGGAATAACACTCGAAATGTATATAAGAAATACTCAAGTTAATAAAAAAAAAAAAAAGAAATACTCAAGTTAATAAAAAAAATAAAATAAAATAAAAATAAAAAGAATAAAAATAAAAAAATAAAAAAAAAGAGTCTCCTAACAAAAATAAGCCCAGGATCAGATGGTTTTAGCACAGAATTCTACCATACTTTCAAAAAAAGAATTGGTACCAAATACTCCTTAAATTATCCACAAACTAGAAACAGAAGAAACACTGCCAAATTTATTTTATGAGGCCACAGTCACTCTAATGTTTAACCCACACAAAGAATCAACTACGAAAGAGAATTTTAGACCAAGTTCCCTTATGAACATTGATGTCAAATACTCAATAAAAATACTCACAAACCAAATCCAAGAACAAATCAAAACATCATCTACCATAATCAAGTTTGCTTTATCAGAAATTCAGGAATGGCTCAACATACGAAAATTCATCCATGTAAATCAATGTAATCCACCGAAGAAGAAGAAGAGAAGAAGAAGAAGAAGAAGAAGAAGAAGAAGAAGAAGAGGAAGAGGAAGAGGAAGAGGAAGAGGAAGAGGAAGAGGAAGAGGAAGAGGAAGAGAAGAAGAAGAGGAAGAAGAAGAAGGAAGAAGAAGAAGAAGGAGAAGGAGAAGGAGAAGGAGAAGGAGAAGGAGAAGGAGAAGGAGAAGGAGAAAGAGAAGAAAGAAGGAGAAGAAAGAAGAAGAAAGAAGGAAGAAGGAGAAAGAAGAAGAAGAAGAAGAAGAAGAAGAAGAAGAAGAAGAAGAAGAAGAAGAAGAAGAAGAAGAAGAAGAAGAAGAAGAAGAAGACGAGACGAGGAGGAGGAGGAGGAGGAGGAGGAGGAGGAGGAGGAGGAGGAGGAGGAGGAGGAGGAGGAGGAGGAGGAGGAGGAAAACACATAACCATGTCATCAGCTGCTGAGAAATCTCTTGATAAAGTCCAATACTTCTTATTGATAAAAAGTCTTAGAAATATCAGGGATAGAAGGCACATGCCTAAACACAATAAAAGTAATATACAGCAGGTGATAGCTAACACTAAATTAAATGGAGAGAAACTTAAATCAATCCACTAAAATGAGGAACAAGACAAGAATGCTCTCTCTCTCTCTCTCTCTCTCTCTCTCTCTCTCTCTCTCTCTCTCTCTCTCTCTCTGCCTGTCTCTGTCTCTTCAATATAGTATTTGAAGTTCTAGCTAGAGCAAGAAGACTTCTAATAGAGTTTAAGGGGATATAAATTGGAAATGAAGTAAAAGTATTAGATGATATGATAGTATACTTAAGTGACCCCAAAAATTCTACTAAAGAACTCCTACAGCTGATACACACCTTCAGCAAAATGTCTGGGTATAAAATTAACTTAAAAAATCTGAAGCAGTCCTATTTGCAAACATTATACAGGCTGAGAAGGAAATTAGGGAAACACAACACCCTTTACAATAGCCACAAATAATAACAAAATATCTTGATATAACTCTACCCAAGCAAGTGAAGGACCTGTATGTCAAGAACTTCAAATGTTTGAGGAAAAAAATTGAAGAAGATATCAGAAGATGAAAAGATCTCCCATGCTCATGAATCAGTAGGATTAACATAATGAAAATGGTCATCCAACAAAAAAAATCCACAAATTCAATGCAATTCCCATCAAAGTTCCAAAACAATTCTTTACAGACCTTTAAAGAACAATATTCAACTTCATATAGAAAAAAAGAGAGAATATCTAAAACAATCCTGTATAATAAAAGAACTTCTATTGGTATTATCATCCCTGATCTTGAGATGCACTACAGGAAAATATTAATAAAAAACTGCAGAGTACTTGCATAAAAATAGGACAGGTTGATCAATGGAATCCCATTGAAGATCCAAAAGTAAGTCTATACACCAATGGATACTTGATTTTTGACCAATAAGCTAAATTATACAATGGAAAAAAGAAAGCATCTGCAAAAAAATGGTGCTGTTATAAGTGTATGTCTGCATGTGGATGAATGCAAATAGATCCATATTTATCACCCTGCATAAAACTAAAGTCTGAGTAGTTCAAAGACCTTAACATAAAACTAGATACATTAAATCTGATAGAAGAAAAAGCAGTGGGGAATAATCCTGAACTCATTGGTATAGGAGTCAACATCTTGAACAGAACAACAGTTCAGGCTCCAAGATCAACAATTAATAATGCATCCTCATGAAACTAAAGAGCTTCAGTAAGGCAAAGGACATTGTCAAAACTGCAGCCTACAGAATGGGAAAAGATTTTTACCAACTTTACATCTGACAAAGGACTGGTATCCAAAATATATAAAGAACTGAAGAAACGAGATATCACCAAACCAAATAACCTGATTTTTAAAATGGAGTACAGATTTGAACAGAAAATTCTCAACTGAGGAATCTCTAATGGCCAGGAATCACTTTAAAAATGTTCAGCATCCTTAGTTATCAGAAGATTGTTAATCAAATTTAGACTCTGAGATAAGATTTTTTTTCTTATGCACCTCAGAGTGGCTAATATCAAAAACTCAAGTGACAGCTCATGCCAGCAAGGATGTGGAGTGAAGGGAACTTTCTTCCATTGCTGCTGGGAGCTCAAACTTATATAACCACTTTGGAAATCATTTTATTTTTGCTTTCTCAGGAAATTGGAACCCCAAGACCTAGCTATAGCACTCCTGGGCATATACCCAAAAGGTGTTCCACCATCCCACAAGGACACCTCATTCATTCAAAGAATGAATAAAGAAAATGTGGTACAATTACACAATGAAGTATTAGTCAGCCATTAAAACCAATGACATCATGAAATTTGCAGGCAAATGAATGGAACTAGAAAAGATCATCCTGGTTCTCTGCTCCTCCCTGTTCTAAAGACAGCCTCATAGACAAAATGGTTAATTGAAGGTCATGTGAATAGATTTGGCCATATTGGGCACCTAGTTACCAGGACTAACTTCTGCTCTGCATCTGGCAAAATGGAGATTGTTGCCATCAACGATCCCTTCATTAACCTCAATTTCGTGTTTCAGTATGACTCTACCCATAGCAAATTTAATGCCACAGTCCAGGCTGAGAAGGAGAAGCTTGTCATCAACAGGAAGCCCATTAGCATCTTCCAGGAGGGAGATCCTGCTAATATCAAATGGGGTGATGCTGGTGCTGAGTATGTTGTGGAGTCTACTGGCATCTCCACCATGGAGAAGGCTGGGGCTCACTTGAAGGGTGGGGCCAAAAACATCATCATCTTTACCCCTTGGGCTGATGACCCAATGTTTGTGATGGGCATGAACCATGAGAAATATGACAACTCACTCAAGATTTCAGCAATTCATCCTACACCACCAACTGCTTAGCCCACTGGTCAAGGTCATCCATGACAACTTTGGCATCATGGAAGGGCTCATGAACACAGTCCATGCCATCACTGCCACTCAGAAGACTGTGGATGGCTCCTCTGGAAAGCTGTGGCATGATGGCTATGGGGCTGCCCAGAACATTTACTCTGGCATCCACTGGTGCTGCCAAGGCTGTGGGCCAGGTCATTCCAGAGCTGAATGGGAAGCTCACTGGCATGACTTTCCATGTTCCTACCCCTAATGTATCCTTTGTTGATCTGACATGCCGCCTGGAGAAACCTGCCAAGTATGATAACATCAAGAAGGTGGTGAAGTAGGCATCTTAAAGCCCACTAAAGAACATCCTAGGCTACACTGTGGACCAGGTTACCTCCTGCAGCTTCAAAAGCAACTCCCACTCTTCCACCTTTGAAGATGTGGCTGGCATTGCTCTCAATGACAACTTTGCAAAACTCAGTTCCTGGTATGACAATGAATACAGCTATAGCAATTGGGTAGTGGACCTCATAGCCTACATAGCCTCCAAGGAGTAAGAAACCCTGGACCACCCCAGCAAAGACACTGAGAGCAAGAGAGAGGCCCTCAGTTGTGAGGAGTTCCCATTCCAACTTGGCTCCCAACACTGAGCATCTTCCTCACAATTTCCATCCCAGACTCCCATAATAGGAGGGACTTAGGGAGCCCTCCCTATTCTCTTGAATACCATCAATAAAGTTCACTGCACACATCCCCAAAAAAATAAAATAAAAAAGGTCATCCTGAGTGAGGTAACTCAGACCCAAAAAGACAACCATAGTTCGTACTCACTTGTAAGTGGATATTATTCATAAAGTGTAGGATAGCCCTGCTACGAAGCACAGATCCAAAGAAGCTAAGTAACAAGGAGGGCCCAAGACAGAATGCTTGAATCTCCTAGGGAAGGGGAAAAAGATTAGATGTCAGAGGTAGATGGAGAGAGTACTGGTTGGGAAAGGAATAGGGAAAAGAACAGTAGGGAAAAGTTGGGGGGAATAGAGGGAGAGAGTACTGGGAGAGACAACTGTGTTGGGGGGCGCAGAGTTGCACATAACTAGAACAATGGAAATTTCCAGGAATCTATGACAGGATTCTAGCTAAGATTCTTATCAATGGAGCCTGAACTAGCTATCTCCTAATACCACACAAGACTTCATGAGGAACTGGGACACCAAACCACTCACAAAACCTTAGACTTACAGTTTGTCCTGCCTACAAGATGTACAGGGATAATAGGTGGAGCAGAATTTGAGAGAAGGGCTAACTAATAACTGACCCAGCTTGAGACCCATCTCATGAGAAGGAGCCCACCTCTGACACTATTGATATTCTGCTATACTTACAGACTAGGAACCTAGCATAACTGTCATCAGAGAGGCTTCACCCAGTAACTGGAATGGAAACAGATACAGGGACCCACTCCCAAACATTAAGCAGAGCTTGGGAATCCTGTGGAAAAGGGGAAGAAGGATCAAAGGACCAGAGAGGTCAAAGACACCACAAGAAAACCTATAAAATCAACTAACCTGGGCTCATAGGGACTCATAGAGACTGAACTTCCAAACAAAGAGCACAACTGCCTGTAAGACAGTGAGGGTCCCTGGCCCCATTTGACTTTGATTGGTGACATAAAGTTGCCTTTGGCCAATGACTAGGTAGGAAGCAGCGGCAGGACGTTAGATTTCTAGGACAAGAGAGCAGGAAAGGGAAGGAGTTTCAAGAAAAACCACAAGAAGAATGGGAAACAGATCAGATTCCAGAGAACAGAAGAGAGCCTCCAGCCATGTAAGAGTCAGGGAAGTGGCCCAAGAAGTTATTTCCCTGATTGAGTCTGGGGTAGCAAATGTGGCCCAGCCTTTCAACTGCTTAAAGCATATAAAAATAAGGGTGTGTGTGTGTGTGTGTGTGTGTGTGTGTGTGTGTGTGTCTTTCATTAGTGAATCCAAAACATCTAGAGAGTGGCAAGAACGGAGCACACACCCTGTTGGGAGCTATGCCCTTAAAATCCTCCATTATTGATGTTAATATTATAGTTAGAGTTAAGTAAGATAAAATGGAAAAATGCTAAAATAAAAATACGATGACTATGGTTGGGGATTTGGCTCAGTGGTAGAGCGCTTGCCTAGGAAGCGCAAGGTCCTGGGTTCGGTCCCCAGCCACAGGGAAAAAAAAAACAAAAACAAAAACAAACAAAAAAAATACGATGACTGGGTTCTGGGTTCATTAAGAGGTCAGGACAATGGAAAATCCCCAGAGCCAGCTGCAGAAGGCTAATACAAATCTGGTGGTCAGGATGCCTAATGATATGACAAACTTGTGACCTTTCTGAGAAACCAACATCCTGTTGACATCAGCCAATTGCCTGACTTACAAGAGCACAGTATCCTTGGCTTGCGTAAATACTTCCTGCTTCCTTCCTCCCTCTGTTACCCCTGCTATGGTATAAATTCAGCCTTGGGAAAAATAAAATTTGTCACCTTGATCACACTCCTGTCTTGGTGTCCTTCATGTCTCTTGTCCTCCATTCTCTCCTAGGTGGTCCCCAACCTCCGCTGACTGCCCTGTGGGCCCAGGCAACACCCACTGGAGAGTTTAGAACAGATTAACTTACTACCACTTCAGGATCCCTTTCTCCTAACTGGGCTATGTTATCCAGCCTTAATAGAAAAGATATTCCTAGTCTTACTGCAACTTAATATGGTAATCTGGTCTATACCCATGGGAGGCCTTCCCTCTTCTGAGGAAAAGGGGAGGAGGGATGGATGGGGGGCAGGGTAGGGAATTGAGAGGGACATGGAAGAAAGGAGGAAGAAGCTGTGATCTAGATGTAAAGTAAACAAATAACTAATTTTTTGAAAAATACCCCCCAAAAAGAAAATACTTCTCATCACATTTATCAGATTGTATTAAAATCATTTCCTTCTTCTGTCTTACAAAACTAAAGTTTATTGAACACTACCATCTTACTGTCCATTTTGCTATTTTGATGTGTGCTCTAGGACTCACAGTGCCTGGCACCTGATGTACGAACACCTGAAGAACACTTCCCAGATGAGTTAATGACAATGATAACCTGGTCAAGGAAGAAATAAAGAAAGAAATTAAAGACTTTTTAGAATTTAATGAAAATGAAGGTACAACATACCCAAACTTATGGGACACAATGAAAGCTGTGCTAAGAGGAAAACTCATAGCACTTAGTGCCTGCAGAAAGAAACAGGAAAGAGCATATGTCAGCAGGTTGACAGCACACCTAAAATCTCTAGAACAAAAAGAAGCAAACACACCCAGGAGGAGTAAAAGGCAGAAAATAATCAAACTCAAAGCTGATATCAACCAAGTAGAAACAAAGAGGACCATAGAAAGAATCAACAGAACCAAAAGTTGGTTCTTTGAGAAAATCAACAAGATAGATAAACCCTTAGCCAGACTAATGAGAGGACACAGAGAGTGTGTCCAAATTAACAAAATCAGAAATGAAAAGGGAGACATAACAACAGATTCAGAGGAAATTCAAAAAATCATCAGATCTTACTACAAAAGCCTATATTCAACAAAACTTGAAAATCTGTAGGAAATGTACAATTTCCTAGACATATACCAGGTACCAAAGTTAAATCAGGAACAGATAAACCAGTTAAACAACCCCATAACTCCTAAGGAAATAGAAGCAGTCATTAAAGGTCTCCCAACCAAAAAGAGTCCAGGTCCAGACAGGTTTAGTGCAGAATTCTATCAGACCTTCATAGAAGACCTCATACCAATATTATCCAAACTATTCCACAAAATTGAAACAAATGGAGCACTACCGAATTCCTTCTATGAAGCCACAATTACTCTTATACCTAAACCACGCAAAGACCCAACAAAGAAAGAGAACTTCAGACCAATTTCCCTTAAGAATATCGACGCAAAAATACTCAATAAAATTCTGGCAAACCGAATCCAAGAGCACATCAAAACAATCATCCACCATGATCAAGTAGGCTTCATCCCAGGCATGCAGGGATGGTTTAATATATGGAAAACCATCAACGTGATCCATTATATAAACAAACTGAAAGAACAGAACCACATGATCATTTCATTAGATGCTGAGAAAGCATTTGACAAAATTCAACACCCCTTCATGATAAAAGTCCTGGAAAGAATAGGAATTCAAGGCCCATACCTAAACATAGTAAAAGCCATATACAGCAAACCAGTTGCTAACATTAAACAAAATGGAGAGAAACTTGAAGCAATCCCACTAAAATCAGGGACTAGACAAGGCTGCCCACTCTCTCCCTACTTATTCAATATAGTTCTTGAAGTTCTAGCCAGAGCAATCAGACAACAAAAGGAGGTCAAGGGGATACAGATCGGAAAAGAAGAAGTCAAAATATCACTATTTGCAGATGATATGATAGTATATTTAAGTGATCCCAAAAGTTCCACCAGAGAACTACTAAAGCTGATAGACAACTTCAGCAAAGTGGCTGGGTATAAAATTAACTCAAATAAATCAGTAGCCTTCCTCTACACAAAAGAGAAACAAGCCAAGAAAGAAATTAGGGAAACGACACCCTTCATAATAGACCCATATAATATAAAGTACCTCGGTGTGACTTTAACCAAGCAAGTAAAAGATTTGTACAATAAGAACTTCAAGACTCTGAAGAAAGAAATTGAAGAAGACCTCAGAAGATGGAAAGATCTCCCATGCTCATGGATTGGCAGGATTAATATAGTAAAAATGGCCATTTTACCAAAAGCGATCTACATATTCAATGCAATCCCCATCAAAATACCAATCCAATTCTTCAAAGAGTTAGACAGAACAATTTGCAAATTCATCTGGAATAACAAAAAACCCAGGATAGCTAAAACTATCCTCAACAATAAAAGGACTTCAGGGGGAATCACTATCCCTGAACTCAAGCAGTATTACAGAGCAATAATGATAAAAACTGCATGGTATTGGTACAGAGACAGACAGATAGACAAATGGAACAGAATTGAAGACCCAGAAATGAACCCACACACCTATGGGCACTTGATTTTTGACAAAGGAGCCAAATCCATCCAATGGAAAAAAGATAGCATTTTCAGCAAATGGTGCTGGTTCAACTGGAGGTCAACATGTAGAAGAATGCAGATCGATCCATGCTTATCACCCGGTACAAAGCTTAAGTCCAAGTGGATCAAGGACCTCCACATAAAACCAAATACACTCAAACTAATAGAAGAAAAACTAGGGAAGCATCTGGAACACATGGGCACTGGAAAAAATTTCCTGAACAAAACACCAATGGCTTATGCTCTAAGATCAAGAATCGACAAATGGGGGGCTGGGGATTTAGCTCAGTGGTAGAGCGCTTACCTAGGAAGCGCAAGGCCCTGGGTTCGGTCCCCAGCTCCGAAAAAAAGAACCAAAAAAAAAAAAAAAAAGAATCGACAAATGGGATCTCATAAAACTGCAAAGCTTCTATAAGGCAAAGGACACTGTGGTTAGGACAAAACGGCAACCAACAGATTGGGAAAAGATCTTTACCAATCCTACAACAGATAGAGGCCTTATATCCAAAATATACAAAGAACTCAAGAAGTTAGACCGCAGGGAGACAAACAACCCTATTAAAAAATGGGGTTCAGAGCTAAACAAAGAATTCACAGCTGAGGAATGCCGAATGGCTGAGAAACACCTAAAGAAATGTTCAACATCTTTAGTCATAAAGGAAATGCAAATCAAAACAACCCTGAGATTTCACCCCACAACAGTGAGAATGGCTAAGATCAAAAACTCAGGTGACAGCAGATGCTGGCGAGGATGTGGAGAAAGAGGAACACTCCTCCATTGTTGGTGGGATTGCAGACTGATACAACCATTCTGGAAATCAGTCGGGAGCTTCCTCAGAAAATTGGACATTGAACTGCCTGAGGATCCAGCTATACTTCTCTTGGGCATATACCCAAAAGATGCCCCAACATATAAAAAAGACACATGCTCCACTATGTTCATCGCAGCCTTATTTATAATAGCCAGAAGCTGGAAAGAACCCAGATGCCCTTCAACAGAGGAATGGATACAGAAAATGTGGTACATCTACACAATGGAATATTACTCAGCTATCAAAAACAATGACTTTATGAAATTCGTAGGCAAATGGTTGGAACTGGAAAATATCATCCTGAGTGAGCTAACCCAATCACAGAAAAAACACACATAGTATGCACTCATTGATAAGTGGCTATTAGCCCAAATGCTTGAATTACCCTAGATGCCTAGAACACATGAAACTCAAGACGGATGATCAAAATGTGAATGCTTCACTCCTTCTTTAAAAGGGGAACAAGAATACCCTTGGCAGGGAATTGAGAGGCAAAGATTAAAACAGAGACTGAAGGAACACCCATTCAGAGTCTGCCCCACATGTGGCCCATGCATATACAGTCATCCAATTAGACAAGATGGATGAAGCAAAGAAGTGCAGGCTGACAGGAGCCGGATGTAGATCTCTCCTGAGAGACACAGCCAGAATACAGCAAACACAGAGGCGAATGCCAGCAGCAAACCACTGAACTGAGAATAGGACCCCCGTTGAAGGAATCAGAGAAAGAACTGGAAGAGCTTGAAGGGGCTTGAGACCCCATATGAACAACAATGCCAAGCAACCAGAGCTTCCAGGGACTAAGCCACTACCCAAAGACTATCCATGGACTGACCCTGGACTCTGACCTCATAGGTAGCAATGAATATCCTAGTAAGAGCACCAGTGGAAGGGGAACCCCTAGGTCCTGCTAAGACTGAACCCCCAGTGAACTAGATTGTTGGGGGGAGGGTGACAAGGGGGGAGGATGGGGAGGGGAACGCCCATAAAGAAGGGGAAGGGGGATGTTTGCTCGGAAACCGGGAAAGGGAGTAACACTTGAAATGTATATAAGAAATACTCAAGTTAATAAAAAATAAATAAAGAAAGAAAGAAAGTATTTGTCTTCACACTTTGGTTTATTCTCCACATTCTTGTCCTACTTGGCAGAAGTAAGGAGTGGTTAGGTGAAAGAGAACTGACAGACAGTGTGTGTTAATCATATCTGAGGTATATCACATGCCTCTGACCATCTCTAATGTTTATGGTGATATTTTATGACAAACCATAATATGCTAGGATTACAGAGAAGAATATCTCTGTAAGATTTGTCGAAGGGCCGAGAGCTTGAACCAGGTGGTATTTACTGACAAGCAGTTCTGCTAAACTCCATAGAGCTGTCTGTCTCTTCCCAAACATACTTTTCATATCTGTGACAAATCTCATTCAAAAATCTGAACTGTGGAAATGATTAATGTATTTGACAACCAGGTCTATATTATCTGAACTCTATCTATAAGATACTTACATAATAACATGTTTCTTGAGAGTTTATTTTTAATTATTATAGAATTGAATTTAAATGGGTATCAACAGATGAAAGATAAGGTAAACATGGTATTATCTATAGTTGGAAATTATTAAATACTTAAAAATAAGTGAAATACTAACACATCAACCTGAAAATATTGTCAGTAAGTGATGAGATCATACAGTGTTATGATTTCTTTTTTTTTATTAACTTGAGTATTTCTTATATACATTTCAAGTGTTATTCCCTTTCCCGGTATCCAGGCAAACATCCCCCTCCCCCTTCCCCTTCCTTATGGGTGTTCCCCTCCCAACCCTCCCCCCATTGCCGCCCTCCCCCCACCAGTCTAGTTCACTGGGGGTTCAGTCTTAGCAGGACCCAGGGCTTCCCCTTCCACTGGTGCTCTTACTAGGATATTCATTGCTACCTATGGGGTCAGAGTCCAGGGTCAGTCCATGTATAGTCTTTAGGTAGTGGCTTAGTCCCTGGAAGCTCTGGTTGCTTGGCATTGTTGTACATATGGAGTCTCGAGCCCCTTCAAGCTCTTCCAGTTCTTTCTCTGATTCCTTCAACGGGGGTCCTATTCTCAGTTCAGTGGTTTGCTGCTGGCATTCGCCTCTGTATTTGCTGTATTCTGGCTGTGTCTCTTAGGAGCGATCTACATCCGGCTCCTGTTGGTCTGCACTTCTTTGCTTCATCCATCTTGTCTAATTGGGTGGCTATATATGTATGGGCCACATGTGGGGCAGACTCTGAATGGGTGTTCCTTCAGTCTCTGTTTTGATCTTTGCCTCTCTCTTCCCTGCCAAGGGTATTCTTGTTCCCCTTTTAAAGAAGGAGTGAAGCATTCACATTTTGATCATCCGTCTTGAGGTTCATTTGCTCTAGGCATCTAGGGTAATTCAAGCATTTGGGCTAATAGCCACTTATCAATGAGTGCATACCATGTATGTCTTTCTGTAATTGGGTTAGCTCACTCAGGATGATATTTTCCAGTTCCAACCATTTGCCTACGAATTTCATAAAGTCATTGTTTTTGATAGCTGAGTAATATTCCATTGTGTAGATGTACCACATTTTCTGTATCCATTCCTCTGTTGAAGGGCATCTGGGTTCTTTCCAGCTTCTGGCTATTATAAATAAGGCTGCAATGAACATAGTGGAGCACGTGTCTTTTTTATATGTTGGGGCATCTATTGGGTATATGCCCAAGAGAGGTATAGCTGGATCCTCAGGCAGTTCCATGTCCAATTTTCTGAGGATTCTCCAGACTGATTTCCAGAATGGTTGTACCAGTTTGCAATCCCACCAACAATGGAGGAGTGTTCCTCTTCCTCCACATCCTCGCCAGCATCTGTTGTCCCCTGAGTTTTTGATCTTAGCCATTCTCACTGGTGTGAGGTGAAATCTCAGGGTTGTTTTGATTTGCATTTCCCTTATGACTAAAGATGTTGAACATTTCTTTAGGTGTTTCTCAGCCATTCGGCATTCCTCAGCTGTGAATTCTTTGTTTAGCTCTGAACCCCATTTTTTAATAGGGTTATTTGTTTCCCTGCGGTCTAACTTCTTGAGTTCTTTGTATATTTTGGATATAAGGCCTCTATCTGTTGTAGGATTGGTAAAGATCTTTTCCCAATCTGTTGGTTGCCGTTTTGTCCTAACCACCGTGTCCTTTGCTTTACAGAAGCTTTGTAGTTTTATGAGATCCCATTAGTCGATTCTTGATCTTAGAGCGTAAGCCATTGGTGTTTTGTTTAGGAAATTTTTTCCAGTGCCCATGTGTTCCAGATGCTTCCCTAGTTTTTCTTCTATTAGTTTGAGTGTGTCTGGTTTGATGTGGAGGTCCTTGATCCACTTGGACTTAAGCTTTGTACAGGGTGATAAGGATGGATCGATCTGCATTCTTCTACATGTTGCCCTCCAGTTGAACCAGCACCAGTTGCTGAAAAGGCTATCTTTTTCCATTTGATGGTTTTGGCTCCTTTGTCAAAAATCAAGTGACCATAGGTGTGTGGGTTCATTTCTGGGTCTTCAATTCTATTCCATTGGTCTATCTGTCTGTCTCTGTACCAATACCATGCACTTTTTATCACTATTGCTCTGTAATACTGCTTGAGTTCAGGGATAGTGATTCCCCCTGAAGTCCTTTTATTGTTGAGGATAGCTTTAGCTATCCTGGGTTTTTTGTTATTCCAGATGAATTTGCAAATTGTTCTGTCTAACTCTTTGAAGAATTGGATTGGTATTTTGATGGGGATTGCATTGAATCTGTAGATTGCTTTTGGTAAAATGGCCATTTTTACTATATTAATCCTGCCAATCCATGAGCATGGGAGATCTTTCCATCTTCTGAGGTCTTCTTCAATTTCCTTCTTCAGTGTCTTGTAGTTCTTATTGTACAGATCTTTTACTTGCTTGGTTAAAGTCACACCGAGGTACTTTATATTATTTGGGTCTATTATGAAGGGTGTCGTTTCCCTAATTTCTTTCTCGGCTTGTTTCTCTTTTGTGTAGAGGAAGGCTACTGATTTATTTGAGTTAATTTTATACCCAGCCACTTTGCTGAAGTTGTCTATCAGCTTTAGTAGTTCTCTGGTGGAACTTTTGGGATCACTTAAATACACTATCGTATCATCTGCAAACAGTGATATTTTGACTTCTTCTTTTCCGATCTGTATCCCCTTGACCTCCTTTTGTTGTCTGATTGCTCTGGCTAGAACTTCAAGAAGGAGAGAGTGGGCAGCCTTGTCTAGTCCCTGATTTTAGTGGGATTGCTTCGAGTTTCTCTCCATTTAGTTTAATGTTAGCAACTGGTTTGCTGTATATGGCTTTTACTATGTTCAGGTATGGGCCTTGAATTCCTATTCTCTCCAGGACTTTTATCATGAAGGGGTGTTGAATTTTGTCAAATGCTTTCTCAGCGTCTAATGAAATGATCATGTGGTTTTGTTCTTTCAGTTTGTTTATATAATGGATCACGTTGATGGTTTTCCATATATTAAACCATCCCTGCATGCCTGGGATGAAGCATACTTGGTCATGGTGGATGATTGTTTTGATGTGCTCTTGGATTCGGTTTGCCAGAATTTTATTGAGTATTTTTGCATCGATATTCATAAGGGAAATTGGTCTGAAGTTCTCTTTCTTTGTTGGGTCTTTGTGTGGTTTAGGTATAAGAGTAATTGTGGCTTCGTAGAAGGTATTCGGTAGTGATCCATCGGTTTCAATTTTGTGGAATAGTTTGGATAATATTGGTATGAGGTCTTCTATGAAGGTTTGGTAGAATTCTGCACTAAACCCGTCTGGACCTGGGATCTTTTTGGTTGGGAGACCTTTAATGACTGCTTCTATTTTCTTAGGAGTTTTGGGGTTGTTTAACTGGTTTATCTGTTCCTGATTTAACTTTGGTACCTGGTATCTGTCTAGGAAATTATCCATTTCCTGAAGATTTTCAAGTTTTGTTGAATATAGGTTTTTATAGTAAGATCTGATGATTTTTTGAATTTCCTCTGAATCTGTTGTTATGTCTCCCTTTTCATTTCTGATTTTGTTAATTTGGACGCACTCTCTGTGTCCTCTCGTTAGTCTGGCTAACGGTTTATCTATCTTGTTGATTTTCTCAAAGAACCAACTTTTGGTTCTGTTGATTCTTTCTATGGTCCTTTTTGTTTCTACTTGGTTGATTTCAGCTCTGAGTTTGATTATTTCCTGCCTTCTACTCCTCCTGGGTATATTTGCTTCTTTTTGTTCTAGAGCTTTTAGGTGTGCTGTCAAGCTGCTGACACATGCTCTTTCCTGTTTCTTTCTGCAGGCACTCAGCGCTATGAGTTTTCCTCTTAGCACAGCTTTCATTGTGTCCCATAAGTTTGGGTATGTTGTACCTTCATTTTCATTAAATTCTAAAAAGTTTTTAATTTCTTTCTTTATTTCTTCCTTGACCAGGTTATCATTGAGTAGAGCATTGTTCAATTTCCATGTATATGTGGGCATTCTTCCTTGATTGTTATTGAAGACCAGTTTTAGGCCGTGGTGGTCCGATAGCACGCATGGGATTATTTCTATCTTTCTGTACCTGTTGAGGCCCGTTTTTTGACCAATTATATGGTCAATTTTGGAGAAAGTACCATGAGGAGCTGAGAAGAAGGTATATCCTTTTGCTTTAGGATAGAATGTTCTATAAATATCCATTAAGTCCATTTGGCTCATGACTTCTCTTAGTCTGTCTACATCTCTGTTCAATTTCTGTTTCCATGATCTGTCTATTGATGAGAGTGGGGTGTTGAAATCTCCCACTATTATTGTGTGAGGTGCAATGTGTGTTTTGAGCTTTAGTAAGGTTTCTTTTATGTATGTAGGTGCCCTTGTATTTGGGGCATAGATATTTAGGATTGAGAGTTCATCTTGGTGGATTTTTCCTTTGATGAATATGAAGTGTCCTTCCTTATCTTTTTTGATGACTTTTAATTGAAAATTGATTTTATTTGATATTAGAATGGCTACTCCAGCTTGCTTCTTCTGACCATTTGCTTGGAAAATTGTTTTCCAGCCTTTCACTCTGATGTAATTTCTGTCTTTGTCTCTGAGGTGTGTTTCCTGTAGGCAGCAGAATGCAGGGTCCTCGTTGCGTATCCAGTTTGTTAATCTATGTCTTTTTATTGGGGAGTTGAGGCCATTGATGTTGAGAGATATTAAGGAATAGTGATTATTGCTTCCTGTTATATTCATATTTGGATGTGAGGTTATGTTTGTGTGCTTTCATTCTCTTTGTTTTGTTGCCAAGACGATTAGTTTCTTGCTTCTTCTAGGTTATAGCTTGCCTCCTTATGTTGGGCTTTACCATTTATTATCCTTTGTAGTGCTGGATTTGTAGAAAGATATTGTGTAAATTTGGTTTTGTCATGGAATATCTTGGTTTCTCCATCTATGTTAATTGAGATTTTTGCAGGATACAGTAACCTGGGCTGGCATTTGTGTTCTCTTAGGGTCTGTATGACATCAGTCCAGGATCTTCTGGCCTTCATAGTTTCTGGCGAGAAGTCTGGTGTGATTCTGATAGGTCTGCCTTTATATGTTACTTGACCTTTTTCCCTTACTGCTTTTAATATTTTTTCTTTATTTTGTGTGTTTGGTGTTTTGACAATTATGTGACAGGAGGTGTTTCTTTTCTGTTCCAATCTATTTGGAGTTCTGTAGGCTTCTTGTATGTCTATGGGTATCTCTTTTTTTAGGTTAGGGAAGTTTTCTTCTATGATTTTGTTGAAGATATTTACTGGTCCTTTGAGCTGGGAGTCTTCACTCTCTCCTATACCTATTATCCTTAGGTTTGATCTTCTCATTGAGTCCTTGATTTCCTGTATATTTTGTACCAGTAGCTTTTTCCGCTTTACATTATCTTTGACAGTTGAGTCAATGATTTCTATGGAATCTTCTGCTCCTGAGATTCTCTCTTCCATCTCTTGTATTCTGTTGGTGAAGCTTGTATCTACAGCTCCTTGTCTCTTCTTTTGGTTTTCTATATCCAGGGTTGTTTCCATGTGTTCTCTCTTGATTGCTTCTATTTCCATTTTTAATTCCTTCAACTGTTTGATTGTGTTTTCCTGGAATTCTTTCAGGCATTTTTGCGATTCCTCTCTGTAGGCTTCTACTTGTTTATTAATGTTTTCCTGTGTTTCCCTAAAGTAGTTCTTCACATCTTTCTTGAAGTCCTCCAGCATCATGATCAAATATGATTTTGAAACTAGATCTTGCTTTTCTGGTGTGTTTGGATATTCCATGTTTGTTTTGGTGGGAGAATTGGGCTCCGATGATGCCAAGTAGTCTTGGTTTCTGTTGCTTGGGTTCCTGTGCTTGCCTCTCGCCATCAGATTATCTCTAGTGTTACTTTGTTCTGCTATTTCTGACAGTGGCTAGACTGTCCTATAAGCCTGTGTGTCAGGAGTGCTGTAGACCTGTTTTCCTGTTTTCTTTCAGCCAGTTATGGGAACAGAGTGTTCTGCTTTCGGGCGTGTAGTTTTTCCTCTCTACAGGTCTTCAGCTGTTCCTGTGGGCCTGTGTCTTGAGTTCACCAGGCAGCTTTCTTGCAGCAGAAAAGTTGGTCTTACCTGTGGTCCCGAGGCTCAAGTTCACTCGTAGGGTGCTGCCCATGGGCTCTCTGCGGCGGCAACAACCAGGAATACCTGTGCCGCCTCTTCCGGGAGCTTTAGTGCACCAGGGTTCCAGATGGCCTTTGGTGTTTTCCTCTGGCGTCCGAGATGTATGTACAGAGATCAGTCTCTTCTGGTTTCCCAGGCTTGTCTGCCTCTCTGAAGGTTTAGCTCTCCCTCCTACGGGATTTGGGTGCAGAGAACTGTTTATCCGGTCTGTTTCCTTCAGGGTCCGGCGGTGTCTCTGGCAGGGGTCCTGCCGCTCCTGGGCCCTCCCCCAAGGGAGCCCAGAGGCCTTATACGGTTTCCTCTTGGGCCAGGGATGTGGGCAGGGGTGAGCAGTGTTGGTGGTCTCTTCCGCTCTGCAGCCTCAGGAGTGCCCACCTGACCAGGCGGTTGGGTCTCTCTCTCACAGGGTCTGGGAGCAGAGAGCTGCTGCGGGCCGGGATCCGAGGGTGTGGGACTTCCGGTAAACACAGAACGTGCCCGGTCCTAGAGGAATTCTGCTTCCGTGTGTCCCAAGCTCACCAGGCAGCTTTCTTGCAGCAGAAAAGTTGGTCTTACCTGTGGTCCCGAGGCTCAAGTTCGCTCGTGGGGTGTTGCCCACGGGCTCTCTGCAGCAGCAGCAACCAGGATTTCTTATACATGAAATATCCTTAACATTTAAACTTGCAATACATTCCCATGAAATACCAATAGAAAGTATGTTAGTGGGGGCCAGGAATTATGGAAGGAATTATGCAAGGAGGAAAATAGGAATAAGGGCTGATGGGAAATTGCCTCTGGGGGAGATGAAAACACCCTGTAACTAGACAGAGATGGTCATCATGCAACATTCTAAATGCACTAAATCCTATGTAGATTCCAAAATGATTGACTTTGTGTTGTAGGAATCTCAACATCAACTTCTTAAAGAGTGATAGAACATGGGCCCACTCTGGCTGAGTCATGGGAATTCTGACCCTACAAGACCTCCTGACTAAGCCAAAACTGGGTGAGAGTTGCTTCAGTCTCTTCAGGAATATGCTCCATTCCCTTCCTCTCAGGGGTGGTCATGGTCCAAGAGGACTCTCACTGAAGCCCTTTGTATGTGAACTTATGCGACCTTAGACAAAAGGGTAAACATTTTAGTCAGATCTTCTCTGCTCATAGTATCCTTACAATGTTTCAGGAAGATCAGTATATATATAATGACATCAGTATAAAGGTTAATGAGAATGGAAAACCCTAAATCCACAAACACCTCCTTTCCCAGGCTATGGGCATACTACGGGGAACAGTTCACCACTTGAGCTCAATTTTAACATAGTGAGAATCTCTCTATATATTTTCTAAAAGGAAGACAAACTATGGCTTCTCCATTCACTCTTAAGGAAGTACTTGTAAAGAGATTTCAAAGCAAACACTCTACCATGGAGGTCATTATTTGCCCATACCCCTCTCAAGGCCACAAATGTTTGTGGTCCATAGGACTAGATGTGACCAAAATTTCAGCAGTGGATGCTAAGGAAAGAACACTCTTAACGGAAAGGAAAGCTAGTGCCCCACTCCCACAGGCTTGATTCCTCCTGGTGAACTCAGCCTACCAAGGCGGACAGAGGGCCCCTGGAGCATGACAGAGCTGTCCATCCCATTGCCAGCATGGACTTCTGGATGGCTTCTTACATTAGTCTACATCTATCAAGGTCTGCTACATTGAAGAGTTATTTGTCTTGTTTGCATATAAAGACCTCATGGAAGCAAATCAGTCTCCATGTATGGATCCTGTTCCTCCTTCAAAAACATATACCTCCTTAAAGCTGAAAATACACCATTAAAACTTGACTTTTGGCTATGAAACATCTCTACCAAAATGCAAAAAACTTGACCTCAGGGAGCATGCCACAGTCAATCTTATTTGTCAACTTGGCTGAATCTAAAAACCAACTGAAAGAAAGATTTTCTTGATCAGTTTAACTAAAATTAGAAGATCAACCCTAAAGGTTGATAGCACCTTCCAGTGGTAGGTCAGATAAATGGAAGTCTAAGCAAGAGAGAAAAGCTTTGATTTTTGCGTTGTTGCCTTCACATTGTGATGGCAATCTCATCTACTCTATGCTTATTTTGCTGCTGCTGCTGCTGCTGCTGCTGCTGCTGCTGCTGCTGCTGCTACTACTACTACTACTACTACTACTACTACTACTACTACTACTACTACTATTCTTTGCTGACATTAGAACCCAATGTCTGTGGCCTTCCAGCATGAATCAAAGGCCAGAGATTCTTCAGGAAGCCTCTATGGTTTTAAGACTACTGAGGAATCTACCCTCATGAAAGGAACTCATATCCTCTCCAGCGTGACTTCAGCCACTGTTGGATTGCCTCTATGCCCATCTAAGAAATCCTCTCATAATAAATACTCATTCTATCAGCCCTAGGGACACCTCGTATGGGACATTTCTGGAAGAGAATGAGGAACATAACTCAGTTTCCCCCACATTGCCAGAACACCTCTATTCACTGGCATCTTGTTACTGCAGCTTCAGTTCTGTGGCCTCTCATACTCCTTAGTCACGGGTGGCTTCCTGCAACCCAGCCCACAGGTCAATACCACTAACAGCACATTAGCGCTGCATTCCAAACTCAACTCCATTTTATGCTATTGGTTTTCATTTTTATTATTTTCAACCTAACAGAATTCCTGGTACTATGTTTTTTGTTCTCATAGCTCAATTCTCTACTATTATGATGTTGTATTCTTTGGCCCGTTCTTAAATTCCACCCCATTTTTATGTACTGGAAAGTAAGAGTTTGCCAACTAAAACTATAAAATGGCATTGTTACAAGACATGTCTTTATTTAAGAGAAGTTAAAGTATGATTAAGTTAGCTATCCACCCACTTTTAAAATGGCATGTGCATATGTAGTGTTATTAAACATACAAATTTAGAAATATACGCCAAAAAATCATTAATAAGTTTCAAAATCTGAGCAGAGTAAGTGAAATTTATAGGCACAAGCTTTTTTATTTTTACTCTTTGCTTTTAAACTTTATTTGTATATATTACTTTTCTGTGTATTATTCCAAGTCAGAATAAAAATACTGTAAGGGTGAACACTGACTTTCTCCACCACTGGACTCACATCCCACAGCAGCGACTACCCTTTGAGAAGCATTCAGATACATATTGACCAAAAGAATCAATTTGAAACAAGTCACGGTCCTTGAAGAAGTGTAAAGCCATCTGCAGAGGGGTGTATCTGGAAGGTTTTGTTGGGGAGGGAAAGGAGAAATGTTGCAATTATAATCTTAAGAATGAAAATCAGTTTTAAAAAGTCATCTGCTTTCCCAACATTCATCTATGAGCTTGTTGGTGTTATGTGCTGGGTCATATTTGCCCCTGAGTTCCTGGAACTTTGCAGAATTGATAGACCATAACAGGAGCTAGACAAGTATTTTTGGAAAACTTGAAACTGTGATACAGAGAATTTTAGGTTCTTTAGTTTAGCTTAAAGTTTTGATTTTTTTAAGAGGGCCTATGAGTAACCAGATTATAGGCAAAAATTGGTTGGTTAGTCCGCTAGAGGTAGCAGACAAGAAAAAAAAAGTCAGAAAAGCTAGCCACAATACCACGGTTACATGTTTTCTTAGTAGGGGGAGGTGTTCTGTCAAGACTGCAATGGTGGGAAAGAGAGGGTGGGAATAGGGTTACACTTCTAAAGAACCAAAATGTTTCCAAATACAATGTTAGACTTATCATAAAGTCAACATCCACCTTAGACTCTAGCTCACTAAACAGAACAAGATGGGAAAAATGAATCCCTGCAAATGAGAGCACTTTAAAGCACCTTAGACAACCCGGTGCTCATGCAGATGATAGAGAATCCAATAGTTTTTCCCAGTGTTCTATTTTCAGCCAACTATCAGGTTCTTCCACTGGGGTCTCCCTCTGCACCCTTCCTTCATCAACTTACCATAATGTGGAGAAAAATGAATCCAGCTGAACTTTTAATTTATATCATGGAAGGGTAATGTAAAAAAATCATTCTGAAAGATTTTAGTCCAAGGGTATGAGAAGTAGGAGAAAAATGTTAATTCTATAATGGAAACGCGTGACTGGAATTAGGGAGCCTCTCAGACATACATCCATGCAGCCATAAGACCTCAGCTATTCCACAGCAAATCTCACTCCTAATAGTTTCAGCTGCCATTTCTCTGCAGTGTGATTACCCCCTCACATTTGCTGTTTCTCCTTACACCTATAAGTGTGAAAAACTTCTCAGAGTAAACATTTCCTTCACATCAGACACTGTCTGACACAGAGGGAGCACTTAGAAGTCACTCTTGAAAAGAGGAGAATGGAAAAAATGCAATGCAGCCGATGTTGTCCTGGCTGTCAGAAGCTAAACAGAACATGACATCCATTGCATAAACTAGCTAGTTAATTTTACAGAGCACACCACAGAGATACACAGGGCATAAACCATGATCTATGTGTAATATTTCAATGTATACATAAAACATTAATCATAAGTACCTAGAAAACATTTTAGAACTCATATTTCATTCAGTTTCCAATCATAACACATCCATCATTCCACAGATGCATTAACTGATAAAAATCTATAGACTCGTGCCAGCAAAGAAACATTTTCTACTTAGAAAAGTTTAAAATAAGTGAACCCATGCACTCA